>NC_064288.1:43919535-44050007 GCF_019186545.1 Solanum stenotomum
TTCGATCATGACTCCAATCCGGATACCTCGTGGGCCTTGCCAAAGACAGGATGTTGACATTACTCAACAATTCCCCTCCCAACACAACGCTTACCATTATGCCAAAAGCTATATATTCTTCAAAGAACAGCCTTTCTGCTATTATAAGAACCAAAACATGTAACTTCTAGGTGGCACTTATTGAAAATTAAGTTCACAAACTCTGTTTAGTTGTTCACAGTTTGCAAAAAGTTTTAAAACCATTTTGCATACTCTGATTTTGAAAATTTTCAACCAAATGCCTAGACATGTTCACAACTCATGTTTGCTTGTTTGAATCACTTTCTTGCACATGGTATGAAGGAGATTGCACCTTTCAAAGAGAGAAAATGCCAGTACTATTATTGTTTTTTATAGCCTTTCAGATGATAAGAATCAATCCATCCAATCAAAATTGTTTCTTCTTTGTTAATGTACAAGGCAGTTGATTATCCTGCTTTTTTATTTTTTTTTTATTTTTTATGATTGTGGTGTTCGGGTGAGCTTTCGCTTACTTTGACTAATTTCACGAGATACCTACCACCTCCCACCAACAAGAGCTATCAGGTTATTGTGCTATTTGTTGTCAGTGAATAGTTACTAGTGTTGTTGAAAATGAGATTTCTTATACTTCATAAGACAAAAGAAAGGAAGTTTCAAATTGCATTTCACGCAACAGATTGACTATTCACAGAATGAGTATCAATTTTCAGAAAGTAGTCCATCATGCAGCCAGTTTCTCATCATCAAGAATGCCTCTTCTGCATCTTTATCGTCTTCTAAAGATTGAGGTCGATGGGCAAAACCATGACCCCTTCCTTCAAATACCACCATTTTGCAACCATTAGCGTTATTTTCAACCTCCTTCAACACATTCACAGGACAAAGTGGATCATTGTCACCAGCAATAAGTAGTAGTGGTACCTCAATCTTGCTAGCAACAGATAAGTCGATCCGTGTGCCATAGAATGAGATCCCAACACCAAACTCACTACCCTGGTCTTGAGCCAATATGTCTATTAACAGGCCACCGCCAAAGCAAAATCCAATCACTCCAAACTTCTTTGATATTCCTGCAGCCACAAATTCATCAGCCATCCATTTAGTCGATGTGAAAATGTCTCTCACAACCTGTTGTTTGTCTACACTACCGATCCATTGCTCAAACAAAGCTTTGGGTTCATCCTTTCTCCATGGATTTCCACGGAACATATCTGGTACCAGAACACTGCAAAATCATTCAACAAGGAATTCAATTCATGACTCGAACTTGGTTGATTCTCTTGCACATGGTATGAAGTATGATAACCAAAGGAAGCACCTTTTATAAATAGAGAAGGTATACGATGACTTACTTGTATCCATTGCATGCAACACGGTATGCAAAATCTCTCGTAAATGAGTCCTCAAATCCAAAGATATCAGATAAGAGTAAAATGCCAGTACCATTGTTGTTCTTTACAGCATTACAGAGATAAGCATCAATGCTATCAACTCCATCCCCAATGGAAAGCTCAACTCCATTAACTAGTTCACAAGCCTCATCCTCTACTTTCACATTGCAATTAAAGACTTTGTATTTCTTAGTCTTTCTGAAGGATAACGAAATAGTACCCCAACACTTCACATAGTTTCTCTGGACAATAACTGAAGCATGACAGTCAGCCCTTCATCGAGAATCATCAAATAATTTTAAGCAACTCAATCACAACTTATAAAAACACTATTACTTTGTTTCTTTGTTAGTGTGTGTATTCTTTGAATCTACTAGGAAATATGGAACGACGAATGGAGATTTTTTAGAACAACTGAGCTTTTAATTAAAAGATAGTACTTATTTTCAGAACAGCAGAGTTTAGGGTAATACAAATTTGTCTCATATTCAGTTTTCTATTGTGGGAAGAGCATGGTCTCAGCAACAAGAAGCTAAACATATAACCAATTGCATAGGATTCACAATATTCATGAAACTAATCAAACATCACTGTTATTTATTTATAGCTTCTGAGGCAATGAAACACAAACGGAAAACTCCTTATTTTCTGTTACAGCAGTCAAGAACCACAATTTATTCTACACAAAAGACAATCTAACATTTTTGTTTGTTTTCGAAAACCTTCACCGACATTGGAAACTCGAAAGTTTCCAATCTTGTGGTCTTGTTTCAATGACCTTCTGTTTTTGCTGAGTCAGTCATGCAGGAACAATCAGGGCAAGGACATTCAACTTTCTCATTAATAGAACTAGTCATGCACGAGCAATCAGGACAAGGACATTCAACCGTAGTTAGCAAATTTCTTGTTCTTGGGAAGTTTAAGTTTACAGAGTATGTTTTGGGTAAGAAGCTTGACTCAATGGTTCCCGGAGTTTCGACATGACTCTCAATTGACTCGCTCGTACTGACATAGAAGCTAGGTGCAACAACCATGAAAATCAAGGCAACTGAGATATTCTTAGCCATGGATAAAAAAAAATTTGAGTTTAGTACCTGTGTAATACTTTTGCTATTATTGATGTGGGATGTTGCTCAAAGAAATTGAATTGTTGAAATTTATAGTGATACATTGATAATATTGTTCGATAATAACATTGAATAATTAGAATATATCTATGTTATATTAGAGTATATGCTTCTTGGAATTAGTGTTCCCAAACAGTGATTTGTCTTGGAAAGTTAAGATGCTATGGGTGCCGCCTATGGAGCATAAAAGAAAAGTGAGTCATACAAATTGGGCCAAGCCAAAGGAAGTAGTATTTAGTCGTACATAATATTATACAGATAATTTATATGTATCATTCAGAAGCTAAATACTAAGCAAAGTCAGAAAAAACATACCGAAAATGAAAGATGAAAAGGAGCATCAAGTGGTGTCTCTCTTCTTTTAAGGAGACTGCTCGTAGTCGTTCTTGGAGCTGTTGAACATACAAGGGCTGACTCCATTTTTCCAACTCTGTTTTCTGGTAATCAAGTAAAGATATGTGTCAAATACAGAGAAAAAAAGAAAAGAAAAGAAAGGTGACTAACTAGTGGACAATGGAGAAAATATCTTTGCTTTCAACAATTAGAGCCTCAAATGTTAAATATCTCTATGTTTTATCTTCTTTCTTTGCCAACAAGGACCTCAATCCTAAATAATTTCACAAATTATAGTCAATAGAGTCTTCCCTTTTTTTTTTTTTTTTTCAACTCATTGACACATTTAAAATTGGAAAAATTACAAGAATATAATATTTAAGAATTTAATTAACAATATATGTATATACTCCTTTTTATTTATAAGATTAGATTTTTAATTACAAACATGACAAAATATTTAATTTTATATATATATATATATATATATATATATATATATATTATTTTCTTATTTATTTCCTTTTGGGGGGTTATATGCTAAATTTATGGGATTGATAATTATTGTTTACTTTTTGGCTTTTCAACCATAATTAAACTCTTTTATATTATTCTTTTCATATATATTGAATTTTTCTATTTTTAAAAAAATTATATTTTAGTATCCGATTTGTTTCATTTTTTTGGAGGGTTATGTGCTAAATTTATGGGATTGATAATTGTTGTTTTTTTGTCTTTCTAACCATATTTATACTCCTTTATATCATTTTTTTTGCCCATATATTGAATGTACCGTATAATATATATACCAATATTGTATCATCTAAAATATCAAAATTATACCAACATTATATCATCTAAAATATCAAAATTGTACCAACATTGTATCATCTAAAATATCAAAATTGTACCAACATTGTATCATCTAAAATACCAAAATTATACCAACATTGTATCATCTAAAATATCAAAATTATACATGTGAAATACAAATATTATAGCAACATATGCACCATCTAATAAACTGAACTTGTTGATGTTTTGTCATATTTTTTCTCAAATTGTCAGTTTATAACATAACGAAAATTATTATTTTAATAATATTATCTTTTAAAATCAACACTAGTACAAACTTGAAAACTTGAAATTACACTAAAACGATGTGATGCCATTCATGAATAACATTGAAAATTTCTAATATCAAAATTGTACCATATAATAACACTAACATAGTACCATATAATATACCTATAATTATTAAATTCTACCTCATATTATATACCAATCTAGGTGATATTTTGTGTCATTCTATTTTTCTTAAAATGAAATTTATACCACAAGGGAAACCAACATTAATAATAGGACTAATTATATTATATGATTAAATATAATTCTAATTTTTTTTTAATATAACGAATAAAATTCAAAATCGCTAATATCATTCAATAAGATTCTGAAGAAAAAAACGTGTAATAAACAAAAAAATAACTCAACAATATTAATCCTCATATGGTTATTTGGTATAAGTTTTCCTGGTCATCTATAGGCTATAACATATTTTCTAAAACATACTTTAGATCTCTTGAAATTTTTTTCTTTTCATTGGTATTTGCGTCATATATCACTCCTTCAATCTTGAAATCCACATACCTTCTTGCAATACATTTCAACAAAAAAATTAAAGAACCTACTAAACACCAGTTATAACAATTAAATTTAAAACACATAATCATATTTTTAATATCACCAAACAAAAATTCAAAAATTACATACAAAATGGTGTATAGTATGGTTAAAAATTGGTGTCCACTTCATTATTCTTATAATGAAATTCGAACATCAATTTATAACCAACTATATGTATAACATTAATTTATGAAGATTGATAAAGTTAAACTTGATTATATGTAACATCATAATTTAATCAAAAAATACATCAACTATGACATAGAAGTATACGAAATAAATATAGAATGTTGGTGTTGATTTAAAACCTAATATATAATATAGATTACACTATATCATTTACAACAAATAAACTGTCAATTTGACCAAATAATCTACCAAAACACTATCTATAACAGATCGTCAAACTCAACTTTATGGTGTTTGAAAACGGCCTAAAAATAACAATTACTTCAATATATGTGCCAAAAAAATTACATCTATTACACCATCAAAATTTACCAAATAAATAAAGAATATTGGTATTCATTAAAAACTTACTACAAAAATCTAATTACACTTAGTCACTTACCAAAAAATACTCACGAGATATGCAGTTAATACATGACTTAAAACATACCTTCACTTTCAACAAGTAATCTACCAATATACAATCGTCAATACACATAACAATCACGAGTTGGCAGACTAATAACAAATTAATATAAACTATCAATGACTTCAATACATCTACCACAAAATATATCAATTACACCAACAAATTATATTAAAAAATTTAATGACTGTTGGTGTTAATTTAAAACCTAATATACAATATTAATTATACTATATAATTTACAATAACTACACCTCACAAGTACACCATAATCGATGCCACAAACAATCTACCCAATTTTAATTCAGAATCATATATTCCTAAGATCGTTGGATTTTGAATTAAATTTCAAAAAATAAACACCAATTTCGGAAGCAAAAAAACAGATACCAACCAAATAATTTATAAGATCACGATCATAGAAATTAAAAAACCAAATATAGGTAAACTTACTTGATGCATCTCATCGTTCGTTGTGTTGAAGTAGAACTGAAACACTGTTGGTATCAATTATTGATTAAACTTATAGAATATGGAGATACAAAGATTTATTTTGGTTAAAAACCTTTTTTAGATGAGAGAGAACATATAACTATATGTGAGTAAATCGTGGATCTCTATTATTACGTTTTTTTTTTACGTTTTATATATATATAATTCATTGGTTATATTTGAAAAAAACACTATTGTTATGTAGATGAAAAATAAACTATTGTTATATAGTGGTTATTAAGGCTATATATTTGTATATTTTAGTTTTTTGCCCTCATTTTAATTCTCTATATATTAATTAAATTGTGAATCAGTAACCGGTCAATTTTATCTAAAATCTAACTAGTTTCTTTTTTTTAAAAATTGATTGAGTTAATAACACGAGATAATCAATATCTGTAATTACATTTTTCACTTTTAATCATATATATATATATATATATATATATATATATATATATATATATATAAAAGTGGAAGCACATATCTTCAAAGTTAGATTACAATTTTACCCTTATACTTAACCAAAATGTAATAAATACAATATCTAATCTAATTAAATAATAATAAAAATGTATTATCTCTTCAAACTTAATATACATAAATGTAAAATCACTAAATTATCCACAGAAAAAAGAGAGGGCACTCTTTGGCATTCATATTCCAACTAAAAGATAATGACACTTATTATGTTTCCAGTCAAATTAATGAAATGTTACGAAAATTCATGTGGTGAGAACTGAGGTGAATGTATCCATAATAAAAAATAAAGACATTTATTATGGCTTGAAATATGTATCTTTGTATATATTGGTTTGTGTTGTTTTTGTTCAAAGTAAAATATTAGTTTGAGGTGAATGTATCCACATGAATAAAAATGGAGAGAAATAAAATGAGTGTTTAAAGTTAGATTACAATTTTTCTCTTATATTTAATTAAAATAAAATGTCTAATCTAATTTAAATAGTAGTAATTATATTTAAATTTACATCTATACAGATATTCAAAAGTCCAATTTAAATGTAGCCCTTAATAATGATTTACCCATTAATCAAATTTAAGTGTGCGCTATTCATTGATAAATAGTTTGGAGAATAGGAAGAGTTGATTTAATAATTAAATGTAGACTAATTAATTACGAGAAATAAATAGTTTGGAGAATAGAAAGAGTTGCATTGAATAATTAAATGTAGACTAATGAAAGAAAAGGTTCAAGGAATGCAAATTGAAAAATAGTTATAAAAAGGTAAGAAAGGACTCTTGAAGTCTCACTCACCATTTTTATAGGCTCTTACATAATTTTAACTTATTAATTATTTCATCTTCTTTTTTGGTTCTTGAAGAGAAAACAACAATTTGAGAGGATGTGAAGTACCTAGAGCTATTGGCGTCTAGAGTTCGATTAGCCAGTAACATCAACTTCACTAAACAAAGTTCAACACAAATTTATTGTAATGCACAATGTTTATGTATCATTGTATATGAAAGTTTAGACACATATTATTCAGACATGTAATATTTTAATTTTAGCATTCAAATATTCTTGTTATACTTTTAGCCGTTGTTTCTACTTAATTTATATGTAAATAGAGAATTGATATGTGTTTTAATTTCTTTATTTTAGTAAGAATAAGCTTGCATTTTTTTAAAACCAATATATTTAAATATTATATACTCCCTCCATCTCAATGAAAAAGTTTGAACAAATTAACATGAAATATACGTGCAAAGCACATGTTCAGATATTAGTAATGTAAAATAGGGGAAAGCCAGAAAAAAAGAGGATAATATATTTATTGTCCAATTTGAGTTTTAACACAACTTTATTGTCTAATGTTTCCACGTCCAACTTGAGTTTTAACACAACTTTATTGTCCAATGTTTTCAAGTCCAGCTTGAGTTTTAACACAACAATAAAAAATTGAGAGACAATGTGTCATATAATATTTCAAACAACACACTAAATAGCTGTTATATTCACAAAACATGATTAATTCACTTTCAAGATGGCTTTGTAGTGAAACAATAGATATGTGAGACTCAAAATCTCGTGTTAAATACCGTGGAGGTTCGAGTCCCTTTCAATTCATATTGAGCATTATTCTCAATAAGAGAATTTGGATCAAATAGATCTTACAAAATATAACACGATAATCATGTTTCAATGTTAACATCTATCAATAGTTCAATACAAACTTTATAAAATAGAAATATAATTCTAACAGTTTCTTAAAATTCATCCTTTAACTATGATTCTCCAAATTAAGAAATTTGCAACCTGAGATGAGAGTTTTAAATAAATTGTACCTCTTTCAAGTGTTGGATCGTCATGACATCATAAATATTGAAGGGGTGTCACTCATTAAAGATTTTAATTTTTGTGAAGTGAAGAGGGGGGTGACAGTTTAAGTGTCATGACCCAGACCATCGTGATTGGCACCCACACTAACCCTCCGGTGGGAGAATCATTAATACTAATTAGCTAACCAATTTAATCAAAATACTAAAGCATTTGAGGTTACATAAGCAAGTTTAAATGCCAAGGAAAGAAATAGGGAGTTCCCATAAACTCCAAACAAAAGTCTAACAACTAAAACAAATGCAGAAGTAACACCTAGAACCTGAAAGTCAACGTATCAAAACTCTAACAAGATCCATAAATATAAACAAGAAGGGTTACAACCCCAAACTAAACATAAGACTAACTAAAGATGCCCTGTACTCAACAAAGAAATAGCAAGTGCAGTATCAGTATACAACCACAGTGTACTGGTAGGATCACGCGGCTAATCCACTAAGTGCAACATACATAAGTCAATACAACAATAGAATAACATGCATACACCAAACATATACAATATCATCAACATTTACGAACAACGAACAGTTTCACAATTCCCAAATATCACGGTTATATTAAGTATTTGGTCCTCTCATGAAACCCAAACTCAAACTGTTAGCATACTGGAACGTGGTACCCGATCCAATGATTATGTCAGAACGTGGCAACCAATTCCATAATTATGTCGGAACGTGGCAACCGATCCAAGTTAGTGTGTCGGAACGCAACACTTGATTCATTCAACAAGCCACAATCACAATCACAAAGTACATTCTCATAATCATACAATCAAGTCATGATTCATGACATTCATCATTCATCTATCCTCATTTACAATTAGTGTGATCAATAATGCGACATTCGCATAGATACATGTATTATAATGAATCAAGAACAAACATACATCACACAACATGAAATCACAACCATCACCTACAACCAACGACACTCAGAAACTATCCGTTCATGCCAAGATCAGTTTCGGGAATTCTACTCACCCGAATTCAATTTCGTAAAGTCGTACGGGTTCCTTAACGTCTTAGCTATCTACTCATGTAATTAAAATCATAATTAATTCGCCCAATTGCTACTAGATTTCCCTAGACTTTAATGAATCAGATTTCATCCAAATCTGGACTAGGTTGGGAAATTCCAAGTTATTACGAAATAGTTTTCCGGCCCAAAAATTTTCCCCATTGGCTTTTCTATAATAACGGGAACAGGTCGTTACATTAAGATAATGTGTGATTATCTTATATCTGGCTATTCGAGAAATCACATTTTAAATGTCTAAACCAGTTATAAATTTGCTATAGGTGAAGAAGAGTTTATTCTTATATGCACATGTAGGCGAAATGGTCTGATAGACCCTTATACTTATATGTATTCTGAACCCTTCTATTTAATCATTTGTCAACTGAATCCTTAAATTTAAATAAAATAAAAATTTTAAACCCCTCTAATCATTGATCAAGCTTACGTGACATTTATTTTGCTGACTCACTTACCATGCGTGGTATCACACTTAAAAAGTGAGTGAAGAAAATAATTTTCTTTTAAAAGAATTTAATAATAACAAGAAAAAAAGGAAAAAACAAAAGTTCCCTTCCGCTACATCTCTGCCCTAATTTTCTATTGAACCTCCATCGACGACTAAGTGTTTTAGTGATTTTTAGTACGTGAATGGAAGTTTTAGATGGTGAAAGAGAATTCGCCGTCAACGATGATTGTTTTTTGTGGTGGTCTTACTCCAATAGCTATGGGTCTTCCATGGAGGATTGGTGGTCATGTGGTGGTTTGAGTGATGGACGATGAAGAGAAATTGAGAGGAAAGCAAGTAGAATTTTTTTTCTGTGCTGAGCTCTGTCTTTTACTATGTGTGCTCTTCATCTTCCAGGAAGACACCAAAAATTTGCCACAAGATTCCAGATCTAAAAAATGTAGTCAATTCAGATTAGTTAGTTAATGTCATTATCAAGATGTAATATCATATAGGTAGACCAATAAAAAATGCGAAAATCGTGACTATCTGAGCTTCATAGTTGAACCTTGAAGAAGAAAAGGATTAAGGAAAACAGAGATGGTGAATTGATGTTGACCGTGGTTCTGGGTTTGGGAAGGTGGATGCAATGGGAGAGAAATGACAATTTTAATTATATTTTAAAAATAGAAAACTTATTTTTTAAAATTAAATTTTAATTTTTTGGTTAATAATTAAAATAGTTATGAAAATAATTATGACACATCATTAATATATATGACGTAAATGTGATATGTCGTTAATTTAAGAGAAAGTGAGATACATACATGATTGGAGAGGTTTAAAAGTCTCATTTTAATTAAGTTTAAAGGTTCAATTGGCAAAATATTAAGTAAAAATGTTTAGAATAAAAATTCATACAAATACAAGAGTCCACTAGACCCTTTTGCAACAATCCATCATTATATTGAGTGCCTTCAAAAACAACAATCATTCTATTAAATACTAATATTATAATTTTGTGAAAGATAAAGTTAAATATAATCATAATCGTAATACATATTATATCAGATATAAATATATCATAATATTTGTTGCATCTATACCACATATTTTAAGCATTCAAATGTTGAATATCGACCATGCCTTATATGTTTTAAGTTATTCATACTATTATGTCTATTTTATGCATATTACTCCATACTTAGTAAATTTATTGTACTAGTGCATACTTGTGCCTACATTGTCTTATTAATGTAGGGTTCGACGCTCCTACCTCTCACTTTCATGGCTAGTTGATTCTTCCAGATTTCAAGAGATTGGTGAGTCCTCAAGTTTCGAGGACCGAGACACTTTTACTTGCTTTATTATCTTGTATGATGTATACTAAGTGACTTGTATAGGACCTCTCGGGGTCCTATACGTCATGTTACGCCTAGGGTATACTTTGGGTCGTGACAAAATAGGTCCCTCGCAATTGTGGAGGTCAGACCTCACGATCGCACTGACCAAGGGAGGTCAATGCTGTCAGCCCCTTATCACGATCGCGATGCACAACGAACTAGGCCTTCGCAATCATGGCCAAGGGGACCACGAATGCAAACAGTAAAATCATCGTGCACCAAATGATGCACATCAGCTAGTTTGACAAGTTTAAAATCTCCGACGGGGTATTCGAAATTCGTTTAGAATCATGTGCGAGCAAACGAGATAAGCCATCCTACCGGATTTGATATTACGGACTTAACGGAGTTGTTGAAACCTCCATCCAAGATCGTCTCGACAAAAAGTGGGTCCCATACCCAAACTCTATTTTAAGTCAAAATCTAAAGGGGGCTCGAAATTAGCCTGAAAGCCTGAGGATCCGCACGAAGGGTCGTTCTAAACCAAAGTTGATATTCCGGAGCTAACCGCGCTAACAAAATTCTTATGCGGGTACGTTTACTAAGAATGTTGACCAAGGTTAAACTTAGGTCAAAACTTGAAAGCTAAAATGCCTAATAGCACAAACTCACACCAAAAGCCTCGAGAGTCGGGCCGACCATGTCACTTTCCTTAAGTGGTCCTTCCGAAGATGATGAAACCATCAGAATTGAATTTGTAGGTTCTTCTTGAACTTTTGATCGAAATCAACCATTCAAGGTTCAATAGCTTTAAAACACAGAAATTCGCATAAAACAAAATGAACGGACATGTAACTGAACTATCGGTCTTAGCAAGTCATAAATGACTTGGGGTCTCTGTAGGAACGCTCTAAATGATGAACATAAGACATCAACACGGAAATGACCTGGAGGGTCATTACATTATTGTTGCTAATGTTCTTTTCATAAGAGTAATTTGAAGAAAAAATAGTGAGGGAGAGAGAAACAAGTATAAAAATGGGTTAGACATTCAATTTCACGAAGACATGAGTTTCATTAATATAAACTTAAACTATTGTATTTTTAAAAAATAATACAAAGACCAAACCTGATAAGTTTTTGAATATTTAAAGGACTAACCCGTCAAGTGAATAGTTAAAGGACCAAACTTGATAACGTTTTGAATAGTTAAAGGACTAAATCCTGTAAATATATAGTTAAAGGACCATTTTAGACCTTCTCCAGTAGTTCAGGGATTATTTATGACATTTTCTTGTCTTAAAGACCATACATATTTGATATACAATATATATCTATATCATTTATATAGATATAACATTTATTTTAATGTCAAGTGCTACTTTTTAATAATTTTATTTTCATATATATTTTTTTGAATGACGTGAAACACACATGCAAAGCACATATGAAATTCTCAATTACATTTTGTAGATGATGATTTTAACCTCGCTTTCACAATGAAAAATTTGGCTGTAAAGGGAGAAAGCAAGAAAGTGAATGGCTTCATTGAACTCATAGAAGTTGGCGTGTAGGGATGGCAATGGAGCGGTGTAGAGCAGGGGTGGTGCGGGTTGAGTTTAACTCGTAAAATTTTTAATTCTTCTCGCCCCGCATAACAACTCTTTTCATTTTCAATCCCCCCCCCCCCCACCCCATCCCTCATAGACCCGCTCCGCATGAACCCGCCCCACATAATTTTTTTAATATTTTCTTTTTTTAGTTATGTTTGATACTAAAAATAAAATTCATAAAAATAAATTTGTTTTTTCATTAAATTGTATTAATTTAATAGGATAGTGACTTAAAATTTTATTTTTTAGAGGTCAATTGAGAAACATGTAAAAAATTGTATTATTTTTTATTGAACCATTTTCATTTATTATCTTGAATATTTTAGTAGCTTTAATGAAATTATCTTAATAAATAATGTTCTATCACTCTTATAATATGTAAGAAGTTAAAATTAAGTTTGAACCCATATAAAATCACATATACCCACAACCCGCCCCGCACAGCCTTAAATCCACCCGCCCCATTGCCATCCCTATTGGCGTGGCAAGTGTTCTTGGCGTGCTGTAGGGCTTCTTCTGCGGAGTTGAGCAGTGTTCCGCAATTACCACACTGCAATAACATATTTATCACCGCCATTATAGTTGAGGTGATTTTTTTTCTTTTTTTGTATTTATAGCTAGGTTTTGCGAGGCGTTTGACCACAGAGTTTTTTTTAGTTTTTTCAATTATTTTTACAGTTTATTTAAAAATCAGCTTTTAATTATAAAAATATCCCAGTCTTATTTATGATAAAGTTAGAGCTGACATGGGTCTAATTATACAAGGGACCATGAGGCTGATATAAACAGCTCATAGCTGCCTTGTGAAGAACAAGGTAATAAAGATGATTTTGATGCTAGGAAGCAGCCCAGGGGTAGGTGAGGTGAATCAAGTTTAAAACAGAAATGTGAAATGAGAAGCAAATTGATTCTGGTAAAAAAAGAAAATAAAGAGATGGGATAAAATCAAGTTTAAATAATCCACAAGAAAGTCCCTGACCTAATCAATAATAGGGTACAAATCAAGTTGGCAATAATTCAATAAGCTGATCTACACAATCAACTGAATCATACATTAGTCAAAGCAAACATAGGTTACAAATCAAGCTAACACAATCAAGATTAGATAAATCCCAAGATAGTAGTCCTTACACAATCAAGATTAGATAAATCCCAAGATAGTAGTCCTTGCCTAAGTTATTCACATTGTTTAAACCAAGTTGGAAATAATTTACTCAGCTGATCTACACCTCAAACTTGTAGTGTGCTGCTTCTTTTTCTTAGAATGTTGAGTCACAAGATGAGAGATCTTAGCAAAACCAAACTTCTTCCTTTTTGTAGGGAGATGATGCTTAAGTCCGTTCTCTTTCTCATCCTTCCGACTTGATTGCAACTCACCAGTGGGTTTCCCGAGCATCTGGGCCAGCGATACTGTACGCTTTCCAGCTTTTTTTCCAGCCCGAAATCCATTCTCAAACTCTTCTGTCAAAAGCAACTTCTTGTTCAATATTTGGCCTATTGATAGAGTTGTCTTTAGAACTGGTTTTAACTCATCATTGACAAGAGTCAGGCCATTGACATCAACCAGGACAGAGTCTTTCCTATGCTGAGATGAGGATGGATTTTTAAACTTGGATGAATTCTGTACTGAACGTCTTCTCTGTCCATTTTCAGACCTCCATTTGCGGAAAGCTTCCTCTACTGCTAATTTTCCTTCATTTGCAGCCTCCACTCTGCTTAGTGCTTCTTCTAATGCCTTCTTACTAACTTTAACTTCTTCTGTAGCTTCTTCTACCTTCTTCAAGATTTCTGTTTTCGACACATCAGCTTCATCCACTAGCATCATTGCATCTACTTCTCTTTGCTTACTAGCTTCCTGTGCATCTTGAGCTTTGGACAATAGAGATGAATACTCCTCAAAGGTAAGAGTTACTCCTTCCTCAGGCCTTCGTTGCAAAGTTGCAAACGAGTTCTCACTGCTTGATAGGGCCTTGATTTCAGCAAGAGCAACAGCTTCAGCAGCTCTAGCTGCTGCTTTCATCTTCTTGGCTGCAACCAACCTGATCTCTGCTGTTTTGATCCTTGTCTTTGTATGTTCAATCTCAGACATAGCCCTCAATACTTCTGATTTTGCAGCTTCTCCTACTTTCTTAAACTGCTCGGTCTCAGCAGTCAGTCTCTGGAGCTCCCTCGTCAAATCGACAGGATCACAAGGACCACCACCTTCAGCATGTTTTACCAGCTCGAGTTTTTCTTTTGTTTTATTTAACTCTTCTTCAAGAGATGAAATCTTTGAGGAACTTGAAGATAATCTTTGGCGGGTTTTCTCAAGCAAGATTCTTTCCTTTTCAATTTTCTTATTATATGATTCAACAGTGGTTCGAATATCAGCAAGATCACTAGTCGTCCTGGTCAAGTTTAGTTTAGCCTGTTTTAATTCCAATAAAATTAAACCTGGAGCTGAAGAGGGACATAGATCCAAACCACCGGTTGTGTCCTGATTATTGCTTACGACTTTTTCACTGTTTTCCTTATCCGCTGATTCATCAGCAAGATGTGCATCCTTAGCTTCGGCATCAACTCCTAGTGTAGCATTGACCTCATATGCCTCCTTCTGCAACTTCGATTTCAGCTCTTCTATCAGAACTTTAGTGCTTTCCAGTTCTTTTAAGACCTCAAGTGTTTCCTTCTCTTTCACAATGAGATCTTTCTCCAACTGCACAGCCTGTTCTTCCACTTTTGCAATGTCAAACTTCTCTTCAGCAACCTACATCCAAGGGAGTAAAATATATAATTGAACACGAGGCACAAAACATGCAAGTTAGGGACGCCACATCAGGATTTTGATCGGGAATTCAGGAACTAGAAAGGTTCATTCAATTGTCTACGAATAAAGACCATCGTGAAGAATACAGATAGGACTAACATGTTTGACATTTGGAGGATTTGGTAAAGAAATAGCAGCACAATTATGCAATCGTGATACTTCAACAAGTAGATGCTCTCAGGTTTCAATCAAAATGGCATCATCTAAAGACATTCTCCTCAATCATCCCGAACCTAAACGATGGAACTGGAAACATGGTCTTATGCAAATTTTGTCGCATTTTAATTAGAAAACTACCAAACAATATCCAAAAGGTAGACCTTGACAGCAAAACTACTCCTTCATTGGCTTTTGCAAATAAAAAGCAACCAAAATCTTCGAACTCCATAGAGTCAAAATAAAATGAAGTAAATTCATGAAGAAGCCAAGATGTGTCAATATGTAATATATACACATAAGAAAATGTTTTTACCTAGCTACACATTATAATTTTCCAAAGAAGGAGTGTCCGTTGACACCCCTCAAATACATGTCACTCCGCCAGTGTCTACAACGGAGATGCAAACTAGTGTAACACGATGAGCCTCAATGTGCTTGCTTTTACACAATTAACAATGTAATAACGAATTGAGGTGCCCTTAATATGATTAGTATATCCTTATATTCACACAGACAAAAAAAAGTTTGTATCTACTAGGGCAAAAAAGTACTAGGCACAGCTGTACCTGTCTCTGTAATACCACATAAAAGATTCATGAAACATACAACAACCGATGAGTGTATACAAACCTTACCTCTTAGCCCTACCTCAAGGGTAGTTAGACCGATAGACCCTTGACTCAAAAATAATTGGGCAAATTTCATCATAAATAATCTACATTTTCTTTTAGAAGTATATACAAAATTTGTAATTTCTAAGGCAAAATAACCACAAATTTAGGCAAAGTCCATCCTTAAAAAAAAAAAAAACTCAAACCTGAGAGGAATCCCCAAAAGACTTATGAAGAGTGGGTTTCCAAAACCCAATTCCACCAAATCGAGTTGCAGCTTCCTTAACTGACTCAAATGGAGCAGAAGTATCAATCTCCGCCTTAACACAAGCATTTTCCTTCTTCTCCACCAAAATGACACAGTCCATTTCAGAAGCATCCATTATAGAGAAAAACCACAAAGGAAAAAACAAGGAAGAAAACAAAGGGGTATGAGGAGAGAGTAGAACAATGAAAAAGAAAGAAAAGAGGAAGTGGGTGAAGATATCAAAAAAAGAGCGTACTGAAAACTGAGTGCAGCAGTGTAACGTTGAACAATGTTGGATCATATAACGACAACCAACGTCTACATTCCCTCATTCTTACCCTTTACCTTTACCTGAGAGGGAACCAATTTCAATTTTTACCCTGTCTACTTTTATATGTTTACTTTTTACTTGTAATCCTAACATAAAGCTTTATGGTGCTCTTTTAAAAGTCAATTTGATTAATTTGTAAAATTAATTTAAATTATATTAATTTAATATTTTAACATAAAAAATTTAAATATTTAAAAACTATATGAAAAGTATTACTAACTGTAAGTTTTTTCTTATCAATATAATGGAAAAAATGCACTTTATAATATTAGTCAAAATTGAGGATTCTAAAAAAGAAAACTATGATAAGTACAAAAAGGAACAGGAGAGTATATTGTATTTAAAGCACACAGACAATTAAAAATGTTGATTAAACCTTGTCTTCGGTAAAACACTTTACAATAGATTAAATTGTCATTTACTTATTTTTTTTCCCAATTATTTGTCATTTGATTATTATTTTAATACGTAGGATTTTAAAAACAATCCAGGTTATAACTATTAAATCTTACATATTTATAAGAGGTAAGAATACTCCTAATAGTCAGAACTTTAGATCATTTACCGTGTAAGTAGAGAGCCTGTTTGAATTGACTTAAGAAAAAAGTCAAATTTTAATGACTTTTAAGTCATAAAATATAAAGTAGGGGCGAATTCACTTTTGATTTATAATATATTTTAAACTTATTTTAAGTTATTTTTAACTTTGCTAAACACTTTCTAACTTATAATAAATCGTTTTTTTTTTACTTATTTTAAGTTATTTTTATATTTGTCAAACACTTCTAGAAGTAAAAAACTGACTTAAAAGTAAGTTTGACCAACTTTTAAACCAATCCAAATACCCTCTTAGCTTCAATAAGTTGTAAAAACACAAATTTGTTCTAATTGAGGTTGATGTATATAATTAAAGGAGATGTCATTTGTGTTTTATTAATTATCTACATAATAGATGCTTGAGAACACACACATAAATCTCCAAAATTTGAGTCATATGTGTCTAATAAGTTATCAAGTATTTATGTGTTCAATAAAAACAAATCATTATTCGTCTAATTAAATGAAATTTACTAACAATTTAAATAGGCCGTCAAAGTATTCCACCAAAAAAAAAGAAAGAAAAAAGAAAGGCATTAAGTGAAATTTGAACTTTAATAAGAGTCCGTTTGAATTGGCTTAAAAATTGATCAATTTACTTTCAAGTCATTTTTAGTTTTTAGAGTATTTTATAAAATTAAAAATAACTTAAAATAAATTTAAAATGACTTAAAAACTTAAAAGTTAAAAATAGGTATTTCCCTCCTTTTCATTTTTAACTTTTAAAACTACTTCCTCCATTCCATATTAATTGAATTTTTGAGGTGTTTACCCTTTAAGAAAAGTAGATTAAGACATAAATTGAATATATTTTTCCATTTTTACCCTTATTAATTATTGTCAAATTAATGATTAAAATAACTAAATATTAATTAATCACTAATTCCAATACTAACTAATGAAGGGTAAAATTGAAAGAACACTCTAAATATAATCTTGAAAATTGAACAATTACATTAATTTAAAAAATGAAAAATATCTCAACAATTCAATTAATATGGAATGGAGGGAGTACTAAACTTGACTTTTTCACTTTTTAAAGTTAAACCAAATGGTCTCCGAGTAGTGTTTCCATATATTTTATAAATTTAAATGTTGAACAAACTTTTTGAGATCTTAAATCGTAAAACTACAAATTTCAAGGTGTTAGCTTTGATGACATTATAATATAGAGAAATGTATAAAGAATTATCAACACAACCGTTGCACTAGAGTAATATTATAAGAGCAAATCTTCATTCAAATATGTCCCAACCCGCCTACTCCATTATTAATCCTAACGTAAATTTGATTGAATTCCAAAAAATATTTGTTACAATCATTGAATTGATTTTGGTTTACTAACTACTTTGATTAATTCATTTTTTTAGAGGGGAAACAAAAAACCTCTTGTAGTAGAGGTGTTAGTGAACCAACTATCATTTAAATTTGGTTCACGATTCACGATTGACAAAGTAAATTTATTCACATTAATTACGATACTTTAATCTCGACTTTATTCACATATTCCAATTTATCTCATAAACTAAACGACTTCTAATAGTGTAATTAACATGGAAAGGGAAAAAGTAGTACTCCCTCAATTTCAAATTAATTGAATTGTTGAAGTGTTTTACACCCTTTAAGAACAGAAGACTAAGACATAAATTAGGCATAACTTTCGATTTTTACCCTTATTAATTACTCCCTCCGTCCACAATTGTTTGGCAGGTATACTAAAAATAAATGTCCAAGATTAATTGTCAATTTAAACAATCAAAAAATAATTAATCATTTTTTTCCAATTCTGCCCTTAATGATAGTGTAGCTCAATTGAAAAGTTATATAGACTTTTGGTATTCTTGATATAGTAGGGTTATATTAGTCAAATTACATCTTATATTAAATTTTCCTTGAGGGGTGTGCATGACCTTACCTTGACAAACAATTGTGGACGGAGTGAGTATTATTAAATTTATGATTAAAACAACTAAACATTAATTAATAACTTATCCCAATACTAACTAATGAAGGATAAAATTGAAAAAACATTCTAAAAGTACTCTTGAAAATTGCAATTAAGTTAATTTGAAAAATAAAAAGCATTTCAACAATTTAATTAATTTGAAATGGAGGAAGTAATTACTTTATGGCCCACAAACACACTCGCACATAACCGTTTAACATTAGCGAAGAAAACAATAATAATTTAACATTAGCGGGTGGGGGTGGGGGTGGGGGGTTGTGAATTGACTTCTTTTTAGTTTAGAGTAGTTCAATACTATGACTGATACTTCTCCCTTTTCATTTTTGGTGAAACTATTTGTTTTTTCATTGTGTTTAAGAAAAAAAATGAATTATTTTAACATTTGTATTCTAAAATAATTCTTAGTTATTTGTGTGATTAAATTTATTTTATTAAGAGTAAAAGAAAATTTTTAATAGTACTAAATTGTTTCTAATTATAGTTAGGTGACATTTTTTTTTCGACGGATTAAAAGTAAAGGTGTACAAAATCGAACCGAAGGCCAAATCAAATCACAAACCGAGTCAAACAGAAAAAACTCGATTAATGGTTTGATTTGATTTGGTTTGGTGTAGGGAAAACACTTGACTATACTTGGATTGGATTAGTGTAAGGATGACAATGGAACGGGGGGATGCGGGGTGGGGTGGGTTTAAGGCTATGCGGGTGGGATGTAGGGCGGGTTGAAGTGAGTTTTTTTAAAACTAATGTGGGGTGGTGTGGGTTGTGGGTATATGTGATTTTATGTGGGTTTAAACTTAATTTTAATTTTTATATGTTATAAGAGTGATAAAACATTATTTATTAAGATAATTTCTTTAAAGCTACAAAAATTTTCAAGATAGTAAATGAAAATGATTCAATAAAAAATAATTAAATTTCTTACATGTTTCTCAATTGACCTCTAAAAAATAAAATTTTAAGTCATTATCCTATTAAATTAATACAACTTAATGAAAAAATGAATTTGTTTTTATGAATTTCATTTTTAGTATCAAACTTAACTAGCAAAAATAAAATATTAAAAAAATTATGCGGGGCAGGATGGGGCGGGTTGAAAATGAAAAACAACTATTCTGCGGAGCAAAGTGATCAAATTAAAAATTTTACGGGTTAAGCTCAATCCACCCGCCCCGCCCCGTATTACCCCATTGCCATCCCTAGTTTGGTGTAAACTAAAAAAAATCAACCCGAGGGTGGGGGGTTGTGAATTGACTTCCTTTTAGTTTAGAGTAGTTCAATACTATGACTGATACTTCTCCCTTTTCATTTTTGGTGACACTAGTTATTTTTTCATTGTGTTTAAGAAAAAAATGAAATTTTTAAAAATTTGTATTCTAAAATAATTCTTAGTTATTTGTGTGATTAAATTTATTTTATTAAGAGTAAAAGAATTTTTTTATAGTACTAAATTATTTCTAATTATAGTAAGGTGACATTTTTTTTCGACGGACTAAAAGTAGAGGTGTACAAAATCGAACCGAAAGTCAAATCAAACCACAAACCAAGTCAAACAGAAAAAACTCGACTAATGGTTTGATTTGATTTGGTTTGGTGTAGGGAAAACACTTGACTATACTTGGATTGGATTAGTGTAAGGATGACAATGGAACGGGGGATGCGGGGTGGGGTGGTTTAAGGTTATGCGGGTGGGATGTAGGGCGGTTTGAAGTGAGTTTTTTTAAAACTAATGTGGGGTTGTGCGAGTTGTGGGTATATGTGATTTTATGTGGGTTTAAACTTAATTTTAATTTTTATATGTTATAAAAGTGATAGAGCATTATTTATTAAGATAATTTCTTTAAAGCTACAAAAATTTTCAAGATAGTAAATGAAAATGATTCAATAAAAAATAATTAAATTTCTTACATGTTTCCCAATTGACCTCTAAAAACTAAAATTTTAAGTCATTATCCTATTAAATTAATACAACTTAATGAAAAAATGAATTTATTTTTATGAATTTCATTTTTAGTATCAAACTTAACTAGCAAAAATAAAATATTAAAAAAATTATGCGGGGCAGGATGGGGCGGGTTGAAAATGAAAAACAAATATTATGCGGAGCAAGGCGGGCGGATTAAAAATTTTGCGGGTTAAGCTCAATCCACCCGCCCCCGCCCCGTATCGCCCCATTGCCATCCCTAGTTTGGTGTAAACTAAAAAAAATCAACCCGAGAACAACCCGACCTGACCCGACATTATATATATAATTTCTAAAATTTATTTTATACATAAAAGTATTTACTTTGACATAATTTCTAAAAATTTCTTATACTTTTTTCATAATCTTTATCTTTTAACAAATTATTTGAAGTTTTCGAAACTTATAATTTTGAATGGTCAAATAAATGTTATAATCCATAGATATTTATAACTCTAATAAAACTCAAATCAAAATTAAATTAATGTTAATGCTAACAAAAAAAAATATTTCAACACTAAGAATGACAATAATGTTGAATAATTGTTCTTTAGTTTTACATTGGTTTAGGCATTTAAAATACATAACCTAATTTTAATTTTTTTTGATGTTTAATTATGTAATTAATATTTATTAGATTTATTTTAGCATGATTAGTTAGTACTTTTAAATTATGATAATTTTCATTATGACTATTTGCAATATTTATTTATGCGATTTCATTATTATTTTTTGTTGAATATTTTAGTGTCATCACTCATCTCATATTTTGTGTTATTTTCTTAAGAAATACCTTAGATATGTTTGTATGATACTGTACCGAGAAAACTCGAAAAATTTCGAGGTTGAAAAATCCAAGTCTTATTAGTTTGATTTGGTTTATAGATTAACAAAATCAACACAAATAGTTTGGATTGGTATTTGAAAAATTAGAACCAACCCGGTCATGTACACCTCTACTACATAGGAAAGAGTGCCACTTAAAATGAGACAGAGGAAGTATAAAGTTAGGTATGATCCTGCAAGAAGGTTAGTGAAGCAAAACAGAGAAATATGCCGTTTAAGTAAAGATAGAAATATAAGGGTTTTGTTTGATATCTAGTTAGAGTTATGTAGGTATTAGTAATATAGGTATTAGTAAGTGAATTTATATATTATTTATTCATGTATTAGTTATACATAGGTTAATTATACATGTTATATTTATTCCACCTTTTATCTAGCATAAAATAATGCATAAATTCCCTCATAATTTATACATGTATTAGTTATGCGCGTTTCTAACTTGCCAACCAAACGTCATACTAATTTTATATATGAATAAATTATTTTCTATTTACCTACCAAACGTTGTATAAGTTATTCGGATCACTAATGTGGTTTCTGTTAGACTTTTGTCCTGATATTTTTATCTTATTTGAGGTTTATTTTCTCCGAAGAAAAGTCAAAGTATTACCATAAATTATTTAACTTTTTTTAAAAATAAAATATAAAAATAAAATATAACTTTCTTTCATATTTGGGTTAGTCCTCCATTGGATGTAAGACAATCTTTGCTTATATATTATGATTGATATTTGAACTTCACATGCTTCTTTCTAGTCACTTCAGTTGATTTTCCTTGTAGCTGGCTGATATGCTTCCTTCCAAGTTTAGTTGATTGAGACAGAAAATTACACTGCTATAATTGAATAATTTATTTCCTTATTTAGGTTAACCAATATGCTTATGGAGTCGGTAATCTTTTGTGATTTACTACCATTCTATTTTAGGGATATAATTTTCTTAATTTCAATCAAATCCTTTGTGATACGTCCAAATTACACCTCATATCAAGAAGTATAACACAATAGTTGTCCAATAGGTTGGGGTCAATCATAGGGAATAGGTTAAAAAAGTAAGCCATATGCAGTTATTTACTATTAGCCATTTATTTTCGTAAAAAGGGATTTGTAGAAATTGTTTGTCTTTCGATATGAATTGTAACTAAGTAACAATATCATTATTTCAGTAAAAATGGAGTCAATTAAGAGAAGAAACTAGGGTTGCGGTCACCATGACTTCATGACTAATCACATGACTAACGGTGTAAACACTTCGGGGTCGTTTGGTTTGAATACAAGTTATGATGAAATTATTTATGCTGGTAAATTATGTTGGGATTAGTTATGTTGGGAGTAACTTTTATTGCTTGTTTGGTTTGTCATATTTAAACTTATATTCATTGCATAATTTCTAAGAATAAGTTGTTTGTTTACAAAAATACTCTCCACCTTATTTAGTTTTTTTTTTTACATTTTATTCGCAAGCTTTAGTTATTCATTCTTAAAAATAAATTTTCATCTTGTTTTAGTTTAAATATTTTTGTGTATGCATTTCCATTAGGGATGACAATGGGGTGGGGCGGGTTGAGCTTAACCCGCATAATTTTTAATCCACCCCGCCCCGTATAACAATTTTTTTCGTTTTCCCCCCCCCCCCCCTTTTTTAATATTTTCTTTTTCTAGTTAGGTTTGATAATAAAAATAAAATTCATAAAAAAAATTCATTTTTTCATTTAGTTGTATTGATTTAATAGGATAGTGACTTAAAATTTTATTTTTTAGAGGTCAATTGGAAACATGTAAGAAATTATATTATTTTTTATTGAACCATTTTCATTTACTATCTTGAATATTTTAGTAGTTTTAAAGAAATTATTTTAATACATAATGTTTTATCACTCTTATAACATGTAAGAAATTAAAATTAAGTTTAAACCCACATGAAATCACATATACTTGCAACCCACCCCGCCCCACATTAATTTAAAAAAACCCATTTCAATTCCCCCCCCCCCCCCCCCCCNCGCACAACCTTAAACCCGCCCCGCCCTGCCCCATTGCCATCCCTAATTTCCATAATTGTGCCGTGTGTTTTTAAAATTAATCTTTCATCTTATATAACTTAAAATAAAACTTCCTACTTATTTAGCTTAAAAATGAAATTTCCTTCTTATTTACTTTAAAAATAAATTTTTCATCTTATTTAGTTTAAAAATAAAACTTCCATCTTATTTAGTTTAAAATAAAACTTCCATTTTAAGTTTATTAAAGTAAAAGAAATTTTATTATTAAAATTATCTACAATTTGAAGATATCTACATTTTAATTGCTATAATATAATTTTAAGTGAGTAATAAACTATTTAATTTGAAAATATGTAATTTAGTATTGGAGTGAACATTTTAAGAGAAATCAAAGTATAAACAAGGGGAAATGCACAAGTATCCTCCTAGACTATGACCGAAATCTCAGAGACACACCTTAACTAAACTAAGGTCCTATTACCCCCCTGAATCTATTTTTTTTGTATTTTTGTGCACCTTTTTGCCTTACGTGACATCCAAATATCTCCCACTCGCCTCAATTGCATGGAGTCATGGAGTGTGCCACGTATGACAAAAGGTGTACAAAATTACAAAAAATAAGTTCAGGGGGCTAATAGGACTTTATTTTAGTTAAGGTGTGTCTCTGGGATTTAGGTCATAAAAGTGGTGTATAAAAGAGAGTTTAAGAATGGTATTTTTGTTATTTTATATACTTTATATATCCCAAGATAAGTTATCCTGAGATTACTATTCCACCTCCCTGGTGGATAACTTATCCCAGTGCTAATTGTTAATCCTGGGATAAGTTATCCCAACCTTTGCAACCAAATGGTGGATTAAAGGGCACTCAAAAATTATCCTGGGGTTAACCCCTCTTATCCATCACGCCAAACGACCCCTTCTAGTACTAGTTGTGGAAGCTATCGAATAGAATATTTCACCTAATTATTTTTCACCCTAATTGGATGAATGCCACTTTTATCTACTCAAACTAAGAGTGCTACAAATAACGATTTCGATAATCACCCTAAGTTGGCCAAGCTATTGAATAAAATAATCTGCACGCATAGGTGCCACATATGTCTTTTTAAATTTTGACCTAACTTGGTTGACCAAAACCCAACCCATCTATGACCCGCGCCTTTTCACCTTTTCACCCCTCTAATACCTGTTTTTTCTCCTTTTTTAAACCATTACAAGCACTCAAAACCTCCATAGCCTCATCCTTAAACTCCATCAACTCCTGAATTCCTTCTTTGCACTCTTCTTCTCCCTATTACCTCTGGACTTCTGCTTGTCAGTGCCACTACCTTTCTTGTTCTCTACTGGTATTTGTGGATCTCTGTTGTTACAAAAGCTTTAATTTACACTCTCCCACTTAGTACTTCCACTTGTTGTATGCTCCCCTATGTTAAATCTGTGTGTCTCTTTGTTTTGGGAGTATTTTGGCTTTAGCATGCTACTTGAAATTCCCTATTACCCCAATATGATTAGTATTTGATTTTGAAATTCAATTTTAGGTATTTTTTTGATTATGGATTGTGTTAAATTGGTGGATTGTGCTTTATATGATAATGTGTGTTGTTTGTTCCACTTGTTAGCATGAAACTTTTAGTTCTGGAAGAACTCTGAGTAACCCATTCATTAGTAATACATGGTTTGGCCCTATGATATATTGAGTGACATAATATTAAGGAAAAATCGTTGTTGCTTCGAATTTTGCTTGAAATAGTGATATATTGGGGATGAATGTCCACCATTGTACTTTTGAGTAGATTTAATGGCTTATAACTTTTTCGATAAGCATTTGGTTGAGTGTGAGTGTTATTTGTGTGTGTTTTGAAGTGATTTTCTTAGTAGAGCATAATGTCACACCCCGAGCCAACACCTGTAATACCCCAAAACTAGTAAGTTGAACTAGAGAGTTCTAGAGCCTTTCGTAAGAATTTTAGAGTGTGGTATAAGGATTAAAAATCACAAAAATGATTCCCTTACTTAGAATGGAGGTTTTAGGGGCTAAAATTCGAGGTACGACCCCCCAAGGACCAACCAAAGGGGTCCTTGAGGAGGACCTCAAAGCAGACCCCAAAACTGCCAAATTTCAGCATCACATTAGCTATCTACTGGCCGTGAGTGGACCCACGCCCCGTGGGTTGGGGTCGTGGGTCAAGGCCTGCTTTGGCCTGCAAGTGTGGGCCTCTGACCAGAACCTAAGGAAGTGCAGCACGCTCCGTGACCCCCACCCACGATCCGTGGGTGGTGGAGTCGTGGGTCATGGCAATTTTTTTAAGTTTAAGATTTTTAGTTAGGGGTTTGGGGGTTAGTTGGTAATTAGTTAGGGGTTAGATAGGTCGGTTAGTTAGTTATTAAACCACCTATATAAGACTAATAGACCCCTAAACTAACTCATTTAGTTCATTCATCTAAGACCCCAAAACTCCCTCTCAAATATTTCTCTCTCTAAAACTCCATTGAAGAAGAAGAAGAAGAAGGTCAAGTCTAGGGTTCAAGGAGCAGCCTTTTCACTTCAAATTCGTGGTGAATATTCCTAAGGCATGTTAGCTCAATCATCTATGGGTTCTTCCACCCATATAGCCCCCTAGGTTTTCCCCCAATTGTGAAGTCAACAACCCAATTCTAGCTAGGGTTTTCTTCTACATTGTGGGTAGGGTCTAGGTATGATTCCAATCTAGTGGATAATACCTAATTATGATTGTATTAGCATTGAATTATGATATTATGATGAATTCATGTGATTTCTATGTTTAACCCTAGTCTATTGGATGAATTTGATATTTTGTGGGTTTATGCCATGAGAGGTGGAATTGAGGAATTCTGATTGATCTTCTAAAATCAATGTCATGTGTAGTAATTATTTAAGGTTAGGAACACATATAAGTGAATTGAATTAGATTATAGTTCATTTGATGGATCATGACTTGTGAAGTTGAAATTGAACCTTTATGATCAAATATGACTAGAATCACCTACTAATGAAGGATGTGATTAGAATACCTTGAAATCCAAGTATAAAGATGATAGTAAGAAGTAAAGCTTGAGAATAAGGCTTGTAGTTATGAATGTTAGGGTGTTGGGGGTAAAGCCAATAATATATGATGTTGTTGTGTATTGTTTCTCTTTTACACACTTAGGCATAAATATGCTAGGAGATCTACGGTTCTCTCACATAGAATGATTCTAGGTTGGCTTAATAACCTAAAGTGAATCAAAGAATGTTAGACTAGAATAGCTTGATGTTGTGATGTATGATCCCTTCATGTGTAGCTTGACTTGGTAACACAAGACCAAGATATGATAGCTTAGGATTGAGGATTTACACTCTCTTAAGGGTAGCTTGACTTTGCATAATAAAATGCATGTCAAGGGTAACATGAGTTAGGAGTAGTCATGGTAGCCTATGATTGAGGATCTATACTTTCCTATGGGTAACTTGAACTAGCATTATTAGGCTGCTTTCATGATAGAATGACTTGGTTTGGCCAAGACCATTTCATCGTTGAGGACTTATACTCTCCTAAGGGTAGCTTAGGATTGAGGATCCATACTTTCCTAAGGGTAGCTTAACTTTGCATTGTAAGATACATTTCAAGGGTAGCTTGAGTTTGGGTTAGTCAAGGTAGCTTAGGATTGAGGACTTACACTCCCCTAAGGGTAGCTTAGGATTTAGAATCATACTCTCCTAAGGGTAGCTTGCATTAGAATCATAATGTGCTTGTAAGGGTAGAATGACTTAGTTGGTCTAAGGCTATTTCATGGTAGCTATGATGGAACACTTGTTCCCTTCCTAGAGTAGCTAGGACTTGCATGTTAGTGTGCCTTCCAAGGTAGTTAGTTTAGCATAATATAGTTATGTTAGCAATATAATACCATGGTCTAACCTATTAGGGGGTTGTTCCTTGGTAGCCTTGAATTGAGAAATATAATTCATTCATGTGTTATGACTTGCCTTGTACTAAATAGAGAAGTACCTTAAATGACTAATGACAAATAGTAAAGAGGGAGTAATCACCAACTAGAGAGTATGTATGATAGCCAAAAGTGGTACTTACTGTGGATAGTAGTATGAGATGCTATTCATACATTGCACAAGTATGACTTGAAGCTAGTTATGAAGTTTTCTCTTATACAGTATAGACTTAGCTTGGGTTGTTGCTATAGTTGCCTTTCAAGATATGATTGACTTAAGATGGTAGTTCCTTGTCTATATGAAGTAGGTAAAAAATGACACCTATGAATAGTAAGAATGAATGAAATGACTTCAAAGATATGCTTAGTGTGTGTAGTACTATGAAATGCCACCCTTGCATTGCACAAGTGTGCCTTGAGGTTACTTAGGAGTATAGTGCTCTTATTACATGAAAACGTAAGTCTTGACTATAAATGTGGACTATGCTCAAGAATGACCAAAAAGGGGTACTTAGCTTGGATGGTATTATGTGATGCTATCCTTACCTTGCACAAGTATGCTTTAAGGTGGCTTGTGAAGTAGTTCTCTTGTAATATGAAAGACTAAAGGTGAAGTATGTAAATATGAAGGTCTAAGTAAAGACTATGCCATGAACATGATGTATCTCCTATGCTTATTAACTATGTCTTATGTTGACTTATGATTATATGATGCCTATGTTGGAGATTATGCTATGATTATATTATTATCCCTTATGCTTATGTCTTATGTTGACTAACCCCTTTTGAGATGCTCTTATGATGTTATGCTAGCAATTATACTTGGTACATTTTGTACTAACGCATACTTTGCGTACATTCTAATCAAATGTAGGGTTTTAGAGATTGAGTTCCTTTGGAGGCTAGGTTTCTAAGGAGCAAGAATAGTTTGAAGATTTGGTGAGTCCTCATAGCTTTGAGGACAAACCCATTATTTCCTTTTCTCATTTCTTCATGTTTTAGACTTTTATATAGGCTGCATCCCAAGAGTTTTATTCAAGAGTTTTAATAGATGGTTTGAGACAAAAGTGTAGTAAAGATTTCCGCTTGCATTTGTATAAATACTTCGATTGTATGGATGAAGTTTTTAAATTTTTCGTACCTTTCTATTATCTTATGTTATGATATGGTAAGGGCTTGTATGAGACCCCTTCGGGGTCAAGTGCGCCATGTTACGTCTACGGTGTACCCTTGGGTCGTGACAAACTTTCAGAGCACAAGGTTTTAGAATGGTTCTAGGATTGTCTCAAACCACGTCTAGTAGAGTCTTGTTCATAAATGTGAAGCGCGCCACATTTATGAATATGAGGCAATTGGATGCTTAGGAAATCTCACTTCTTTATTCTCTAAGTCGTGCCATAAAGTTTAACTTTATAATGTCTCTCTCCTATTCCTTATCTATTGGTCTTTAGGTATGACTACTCGAAGTGCTTATGCTACAAAGAGTGAGGGAGAAAGGTTGGTTATGATGCCACTTATTGGCTATGTGACTTGATAGGTTTGAGATGATAGATTGTGATGTTGTCAGTAGTATGAATTAGTTACATTATGGTTATGTTTAGTTGATGGTAGAACTCGTCTTAGTCATGATGAGTTTTGAGGTATGTTGATAGATTTGATGAATGAGGTGTTATAGTAATGCCTAGATGGGTTCAGTGAATAGACTCCTCCAAGGATGGTAGAAGTGAAATTCAACATAGTTTAGAATCACCTTGGGTGAAGGAAGTAAAAGCTTAGTGATGACTTGTTCCGACCGTGGATTTGGAGAAATGAGGCTTAGAAGAGTCCGTATAGGCTTACTCCCAAGGGGGAGATGATGTTCTTAGATAGCAAGGACGTTGAGTGTTCTTGATGTTCATGAGTTAGGTTAACCAGAAATTCAAACCTTGAGAGGTGTAGTGAGAATGAGAAGTATAGTCCCGGTTTGGTAGGCTCATTTGAGATCTTGAGTAGTGTTAGTAGGATTGCTTGTGAGCTAGGGTTGATTAATGAGAACCTCTCTAATCTAGAAGTACTGGTAGAGATCTTACACTGGCAAGTTGATGTGGTATGGAATGTCTTTTAGTAAGGGTTTAGTTGAGGGTGTTACTTGGGAGGCCTAGGGCCAATAAGAAGTCCCGATATGCTCATTCTTTTTCCTTGTATTCCTTATTTAGCACTTAAGATCTTGAGATGATGAGTTCCTCTTGATTTGCTTTTATGTGAAGTCATGTGTGATTTGTATGTTTCCATGATTTCCTTATGTGGTGCATGTTCATAAAGCTTGTGATTTAAAAGAAAATGAGTTTGCATTGTTTTGCCTCATGTCGTAGGGCATTTGAGTCAAATTGCATTAGACTTCATGAGATGAGTTAATGAGCATGCCTTAGTTTAGAGTAGAAAGATTCCTCCTTGAATAAATGCTTTTTGAGAGTAATTTGCATTTAGTCTCCATGAGTGTTTGTTGAGCATGTTTTAGCTAGGAGATGTTAGTTCCTCCTTGAAAATGAGTAGATATAGAGTTTCATGCATTTTGGGTTGGTAGATGTAGTTCCTACTCCCTTGTGTTGCATTGAATGTGTTTGGTTTTGAATTAAAGTTTTCTTCCTTGGTTGTGTGCATGTAGATGTAGTGCTTGCATGATGGGCTGCTAGTTTAGAGTTATGACTTTAAGAAGTGTTTAGAATTGTCATTCGAGGACGATTGATCCCAAGGGGGAGATATTGTAATACCCCGAAACTAGTAAGTTGAACTAGAAAGTTCTAGAGCCTTTCGTAAGAGTTTTAGAGTGTGGTACGAGGATTAAAAATTACAAAAATGATTCCCTTACTTAGAATGGAGGTTTTAGGGGTTAAACGTCGAGGTACGACTCCCCAAGGACTAAACAAAGTGGTCCTTGAAGAGGACCCCAAACCAGACCCCAAAGCTGCCAAATTTCAGCAACTCACGTTTGCCATCTAATGGCCGTGAGTGGTACCACACCCCGTGGGTTGAGGTCTTGGGTCAAGGCCTGCTTTGGCCTGCAAGTGTGGGCCTCTGACCAGCACCTACGGAGGTGCAGCACGCTGCATGACCCCACCTACGGTCAGTGGGTGGTGGAGTCGTGGGTCATGGCAGTTTTTAAGTTTAAGATTTTTAGTTAGGAGTTTGGGGGTTAATTGGTAATTAGTTAGGGGTTAGGGAGGTCGGGCAGTTAGTTATTAAACCACCTATATAAGCCTAATAGAACCTAAAACTAACTCATTTAGTTCATTCATCTAAGACCCCAAAACTCCCTCTCAAATATTTCTCTCTAGAACTCCATTGAAGAAGAAGAAGAAGGAGGTCAAGTCTAGGGTTCAAGGAGCAGCCTTTTCACTTCAAATTCGCGGTGAATCTTCCTAAGGTATGTTAGCTTAATAATCTATGGGTTCTTCCACCCATAGATCCCCCTAGGTTTTCCCTCAATTGTGAGGTCAACAACCCATTTCTAGCTAGCGTTTTCTTCTACATTGTGGATAGGGTTTAAGTATGATTCCAATCTAGTGGATAATACCTAATTATGATTGTATTAGCATTGAATTATGATATTATGATGAATTCATGTGATTGGTTAACCCTAGTCTATTTGATGAATTTGATATTTTGCGGGTTTATGCCATGAGAGGTGGAATTGAGGAATTCTAATTGATCTTCTAAAATCAATGTCATGTGTAGTAATTGTTCAAGGTTAGGAACACATAGAAGTGGATTGAATTAGATTATAGTTCATTTGATGGATCATGACTTGGGAAGATGAAATTGAACCTTTATGATCAAATATGACTAGAATAACCTACTAATGAAGGATGTGATTAGAATACCTTGAAATCTAGGTGTAAAGATAATCATAAGAAGTAAAGTTTGAGAATAAGGCTTGTAGTTATAAATGTTAGGGCTTTGGTGGTAAAGCCAATATTATATGATCTTGTAGTGTATTGTTTCTCTTTTACACCCTTAGGCATAAATATGCTAGGAGATTCAAGGTTCTCTCACATTGAATGATTCTAGGTTGGCTTAATAACCTAAAGTGAATTAAAGCATTTTAGACTAGAATATCTTGAAGTTATGATGTATGATCCCTTCATGTGTAGCTTGACTTGGTAAGACAAGACCAAGATTGGATAGCTTAGGATATAGGATTTACACTCTCCTAAGGGTAGCTTGAATTTGCATTATAAGATGTATGTCAAGGGTAGCATGATTTAGGAGTAGTCATGATAGCCTAGGATTGAGGATCTATACTCTTCTATAGGTAGCTTGAACTAGCATTATTAGGATACCTTCATGATAACATGACTTGGTTTGACCAAGACCATTTCATGGTAGCTTTAGGATTGAGGACTTATACTCTCCTAAGGGTAGCTTAGGATTGAGGATCCATACTCTCCTAAGGAAAGCTTGAATTTGCATTGTAAGATGCATTTCAAGGGTAGCTTAAGTTAGGGTTAGTCAAGGTAGCTTAGGATTGAGGACTTACACTCTCCTAAGGGTAGCTTAGGATTGATAATCATACTCTCCTAAGGGTAGCTTGCATTCGCATCTTAGTGTGCTCGTAAGGGTAGCATGCCTTAGTTGGTCTAAGGCTATTTCATGATAGCTATGATGGAACACTTGTTCCCTTCCTAGAGTAGCTAGGACTTGCATGTTAGTGTGCCTTCCAAGGTAGTTAGTTTAGCATAATATAGTTATGTTAGCAATATAATACCATGGTCTAACCTATTAGGGGGTTGTTCCTTGGTAGCCTTGAATTGAGAAATATAATTCATTCATGTGTTATGACTTGCCTTGTACTAAATAGAGAAGCACCTTAAATGACTAATGGCAAATAGTAAAGAGGGAGTAGTCCCCAACTTGAGAGTATGTATGATAGCCTAAAGCGGTGCTTAGTGTGGATAGTAGTATGGGATGTTATTCATACATTGCACAAGTATGACTTGAAGCTAGTTATGAAGTGTTCTCTTATACAGTATAGACTTAGCTTGGGTTTTTGCTATAGTTGCCTTCCAAGATATGATTGATTTAAGATGGTAGTTCCTTGTCTATATGAAGTAGGTCAAGAATGACACATATGAATAGGTAGAATGTATATAGTAACTTCAACCATATGCTTAGTGTGTGTGGTACTATGGGATGCCAGCCATGCTTTGCACAAGTGTGCCTTGAGGTTACTTAGGAGTATATTGCTCTTATGACATGAAAACCTAAGTTTTGACTATGAATGTGGACTATGCCCAAAAATGACCAAAACGGGCTACTTAGCTTGGATGGTTTATGGGATACTATCCTTGCCTTGCACAAGTATGCTTTAACGTGGCTTGTGAATTAGTTCTCTTGTAATATGAAAGACTAAAGGTTGAGGTATGTAAATATGAAGGTATAAGTTAAGACTATGCCATGAACATGATGTATCTCCTATGCTCATTAACTATGTCTTATTATTTTATAATGCCTCTGTTGGAGATTATGCTATGATTATATTATGATCCCTTATGCGTATGTCTTATGTTGACTAACCCCTTTTGAGATGCTCTTATGATGTTATGCTAGCTATCATACTTGGGACATTTTTTACTAACATATACTTTGCCAACCTTCTAATCAAATGTAGGGTTTCAGAGATGGAGTTCCTTTGGAGGCTAGGTTTCTAAGGAGCAAGAAGAGTTTGAAGATTTGGTGAGTTCTCATAGCTTCGAGGATAAACCCATTATTTACTTATGTCATTTCTTTATGTTTTAGTCTTTTATATGGGCTGCGTCCCAAGAGTTTTATTCAAGAGTTTTAATAGATGGTTTGAGACAAAAGTGTAGTAAAGACTTCCGCTTGCATTTTTATAAATACTTCGATTGTATGGATGAAGTTTTTAAATTTTCCATACTTTTCTATTATCTTATGTTATGATATAGTAAGGGCTTGTATGAGACCCCTTCGGGGTCAAGTATGCCATGTTACGTCTAGGGTGTACCCTTGGGTCGTGACAAACTTTCAGAGCACAAGGTTTTAGAATGGTTCTAGGATTGTCTCAAACCACGTCTAATAGAGTCTTGTTCATAAATGTAAAGCCCGCCACATTTATGAATATGAGGCAATTGGATGCTTAAGAAATCTCACTTCTTTATTCTCTAAGTCGTGCCATAAAGTTTAACTTTAAAATGTCTCTTTCCTATTCCTTATCTATTGGTCTTTAGGTATGACTACTCGAAGTGCTTATGCTACAAGGAGTGAGGGAGAAAGGTTGGTTATGATGCCACTTATTGGCTATGTGACTTGATAGGTTTGAGATGATAGATTATGATGTTGTCAGTAGTATGAATTAGTTACATTATGGTTATGCTTAGTTGATGGTAGAACTCGACTTAGTCATGATGAGTTTTGAGGTATGTTGATAGATTTGATGAATGAGGTGTTATAGTAATGCCTAGATGGGTTCAGTGAATAGACTCTTCCAAGGAGGGTAGAAGTGAAATTCAACATAGTTTAGAATCACCTTGGGTGAAGGAAGTAAAAGCTTAGTGATGACTTTTTCCGACCTTGGATTTGGAAGAAATGAGGCTTAGAAGAGTCCGTATAGGCTTACTCCCAAGGGGGAGATGATGTTCTTAGATAGCAAGGATGTTGAGTGTTCTTGATGTTCATGAGTTTGGTTAACCAGAAATTCAAACCTTGAGAGGTGTAGTGAGAATGAGAAGTATAGTCCCGGTTTGGTAGGCTCATTTGAGATCTTGAGTAGTGTTAGTAGGGTTGCTTGTGAGCTAGGGTTGATTAATGAGAACCTCTTTAATCTAGAAGTACCAGTAGAGATCTTACACCGGCAAGTTGATGTGGTATGGAGTGTCTTTTAGTAAGGGTTTAGTTGAGGGTGTTACTTGGGAGGCCTAGGGCCAATAAGAAGTCCCGGTATCCTCATTCTTTTTCCTTGTATTCCTTATTTAGCACTTAAGATCTTGAGATGATGAGTTCCTCTTGATTTGCTTTTATGTGAAGTCATGTGTGATTTGTATGTTTCCATGATTTCCTTATGTGGTGCATGTTCATAAAGCTTGTGATTTAAAAGAAAATGAGTTTGCATTATTTTGCCTCATGTTGTAGTGCATTTGACTCAAATTGCATAGAGACTTCATGAGATGAGTTAATGAGCATGCCTTAGTTTGGAGTTGAAAGATTCCTCTTTGAATAAATGCTTTTTGAGAGTAATTTGCATTTAAGATCCATGAGTGTGTTTTGAGCATGTTTTATCAAGGAGATGTTAGTTCCTCCTTGAAAATGGGTAGATATAGAGTGTCATGTATTTTGGGTTGGTAGATGTAGTTCCTACTCCCTTGTGTTGCATTGAATGCGTTTAGTGTTGAATGGAAGTTTTCTTCCTTGGTTGTGTGCATTTATATGTAGTGCATGCATGATGGGCTGATAGTTTAGAGTTGTGACTTTAAGAAGTGTTTAGAATCTTTATTTGTGGATGAATGATCCCAAGGAGGAGATATTGTAATACCCCGATACTAGTACATTGAACTAGAGAGTTCTAGAGCCTTTCGTAAGAGCTTTAGAGTGTGGTATGAGGATTAAAAGTCACAAAATGATTCCTTTACTTAGAATGGAGGTTTTAGGGGTTAAACGTCAAGGTCCGACCCCCCAAGGACCAACCAAAGTGGTCCTTGAAGAGGACCCCAAACCAGACCCCAAAACTGCCAAATTTCAGCAACTAACGTTAGCCATCTACTGGCCTTGAGTGGACCCACGCCTCGTGGGTTGGGTTCGTGGGTCAAGGCCTGCTTTGGACTGCAAGTGTGGGCCTCTGACCAGCACCTACGGAGGTGCAGCATGCTCCGTGACCCCACTCACGGTCCGTGGGTGGTGGAATTGTGGGTCATGGCAGTTTTTAAGTATAAGATTTTTAGTTAGGGGTTTGGAGGTTAATTGGTAATTAGTTAGGGGTTAGGGAGGTCGGTTAGTTAGTTATTAAACCACCTATATAAGCCTAATAGAACCTAAAACTAACTCATTTAGTTCATTCATCTAAGACCCCAAAACTCCCTTTCAAATATTTCTCTCTCTAAAACTTCTTTGAAGAAGAAGAAGAAGAAGGTTAAGTCTAGGGTTCAAGGAATAGCCTTTTCACTTCTAATTCGCGGTGAATCTTCCTAAGGTATGTTAGCTTAATAATCTATGGGTTCTTCCACCCATAGATTCCCCTAGGTTTTCCCTCAATTGTGAAGTCAACATCCTAATTCTAGCTAGGGTTTTCTTCTACGTTGTGGATAGGGTTTAAGTATGATTCCAATCTAGTGGATAGTACCTAATTATGATTGTATTTGCATTGAATTATGATATTATGATGAATTCATGTGATTTCTATGGTTAACCCTAGTCTATTTGATGAATTTGATATTTTATGGGTTTATGCCATGAGAGGTGGAATTGAGGAATTCTAATTGATCTTCTAAAGTCAATGTCATGTGTAGTAATTGTTCAAGGTTAGGAACACATAGTGAATTGAATTAGATTATAGTTCATTTGATGGATCATGACTTGTGAAGATGAAATTGAACCTTTATGATCAAATATGACTAGAATCACCTACTAATGAAGGATGTGATTAGAATACCTTCAAAACTAGGTATAAAGATGAAAGTAAGAAGTAAATCTTCAGAATAAGGCTTGTAGTTATCAATATTAGGGCTTTGAGGGTAAAGCAATTATTATATAATCTTATTGTGTATTGTTTCTCATTTACACACTTAGGCATAAATATGGTAGAAGATCCATGGTTCTCTCACATAGAATGATTTTAGGTTGGCTTAATAACCTAAAGTGAATCAAAGCATGTTAGACTAGAATAGCTTGATGTTGTGATGTATGATTCCTTCATGTGTAGCTTGACTTGGTAAGACAAGACCAACATAGGATAGCTTAGGATTGAGGATTTACACTCCCCTAAGGGTAGCTTGACTTTGCATTATAAGATGCATGTTAAGGGTAGCATGAGTTAGGAGTAGTCATGGTAGCCTAGGATTGAGGATCTATACTCTCCTATGGGTACCTTTAAGTAGCATTATTAGTATGCCTTCATGATAGAATGACTTGGTTTGGCCAAGACCATTGCATGGTAGCTTTAGGATTGAGGACTTATACTCCCTTAAGGGTAGCTTAGTATTGACGATCCATACTCTCCTAAGGGTAGCTTGACTTTGCATTTTAATATGCATTTTAAGGGTAGCTTGAGTTAGGGTTAGTCAAGGTAGGTTAGGATTGAGGACTTACACTCTCCTAAGGGTAGCTTAGGATTGAAAATCATACTATCCTAAGGGTAGTTTGGATTAGCATCATAGTGTGCTTGTAAGGGTAGCATGACTTAGTTAGTCTAAGGCTATTTCATGGTAGCTAGGATTGAACACTTGTACCCTTCCTAGAGTAGCTTGGACTTGCATGTGAGTATGCCTTCCAAGGTAGTTAGTTTAGCATAATATAGTTATGTTAGCAATATAATAACATGGTCTAGCCTATTAGGGGGTTATTCCTTGGTAGCCTTGAATTTAGAAATAGAATTCATTCATATGTTATGAATTTCCTTGTACTAAATAGAGAAGTACCTTAAATGACTAATGGAAAATAGTAAAGAGGGAGTAGTCCCCAACTAGAGAGTATGTATGATAGCCTAAAGTGGTACATAGTGTTGATAGTAGTATGGGATGCTATTCATACATTGCACAAGTATGACTTGAAGCTAGTTATGAAGTGTTCTCTTATACAGTATAGACTTAGCTTGGGTTGTTGCTATAGTTACCTTTTAAGATATGATTGGCTTAAGATGGTAGTTCCTTGTCTATATGAAGTAGGTCAAGAATGACAACTATGAATAGTAAGAATGAATAGAGTGACTTCAAAGATATGCTTAGTGTGTGTGGTAGTATGGGATGCCACCCATGCATTGCACAAGTGTGCCTTGAGGTTACTTAGTAGTATAGTGCTCTTATGACATGAAAACCTAAGTCTTGACTATGAATGTGGACTATGCCCAAGAATGACCAAAAAGGTGTACTTAGGTTGGATGGTATAATGGGATGCTATCTTTGCCTTGCAGTAGTATGCTTTAAGGTGGCTTGTGAAATTGTTCTCTTGTAATATTAAAGTCTAAATGTGAAGGTCTAAGTAAAGACTATGTCATGAACATGATGTATCTCCTATGCTCATTAACTATGTCTTATGTTGACTTATCATTATATGATTCCTATGTTGGAGATTATGCTATGATTATGCTATTATCTCTTATGCTTATGTCTTATGTTGACTATGCCTTTTCCTTGATCCCAATATCTTTAGTTGGTATAATCAATGAAGGATCTCCTATGCACTTCTTCAACATGGAGATGTGAAATACTGTATGAACAACGACTAACTCTTGTGGTAGCTCCAACTCATAAACTACATTACCAACCCTTTTTGATATCATGTAAGGGCCAATATACCGGGGACTAAGCTTTCCCTTCTTACTAAATCTCATAACACCTTTTATGGGTGAAACCTTCAAGTAGACCCAATCATCTACTTCAAACTCTAATTCCCTCCTCCTAACATCAGTGTAGGATTTCTGACGACTCTGCGCTGTTTTTAACCTCTCTTGAATAACTTTCACCTTTTCCATAGCTTGATGCACTAAGTCTGGTCTTATCAATCCAGCTTCACCAACTTCAAACCATCCAATAGGAGATCTGCATCTTCTCCCATAAAGAGCTTCATAAAGAGCCATTTGGATGCTAGAGTGGTAACTATTGTGGTAAGTACACTCAATGAGAGGCTGGAGATCACCCCAATTACCCTTGAAGTCAAATACACATGCCCTCAACATTTCCTTTAAAGTATGAATAGTGCGCTCTACTTGACCATCTGTCTGGGGATGAAAAGCCGTACTTAAGTTCACCTTTGCACCCAAGCCTTTCTGAAAAGATTTCCAGAACTGTGCAGTAAATTGTGCATCTCTATTTGAAATAATCGAAACTGGCACCCAATGGAGTCTAAATACCTCTTGAATATACAACTTAGCATAATCTTCTGCCGAATGGGTAGTCTTTACCGGTAAAAAGTGGGCTGATTTTGTCATTCTATCAACAATCACCCAAATAGAATCATGCTACCTGCGAGAGCTTAGTAAACCTGTGATGAAGTCTATATTGATCATCTCCCACTTCCATTCCGGAAGTTCTATATTCTCAGCCAAACCACTGGGCATTTCGTGCTCTACTTTAACTTGTTGGCAATTCAGATACTTAGCAACAAACTTTGCAATGCCGTTCTTCATACTACTCCACCAATAAACTTCTCTCAAATCATGATACATCTTTGTGGAACCCGGATGGATAGAATATCTGGAGCTATGAGCTTCTTCCATAATCCATTCTTGAAGTTCATCCACCCTTGGTACACACAATCTACCTTGATACCTCAAAACACCATCTCCCCTTTGTTCAAAAGCCAATACTTTTTGCTTATGAACATTTGCCTTTAATTCAAGCAAAATAGGATCTTGGTCTTGCTTCTCTTTTACTTCTGAAACTAATGATGATTCAGTCCCATTCATCACCACTACTCCTCCTTCTGTGGATTCCATTAGTCGAACTCCCAATCGTGCAAGTCTATGCATATCTCTCTCTAGCTCTCTCTTATCTTCCTCAAAATGGGTGGTACTACCCATAGACAACCTGCTCAAGGCATCAACAACAACATTAGCCTTACCTGGGTGATAAAGAATACTCATGTCATAATCCTTGAGTAATTCTAACCACCTCTTTTGTCTGAGATTAGTCTCTTTCTGAAGGCTCTTGTGATCGGTGAATACATCAACATGAACACCATAGAAATAATGATGCCATATCTTCAAAGAAAATACTACGACAGCCAACTCTAAATCATGGGTTGGGTGATTCTTCTCATGAACTTTCAATTGTCTGGATGTATAAGCTATAACTTTGCCATTCTGCATTAACACACAACCCAAACCAACTCTAGACGCATCACAATATACAACAAAGCCTTGCGTACCTTTTGGTAAGGTCAATACTGGGGCAGTAGTCAATCTCTTTTTCAATTCCTAAAAGCTTTTCTCACAAGCTTCAAACCATTGAAACTTGACTGTTTCTGAGTCAATTTAGTCAAAGGAGATGAAATAGAAGAGAACCCCTCTACGAACCTTCTATAATATCCAGCCAACCCCAAGAAACTCCTAATATCAGTTGGAGATATGGGTCTAGGCCAATTCTGCATTGCCTCTATTTTCTGAGTGTCAACTCTAATTCCATCACCGGAAATTATGTGGCCCAAGACTGCCACAGACTCAAGCCAAAACTCACATTTAGAGAACTTAGCATACAACTCCTTATCTTTTAAAGTCTGGAGAACTATTCTGAGATGGCTAGCATGATCTTCTGCATTCCTCGAATAAATTAGAATGTCATCAATGAATACGATAACAAACATATCTAAATAAGGCTTGAATACTCTATTCATAATGTCCATAAACGCTGCAGGTGCATTGGTTAAACTGAACGACATGACCAGAAACTCATTATGACCATAACGGGTCCTAAATGCTGTCTTGGGAATATCACATTCCCTTTCTTTCAACTGAGGGTAACGTGATCTAAAGTCTATTTTCGAAAAACAAGAAGCACCCTGAAGCTGATCAAGAAGATCATCAATTGGCGGTAATCTATACACATCCTAAGGGAACCATCTTTCTTTCTCACAAATAAGATCGGAGCACCCCAAGGTGAGACACTTGGTCGAATAAAACCTTTATCTAGGAGATCTTTCAACTGTTCTTTAAGCTCTTTCAACTATGCTGGAGCCATTCTATATGGCGGAATAGATGTATGATGAGTATCTGGAAGAATGTCTATACCGAAGTCTATTTCTCTCTCAGGAGGGCCTTCGGGAAGATCATCTGAAAGCATTCTGGAAACTCTTGTACTACTGGAACTGACTGAATAGGGAGTATCTCAACACTACAGTCATTTACTCCGACCAAGTGATAGACACAACCCTTGAAAACTAACTTTCTCGCCTTAAGGTACAAAATAAAATGACCCTTAGGCACTACTGAACTACTACTCCACTCTATGACTGGTTCTTTAGGAATCTGGAACTTGACAACTCGAGTTCTACAATCTATTGATGCATAACAAGCATGGAGCCAATCCATACCTAGAATGACATCAAAATCCATGTCTAACTCCATTAAATCAGCAATGGTGCTCTTGTGATTGATGGAAATAACACAATCACAATATACTCGCTTAGCTAGAATAGACTCCCCAACAAGTGTAGAAACACAAAAGGGTTCACAAATTTTCTCAGGAAGAACATCAAAATTATTTGCAACATAAGGAGTTTACAAAAGATAAACTTGCTCCTGGGTCTAGTAAAGCATAAACATCAAGAGAAAAGACTTTGATCATACCAGTGACAACATCTGGAGAATTCTCTTGCTTTTGACGACTAGTGATCCCATAAAAGTGGTTTGTTCCTCCACCAGTACCGGGAGTAGCTCCTCTAGGTGCAGCCCTGTCTGGTGGAGCAACTGAAGAAGATTGGGCTCTATTCCTCTGATTTCCATTACCATGCCGGTTCTTAGGACACACTTTCATGAAGTGACCCTCTTGTCCACACTTGAAATAACCTGTGGAGCCATTACGAAACTTACTTGGATGGGTTCTACCACACTTAGCACATACATGAGCCTAGTTACCTCCTTGTGCTACACTAGCTTGAGACTGTGTAGGTCTAGCTCTGGAGTTCTGTGAATTCAAACCATTATACTCACCTTTATTTCTGGGTGCAGGTGCACTAGCAGATGATGGGGCATGTCCCTTTTGCTATTGCTGAAAGGACGAACGGTTCACATTACTTCTTTGCTGCCCAGACTCATTCCCTGTCTTTGCTTCTTATTTCTGAATTCCTCCCTATCCCTCAGCTTCTCTTCCTCAACCTGCTGCACATAGGCCATCAACCTTTCTATATTTATGTCACCTATTAACATTGTAGCCTTACCTTCCTTATTCGATAGATGAGATAGCCCAGCAACAAACAAACTCATTCTACTTCTCATGTCCGTAACCGTCTCCGGAGCATAAGGGGATAGTTGGGTGAACTTCAACCCATACTCATGAATGCTCAAAGAATCCTGGTTAAGTGTGAGGAACTCTTGTACCTTAGCCTCTTTCAGTTCTCGGGGAAAAAAATGCCCCAAGAAAGCCTCCTTAAAACAAGCCCAACTCGCAGGTGGTGCTCCCTCAGTTTTAACCTTCTTCCACTGGTCAAACCAAGTCCTAGCAACATTCTTCAATTGATATGCAGCTAGTTCAACTCGCTCAGCATCGGCAACGTGCATGACCTCAAACACCTTTTACAGCTCCACAATAAAGTTCTTTGGATCTTTAGTAGTGCTTGAACCAGTTAAACTTGGAGGATTCATCCTCAAGAACTCACGAATCCTCAAAGTATCATTCCCTTCCTGTCGGTTCTCTCTCTGCCCAACACCGTTGGTCACAGCTTGACTCAACATTCTTATCGCTTTCCTAAACTCAACATTGGTAACTTCTTCTTGGGTTTGCACTTCAAGTGCATTGGGTACCCCTTGCTTCTCAATATTACACCTACCAGGATGACCTCTGATAGCTCTTCGTGGAGCCATGATTAACTGAAACACACGCACAAGCACGAATGAAGAAACTTTTTAGAAATCAAACTCTAATGCACGAATGAGTGTGAAAGAAGTGAGATAGTTCCTAAATGTTGCAGCCTCTTAATTATAGATGTGGTGCACTTCATACCAATAACTAGGAATCTACAGACACGGCTTCATAGACTCCCTAGGACTTTTGAACTCTGTGATCTGATACCAAGTTTGTCACGCCCTGAGCCTACACCCCGGACGTGGTTGACACTCGAGAACCATTGCTAACCCCAAGTGAACCCTTGGCATGGTGAACTACTCAGCGGAAGACTTAAAACATTAATACGCGGATTCAAATGCACTTTACTTAATTGTTTAAAGATAACTTAGAACATTTTAAAGATAAAACATTCAACTTAGCCAAAATGGCAACTCAAGTCTTATACATTAGAAATAATGATGTAAAAGAAACTGAACTACTGACTGTCTATGAAGCCTCTAAAACAAAGAGAGATGTCGGGACAAGACCCCTGATCATCCTAACTACTGAAATACTAAAATCAAAGTTAAAAGGAGTCCTCCGGAAAGCAAGGAGGCTCACCATCTGACTCTGAGTGCTCAATTAGATTAACGAGGCGCTGGATGCTGATCCTGGTCCTGCGTCTGCATTATAATAAGATGCAGGCCAATTGGCATCAGTACATTGGTATGCGAGGGGAATACTAAAACATAATGTAAGATTGAAAAGAATCTGAAAGGAACACTTACCTTGGCTTTACTCAAAACATGAATAACTTAACTCAATATAAAGCAATAATACACATGCAATATATAGAAATTTTTTTAAAACAGTAGAAAGCAACTCAGTTTGTTAAAGAAAATGTAATAACAACTCAACTTACTGGTATTAATAAAGTAATGTAATACTGTGCGAGATTCTCTAACCGACAACCAACACTATGAGCCTAAATGGTGATACATCGTCTTGCCCACACTGCTAGAACTGTCCTATACTTTGCCGTTATATAGAACACCTTAACTAAGTGGATCCACTAGTCTATGCTAAAAAGCACTTAAGGAATCATCTAAAAAGTATGATCCTTTACTATCCATGATGGCTACATGGTTTATGGAGACTTGAGTTATTATGAACTCGCATCCCCATATCGGTGCTCAATACTACTCCCAAAATATACTTAGCTCATATGTTTTTTTTAAAAAAGCTTCTTTCTTTGGTTTGAGATAATTACTCAAAATTTAGCTTAAAAGCTCTCTTGGAAATCAATGTTTCCCTTCTTGCTCAAATGTGAAAACATTTTTAACTCTTGGGAACTTTCCCGTATAATCTTTGAAGAAATGAACTTTACTCTTACTCTTTCCTCAACTCAAAGCTTAAGTCTTAAAAAAAGTTAAAACGTTTGTGAAAGACTTTTGAAATACTTTATGAACTTCTGTTGACTTGATTCTTAACTTCTAGACTTGACTCTTAACTTTCCTTGAATTTGAATTTATGGATTCAAGGATTGTGATTTGTGATAGGAAGGATCTCATGATGTTTAGGAGTATTTTTAGATAGTTAAAATGAGAAAAGATCAAGAAATCACTATCTGGAAGCAAGTCTGTGACACAGAGATGTATTTAATTATTTGGTCGCAAAAATAACTTTTGAGGCAGAACGGTCTGTGACTTGCCCCGCAACGCGAAGAAACTTTTCCCAAATCTGAGAAGAAGTTCCGCGACGCGGACCCAGTGCCCAAATTCACCTGACTTTTTCTCTCTTTATTTTCTATCCCCAATTCGCCTAAACTCGACTATTTTTATCAAATTCTCTTTAGATTCAGATACCCAACAATTGTACCTAAGAACCTAACTCAAAACAACTCTAAAACTTGACGCGATGATCCCAAGAACACCTCAATTCAGCCCAATTTAAGAACAAAAACAAATTCACGAATACATATCAAGAACATTAAACTTTTAAACTTTTTTGAATGAATTTTGCTGAACTAAATATGTTTGGCGCGTGGGTGAATGAAACCAACGCTATGAAAGTCTCACATACCTCGTAGGGATTAACCTTTGGTGAAATCCACACGAAAATCTCCAAGAACTCGACGAAAAAAGATAATTCAGAGAACTTTCATATGGTATCTTGTAGCCCACCTTACTCATCTTATTCTAGGAGTTAGGCTCGTTTGAAGTTGACCAAAAACTCATACTAAACATAACTTGCCAAATTTCAGATTTCTCATTCTTTCCAAAAATGGTTCTTTCTAATTCTAGCTCTTTCAAATAGCGGGGTGTTACACATAATTTGATGTTTCTCCATGATAGATGGGATAACATTTTTCTTAAGGGAAGTCATTGAAAGTATGTTAAATGGTCATAGTGTTGTCTTAAACTTGTTGGTAAGTCTTTAAGGAAATTCTGAGTACCTGCTAGACTATGATATTGGTAAATTATTGGCCTTAGCATGGTTTGGTGCTTGTAAGGCACTTTCTTGCTACATGTCTAACCGTTGTGAAACGCATGTTCTATGCAAGTGAGAGGATGAAATTTAAACACTCACTGCTTTCTACCTGCGTGCCATATGTCTCCACCTGCAAAATGCAGGTCTGAATGCATGTGCTTATGAGTTATAGTTAGCTGTCTGCCTAGAAATTGTACTTCATATGTGTGCCATATGTCTTCTCATGTGAAATGCATGTGCTTATGAGTTATAGTTAGATGTCTACCTAGAAATTGTACTTCACATGCGTGCCACTGTCTGCTCGTGTGAAATGCATGTGCCCATGCTAGTTTTTAGCCTGACACATGGGGCTCATATGCATGGCACATGTATACACTTGTGAAATATATGTGGCACGCATATGGTGGTAGTCAACTCCATGATACTTCTTCCTTTTTTCATTCCATTTCCATTTTATTTCCTTATGTGATTTTAGTTGTTTTCTTTTGCTCTCCAATGAAAAACTACAAAAAGATTTTTGTTATGCTCCTTAGCCTTCATATCCTTTGGATGACATGATTTCAAATAGGGGAAACTCTGACAGGAACACTTGCAATGCTCCATACGCAAGCAAGAGAAAGAGTAAAAGCAAGGGAAAGGTCCCAATCACAAAAAAGGTCCCCCGAAGTTATTTCATTGGTTCCTTTTGTCCCTGCAATAATGAGGACAAAATGTGTTTCTTAGTTTAGGACTAAGGCCCTATTATATCAAGTATCGAGATTCTCGGTCATTCACACTATAGAAGAGTTTTAGTTTAGCTGGGAGTGGAGAATATCCCCCAACATTAACAAGCAACTCTCTAAGAGGGAGTGGTCACAATTCTTGGATATACTTGAAGGATACTATCCAACTTGGTGCTAGAGTTTTATGCATCCTATCGGGTAAGACAAAACTCAATGAAGCACCTAGGAAAGATTGAAGATTTCCCTTGCTTACCCTCTGTCATGGTAACGGGGAAAGAGATCAATATTACCGATGATGCCATAAAATCTATTTATTGAGGTACACAAATATTTGCAGGGATTGTCTTTGTGGAGAAGCTTTCTACAAAGAGACACCAGATACAACAGGTGGATAACATAATTATTATTGGTTATCCGCTATGGGACACTTTAGGTGGTGAGATACCTAGGTAAGAATTTCGGTTTGAAGACAAAATATGGCTTAATTTTGTTTGCTCCAATTTCATGCCATCCAATAATGATCAGAAATTTACCCTTGGCACATCTATCTTGATTGCTCGAATTATTTCAATGATACATGCGAACTTTGGTGAGATATTTATAGTCCAAATTAAGAGGAAAGTTCATCTGCCTGCACTTTCAATTCCCCTCCTTTTATTTATTAGCAAGTTATGTGATAGAGAAGATGTGCCAAACTTCAAATTTGGTCAGTTTCTCCCTGCTACCGGTGTGCTTGATATTAAGAAGAAACATGTTATTTAAGCTCCAAGGTGAAGAAGAGAAAGTTACAAAACTTGGGTACATCCTACAATTCACTTAATCATGAGACTACAGGAGCTAATGTTACCACTAGTGAGACCTCCTATCAAGCATGCTCTAGATAATCTGACTCCCGCAATGTCAGGAAATGTCTTTGTAGAATAAGGCCTTCTAGGCCCTCACGACCTCCTTATTTCTTTATACTATGTGGTCTCCTAAAGCTGGCTGACATGACTTATGCCAGTGGCAATCAACTAACTGAATTGGCTAAAAATCTCCGAGCATTCATCAAAAGGTATTTAAGAAATGCGATGTAGATGTTTGTGATAGCGTTAAAAAGTTATGCTCCATAGTTGATGTTGTTGAAGGGTCGGTAGCTTTGATGCAGGCAGACAAGAACAAGGTGAAGGGTAATTCCCCCATGACCACTAAATATGAGCTTGTTGGATGAGTTTATGGATGCACTCTGTGAGACTAGGGGCCCGTTTGATGACTTGCAAGGAAGTTTGGGCGATGATAAAGACGATTAGATAGAGAATCCTATGCTATATAATGAATATAGTCACCACCCAATTTAGCTCATTTAGCATGGACAGGAAAGCTAGTTCATCTTTGTTGACAGAGGATTTGGTTCGAGTCTTTGGCTACAACAGACTCCTGCAAGTGCGGGGCTGGACCTAGCTCACAAGCGGATCTAAAAGATGATGCTTTAGAGTAGAGAGCACAAGGAGTTTTTGCACCTTGCCTTCAATTTATTTAGCATTAGGGAAAATATCAATTTTTTTTTGTGGTTAAGCATTTATGTTAATGATTGTTTTTGCCCTTGCAGATATTGGATGTTTAAGTCTGCCAAATTTTGATTGCCCTTGTCAATCTTTGATTGCAAATTCTAATACAATTCATCCCTTGTCAGACATATCTTGGATGATGTGTTATTGTCCTTGTTGGGCCTTTATTTTGTTATGCTTTATTTTATGCCTTTCTCGGGCTTGATATTTTGATTATGGATGTGAGTGATGCCATAGCGTTGGGTTAGTCTTACATACCAACCATCTTACTACTCGTGCTTCGCAAAATGCGCTTAGTGCCTTTGCCAAGCCTCATTCTCAAATGATCCATGAATGCGTAATTCATTATCGCCTCTGTATAAACCCCCCGACCCATTTTTTGTGGCATCCCTTACCTTGGTATCCATCCTGAAAAGAATTTCACCTTACTATAATTATAAATAATTTAACTTTAAATTCTCATTTTTCCTTAAATAAAGTGATTTACAGCCACATAAATATCTATGGACTGTTAAAGACCATAAGTTTTAAAAGTCTTCAATATTTTTTCCTCAAAATGCCACATAAAATGGGATGGAGGGAGTAATAGTTAGTTTTAATAAACTTTGAGGGTCTTTTTATGCCATGGTTTCTTTTGTAAGAGCAATTTTTTGTCAAACTGGGTAATATTTACCTATGATAGATTGAGAAATAATTTTCTTAAGGGAAAATGACAAATTTTAGTTTTTATTTTGAGTCCGTTTTTCATTTGCCTCGAACAGGACCACTAAAAGTTCTCTTCGCAAATGAATTCAGAATTTGAGAAAAGAGGGGAAAAAAATTTGAAATACATTCTCTTGTCATGGATTTTTTTAAAACTCTTTGTTTGGATTTTTGTTTCGCAAATGAGCTGTGCAAAATTAAGAATACCTTGTCAAAAGTCATTCTTTCCAATTGGTTTTGAGATTAACTGTTAACTCCTTGTGATTGTGATGTCTTGTGTGGTAAGTTATTAGTTTTTTGTTATGTATGCATGACATCTAGAACTTTCTCCGAATGTGATTCAAGGCAAAATATTGGATATTGCTTAGCTTGGAAGATAACCTTATTCACTCTTTGAATAGTCACTTTACCAAAAAGTTCCTTCCATTAACATTATATTGATCTTAGTCAACCCTTTTGAGACTTTAACCTTTTTTTGGCAACCATGTTACACACTTTTACCCTTCTTGAATCTTTTTTGGCACCATTTTTACTTAATTTCTAGTGAAGACAATGTAGGCTAATGAATTAGGCTAACCATGTCCATTATCTAATCACAACAAATCATCAATAAACACAAGGATATTCACAAAATTATATTCAGAACAAAGCTTAAATATGGGTAAAATATAGTGTTTGAATGCATTAATACACCTAAATCAATAATCCCATGGTTGTCAAGGCCCCATCAATATACGAAGAAACAACAACTCTACAAAGAAACAACTACTCCTAACAGTTCAAATATTGCTCTAACAAGCTAGCACACAAGTCTTGTTTGGGCTATCGAGGCCACCAAGATATCCGATAAAGCATAACCATTATACGAGCCATCAAGGCTACCATGATCTCTATACAAAAGCTAAAATAGATATATACACTATGGTTTAGGACACTATGTCGTTGAATAGGAGTAATCTAATCAATAAGTCAAAACAAATATTAAACTTTAGCCAACCAACAAACCTGTCCAACATTTCCAATAACATGTCTATACAACCCAAAACACCAATTTGCAAGTCTCTCTTAATACAATACTTTGTTGGAACAGGGCACCGACCTACCCAAAAGCTATAAACAGTAAAACATGCAAACCTCGAAGACTCTGGCCACCCTTAGAAGGAAATGAGTCAACCAGTTCATTGAAAGCTTGATTGTGCTACCTAGAGGGTATGTTTAGTCATCGGTCAAGACCTTCAAGCATGAATATAGTGCCACCTAGGCAAGTGGCGTTAGTATAAAATAATGTACCGACCATGTTAGACAAACTGAAAGTTGAAACTAAAGTATAATGACTAAACAAAAAGAGCACGAGTTAAGTAGAAGTACAATATCTTACCTTTCTTTAGTAAGACGAGATAAACACTTAGAAAGCAATAAAATGACTTGGCCCCATAAGAATAACAAACAATCACCCTAAACCTTAGCAAGTATTAACAACCACTAAGTATCCCCACTAGTCCCCTTACATGAACCTTAGTGATCATCTGAACTGAATGATCTACTCATCTTCTAGGTACATATCATCTTAGGATCTTTGGTAAAATTTAGTGTTGCCCCATAGGTACAATCTCTCCATAACGTAGGTATGTTTGGCTCATCCTGTAGGTATGGTCTTCCCATATAGTAGTAATGGTAGGCTCATCTAGTAGGCATGATTTGCCTAGCCCATAGGCTTAGTGTAGCTACCTAGCCCGTAGGCTTAGTCTACTTGGCTCATAGGCTTAGTGTGTCAATCAACATTTTAGCTCAAAACCTATCATGACATGAGCTTACCCCTAGTCATAACATATTGCTTAGAGCCACAAGTGACCCTAACTATTACTTGTCAATATAAAAAATACTGGAGAAATAGACAAGGTTTGCTGCATGACTAGTAAGACACTAAGATTCAACATAAACAATTGACATATTGATGCAAAAGATTAGTTTATAAGAATTCAAATACTTAAATATAAAATATTTGAATATGAATAAAAGATTATACTAAGTCTGACTGTTAAAAATTCTCTTCTAAGATGAGTTGGTAGGACAAGCCCTAACTAACTCTAACTATCTGAAAATTTACAACTAATTAACTGAAATAAATATAAAGGGTTGTGTCAGAATATGAGGACTCACCAATACTCTTGCCGTGTTGACTAGAGATCGTACTAACCGTGAGCTACTGTAAAATGATATAGCGCGAAGAGTATGTGATCAATACTTTGAATGTACTGAGTATATAGGATATGCATGATAAACTAATAACTGATCATATTAAATCTAAAATACTGAATTGAAATAACATGAAGTAATGCGACGACCAAGCAGTAAAACATGTAAATAATGAATACTGAAAGTGTAGTAACTGACTACAAGGCCATGTAATAACTGATACTGAACTTTGGGAGTTACTACTAATCGATATATAACCATGTGAGGTAACATGAAGTTTGATGTATAATCCCCATAAAAAGGGACTTGTATATTTTTCCAGAGAATAAGGATGATCTGAGATAATATGGTACCACTAAGATAATATCTATAAAAAATTAAGGAGTCAATCCTAGTTTGGCGGGTGACCCTCATAATCCTATGGTGGCATATAGTTTTGGATCTTAGAGATTTCTACTAAAGGCCTTTGTCCTTAACTAACGGGTGATCCATCATCCCTAAGTTGTCTCGGTGCTAAGTAAAACTCCCAATGGAAAAATATAATGATAAACTGAAAATAGTAATCATATGATAATATTGAATGATATTGATAAACTAATAACAACTGGCTAGATCATGAATTTTGATAAAAACATATAATATTAGAGAGATACTTTATTTGAAAGCATCTTAAATTCTGAAATCTAATAATCTTTGACATACATCTAAAATTACATAGTTCTGAGAATATTTACATTTTGAGGGTTAATGAAAATATTGTTTAGATTACTGCATTATAGTTTGAAAAAAGATAATTTAACTCTTCATGAAGAAGAATGTGAAGTAAGGTAGAAATCATGATTTTCATAAAACCCTATCTGTTATAGAAATCAGGAACTGTGAAACTAAGTTTTATTTGATACTCAATGGGTGAAAATAAACCTATTGATTAAATTCCACATACCTAGAAGAAGACACTAGCTTGAATTCTTGGATTGCAACTTTAAGATGAGGAACCCTAGTTTTTGCTTGAGAGGAACCTTGAATGAGAAAAATAGGATTTCTGAGTGCTTAGGCGGGAATGAGTGGGTTTGATCAAATAATTTTTCTAAAACACTCTTAGGATAGGACAAAATGATATAGTATATGGATTAAAAGAGTGGAAAAAGACCAAAATAACTCTAGCTAAAAATTGACTTCAGCTAGTTCTACGAGGCCATCTTTGGTCAGTGGTTCAATCTATGGAATGTATATCCTTGTCTGTAGAACTAAAGATGAAATACCATTTTTGAAGTTTGATCTATGGGATGCATATATGACTCGTAGTCCCTTTAGCAATCCATAAAACCCATTCGTAAACCTCACACTAAAATCCATATTTGAGGACTTTGTTCTATGAACCAATCTACGACATGTACAAGGAATTATGAACCATGGTTTGGGTCCACAAATCTCAGAGAAATTCATGCTTCTGATGTTGATCTACAAGCCTCATCTACGGCCTGTGGTTTCATCTATGATCCATAGATGCCGCTCGTAAATCTCAAAAAATTTAGCAGTCTTAAATTATTTGATTTCCATGATATGATCTGGACCTTAGAGCTTGTGGGGTGTTACAATATGTCCCTTGTAACACCTTGGAAATTGGAAATTGAGTTGGAAAGGGAAAAGTTTCTGAATGTGTGTTGATACAGTTCTTACGAAACCCATCTATGGTTCGTAGAAATTTCTACGGGTCATACAAGGTACTCGTAGAACTTGTGTTATGTTTTTGAAAAATTTCAAGTCTCTGATGATAGTCTATGATTCACTAGGATGATTTGTAGGACTTTCTACGGGCCGTAAAAGGTGCCTGTAGAAAGCTGTTTGGACTTTGTGAAAATTGGACTATGATTTGGGTTCTACAGATGGGGTCTATGAGTCATAGAAAGTTTGACGGACCGTGGAAGGGGTTCGTAGAAATTATTCCAAATTTATCCCCAGTAATGTGTTCCACTGCTGAGTATGAACAATTGACAACTAATAATTTCTACTTTACTAAGCCAGTTCGGTTAGTTAATGTCCATGCTTGAAATGAAAAAAAAAGGGAGGGGGTGGCCCAAGGATGTGGAGATAAGGTGGAAGATAAAAAAACTATATTTATAATAATAAAGAGAATCTATTCAAATTCATATTCGAACAAGGGATTATCTACTATAACTAAAAAACAAACCAATGTACTCTCTTGGTCTCCCCCTATAACTTGAGAAATCACAAGAGAAGAAGAAATCATTGCGTAGAAAGTCGTGCTTACTATCTTCTCCACAGTTATTATGTAGGAGTAAAAGAGCGAAAACCTTACTTTTAGGTAGTGGTGTAAACGCTAAGAAGTGAACATTAAGCTAATCAGACGATATGCTTAACATATGCAAGTCAAACATTGATTTTTGGAGTTTGGAATAGAATGAGAAGAAGCGTGGTAAAGGAATTGGTCAACTGATCAAGCTCATGAGCTGGAATTGGTCAACTCATCAAGCTTATGACCTAAAGATTGTAGGTTCAAATCCTGTCCCCGCCTAATCAATGGAATATCTTTCATTAGGATAGAAGGTTGGTCCCAACCCATCTACAAAATGGGGCTTGTGTTTAATCTTGATTGGATCCACCTCTTTATAGGGTGATTACACTAGTAGTTGTGGAACACAAATGACCATTTTGTCACTATTGAAATCCAACTGAGAGCTCCTTTCCTTAAAGTCAAGTGGTTTTAACCCCTTCTACTCTAGACTATAGTGTGCCTATTTTGAGCTTTTCACAACCAAAGTCAAAGGTTTGTTGGTGGCAAGATCAGCATGCCTTCTAGTTGTAGTTTACTTTTAAGCGCACCGAAACTACTCATAGTCGTCTATTTACAAGTTTGCTCTCAATAGTCAATCAATTAGTTTTTCCTCTTTCTATTGCACGCTTAAACTATTTGCTTATATAGTGTGTGAAGTCTAACTATTGGAAAGTGCCTACGAATTAGTGACAAAAAAGTTTCTGTTCACATCAGGAATAGAAATCGTTAAGGATGTACTTGCTTTTTGTTTTTTTTCGTTGAGATTGAGATGGTATGAAGCGTACCGCTTGTCTATCCTATGCTTTGCAAGCCTACATAAGGAACAAGATCGAAAAGAATGCATTGGATGGATGCTCGGACTTTGAGAAGGAAGGACACTTTCAGGGGCGAAAGGCCATGAGGAGATATTGTCTGTGATCCGCGGATCTCCGACTGGGTTTAATATTTAACTGATGGTACCTCGACCTCAAATCAATATCATAGAAAATAGAAACACCCTGCAACTAGTCAAACAAATCATCTCTATGAGGTAAGGGGAACTTATTCCATATGGTAACCTTATTTAACTGCCAGTAATCTATACACATCCTCATACTACCTTCTTTATTCTTTACAAAAAACTGGAGAAACCCAAGGGGAAGCACTAGGATGAAAAAATATATTTATCAAGCAGTTCCTAAAACTGAGTCTTAAGCTCTCTCAACTATGCCGGAGCCATACAATAGGAAGGATTATATATTAGGTGAGTGCACGACTCCAAATCAATACAAAAGTCTAGTTCCCTATCCGGGGACATACCATGAAGGTATGTAGGAAACACCCCCAAAAATTCTGAAACCATATGGATATACTCAATGAAAGGAGACTCTACACTAACATTGTGAATAAGAGCCAAATAGGCCAAAATACCCCGCCCTACTAGTTCGCTAGCCCAAAGAAAAGATATGATCTTTAATGGCTTAGGAATGTACACCCCTTCCCACTCTAAGCTTTCCCCATGGATATATAGAGTCACTATTATAGCATTACAATTTAACACAACAAAATAGGGGGACAACTAAGTCATACCCAAGATCACATCAAAGTCTAGCATATCGAATATGACTAAATTCATAGAACAATCACGATACACATCGGTTACTACAACCGAATCTTTAATTACTCATGCAAAGATCAATTGTGTACTCAAAGATTCAAATTGTGACACACCATTACCAAAGATTCTCATGCTCGCAATACTTGTTCCTTGTGCAAGTTCAAGCTTAACAAAAGTATCTAAATGCCCTCACATAAAGAATGATTCCATATTCACACACAGTGGTTAATCAATTCAAGATCAGGAATGAGATGCAATGCTCACACTCAGAAAGAGGAACACAATGCATGTTTTCACCCATAGGCTTGCCCATATTTTCCAATCGATCTTCAGTTCGGCTCACTCAGGATCAAAAAGGTCTTTCTAAGGCTTGTAATGGGGATGAGTGAAAAGGTATAGCCATTTAGGCTCAGTGACTTTTCCTCGTGAGATGTGGTATTCTCAAGGCATCCCCTTCTTTTCCTTTATCAATTCTTTTTCTAATGCTTCTAAGTCATCTTTTTATTCACCTCCATGAGTTGCTTGGAAACCCAATTTCTTTTGTACTTTATTCCATAACTTTTTTTTTGGAGGGGTTCCATTGTTCTGCAACATCATGGGTTAAGGGAGAATTTTCTTGCACTTCTTGACTTCTCCTTTTCCTGTTCACCACACCCCCAACTTAGGCTTTTGGCCTAAGTTAGCTATTCGCTAAACCACAAATCAAGAGGATTATAGGTAGTGGGTCAAGTAAAGTCTAGGGTTCATCAAGTTTCTTCCAAAGAAAGGTCTTAAAGGGTGTTCAAGAGAGTTTCACACGCTCACGGGTAGGCCACAAAAGAGGTATATGTCAAATTTGGCTCACACTCTTCAAAAGTTGCCTAATATCATTTCAAGAGCACACCTTACTAAATCAATCAGACTAACGGGGTAAATTCTAGGTTTATTCATTCAAGGTTCAAAGTAAGCTCATCACACAAGGCATCCACACTTAAGTCAAACAAGACCACACACTTTCGCTAGTGTGCAACGATCATTACAAGAGAATCAATTCGATAAATGGCTAATCACAACGAGATGCAAAGAGTTCACATATTGTCTATGCAACTTCATTTGGTCTTATCGCAGCCGCACGTTCATGTTTGTTCAATTGAGAGCACCATTCAAGTCATTGGTATTGATCAAAGCCGAGACTTGAATTTGTACAAGAACAACCACTTTCAATCACAAGAGGTGGCAATTTTTTTTGAAAAGTGAAAATTTTTTGGAAGGGTCAAAATTGTCGTTTTGCAATGTAAAATAAAAGTAGCCTCAAGCTCAAACATCTATAGAAAAGCAGTGTTGACACAATTTAAAACAGAACAACCCAAATATAAGCACAAAATACGAACAAAGGTAGCCCACAAAGGGTGTGTGCGTCACCTCACTACAAATAAAAACAATTTGTCCTCAAATGCAAATATAATTATCCAAGATTTTAAAGATAACGAAGGACACAGAGGGAGGTAAAGAGGGGATCCTAGCTAATCGGTCGCTCTGTTTGTCTGGGATTCAGTGCCCAGAGTGACTTCTAGAAGGACCAACTTCGATGGATCCAGTAGCAGGAGTCTTTGCCAAGGAATCCTGCACAACATCATCTATCATGATTTCTTTAGTTTCGGCTATGTCATCCGCTGCAGCTTCCTCAAACATCTTTTCATCAGTCTCTGCTTCTGATTCAGGGTCGGCTATCTTCTTCACTCTATCCCCATATCTAGTGGTTGTTTGAGGCATCTCAGGCATGTCTGAGATCTCCACCGTTCCAAAAACCATGGACACATCGGTGGACTTCAGGTGGTCTACATATTTTCGCAGTTTAGCAATGGCAGCTTTTAAGGCCGTCACCTCCTATGTGGACCTTAGGTTATGCTCACACACCACTATCCTGGCTGCTAGGGCATCAATGGTAGTGCTCAAAGGTGTCACTACATCAATTAGGGCAATTTGTATCATGCCTGGAACAGAGGCCTCTAGGCGAGCAGCTCGACGATCAGCAGCTAGGGCCAGTTATCCCATCCGGAGTAGGGACGCCTGAGTAAATGAAAGTCGGGAAACATCAGCAACAATGGTGGTTCTTGGTGATTGTGCAACAACAGAAGAACCTGGAGAATCAGTAGGAGTAACAGTGGCAATGGATATACTTAAAGGCCCAGGGGCCTGAGTAGGTAGAGGTTCTTCTGTAGGCGATGATTTTGTGTTTACTAACTCCACTGATGCTGCCTTTTTTCTTTTATGCCTGATCTTTAAGGTACTTGGCTTCAATCCTCCGGATATCAGTAGAGGCTGTGGGAATCACTTCTACATCCTTCTTGGCATCTCGAGGCACCCGAGCTCGTTTGCATAATTCTGTGATCAAAACTGGAAATGAAAGTGAGCTTCGGGTCTGTCTTGCACGCATGAGTATCTCTGAAGCAATGATTGTACCCAAGTTTATCTGAGTCTTCTCTATGACGCAACCCAGGCAAGCTGCCTTAGCAAGGTGAAGATCGACTCATTTTCGGACAGCATAATTGTGCTGCTGATAAAACCAAACCAGAACCTTGCAGCTATGTTTAGTTCTTTCTTTTCAATTGGAACTCCTTCCGCCACCAACTTTGGAGTCTTATTTGAAATTAGTGGGGCTAACCACTTTTTCATCTCATCCAGCTTCTTTGTTCTGATCAAGTACTGGCAGTGATCCCCAATATTTGTGGGCAAGCCCAAGACTGCGTTGATTTCCTTATTATCACACTTCACCCTCCTGCCTCTGACAACCACATAACCAACTTCTTTGAAGGCTGCTGCTAGTTGCTTTTGCTGGGGTATTAGTGCATTGTATGCACTGTTGAACTCTCTTACCCAGTTTGGAATATAAGGGCCACGGTGTTTGGTGAAGATTTGGAACTTGTGGTATCTTAGACACTCTATTATCTCTGGGTATCTGTCTATAACCCCGTCTATAGACATATGCTTTTCCTCCAGAATTGTCCTCATCCCCTCAGCCTTTACTCAATTCATTGATTTAGGCTGAGGACCTTGTACTGGAGGTGCTAATACCATTGCCTGCTCTGGAACTGGAGGTGTAGTAGTGGTAGGCTGGGGAATCCTAGCCCTAGATTAATCATTCAGCTTCTTAATTCGCTGCTCAGCCTTCTGTGCGATTAGCAGATCTTCCTCATCAGAACCCACACCTTTGCTTTTAGATTGGTTGGGGTCTTTTCTATAAAAGCCATTACTGTCAGTGCTTTCATTGGATAATTCAAGGGTCTTGTGTTTGCCCTTCCCTTTTTCGCCAGTTGTGGAAAGTTTAGCAACTTTGCTTCTGAATGCATCTGCATCCTCGTTGATTGTAATCCCTTTTATTTTACTTTGAGGTGGCTTGCTTCTTTCTTTAGCTTTAGATCTAGCCATTTCTGCAAAGAGTTCGGAAGGAGTTAAAACAACTACATCAAATTCAGAGGGACACAATTACAGAAAAACTCGCTGAATAAATCGGCCAGTCACCAAGTTACATTGGCGAGCATGATTTTATCCGCCAAAAGATGCAGTGCAAAAAGGTTCAGGGATGTAGACAAAGGGCAACCAAAGAGACTTTCGGCGAGTCGCCGACTACTTTCGGCGATCAAGATCTCTGGCTGAAAGTTACAGAACACTGATTACAAGTAGCATAAAATTAAAGGCGAGATGGTGTCAAAGGGCGAACCGCCAAGTGATTCGGCGAGCTCGCCTTAGCACACCGAATAGTCTAAATTTATCATAAAGGCACAACACACGACATAGGATAAAATTACTTGCAATGGGAGTATAAATATCATAGTTAAATACAGGGTTGGAGGACTAACCTTTTAGGCAGATTAAGTCAAGACTGTGATCCTAGGTAGCAGGTTAGTATAGATCCAAGTACTACTAAAACAACTATAATCTTACGAGGTGTGAAAATACCAAGTAGGTACAATTTTGCGACAATCAGGAGTGAGAGAATATGAAAAAGGTTGAAAGTCAAAGACCGTGGCTTTATAAGAACCATCCAGATCTCACCCATTCGGTGACATTAGTTGGATTTATTTCGCTACTCGGTGATCCGCCGAGTGTTTATCTATCTCGCCAAGTTTTACAGGACCCTCAGTCAAAGTGATGATCCAAGCGGTGGTCTTTGTAGCAGTCGCCGATTTAGTTGGCAATTCGCCAATTGGACTTATGTAATTCATCCTATACTTTTCACAAACTTTTCATGCCCAATCCTACAAAATCAAAACACCTTTATTTCAAAAATAACTAAATTAAAGTAGTTAAGAGTTTTGGGTTGCCTCTCAAACAACGCCAGTTAACGTCGTAGCACGACGCGGGTTAGCACCTAAATTTCACTTGTGGGGTTAGCCAAAACATCATTTGGCAACCCCTTGCCTTGTGCCTGATGGAGATGAGGCATTACATGACCCAAGAGAGTTTCAATTAGCTGGATAGATCTAGAGTGAGAACCGCTCATCTGGTTTAGCACTTCTACATTTTCCCTAATCTCCTCTACTACTCTATCGTGCTCATTTAGCTTTTGGAGAATGGTTACTAACATATCCTTGATACGTTTATTTTCAACGTTCATAGATCTTCCCTGCTAGGTAGGTGGTATGCACTTGCTCTTCTCTTTGGACATTACCTCTAGTTCCTCGACTTTTTGGGTCAAGTTATCCATTTGACCCAGCAAGATGATCAATTGCTAATCGTTCTTAGTATACTTGTTGGTTTTAGCCACCAGGTCAAAGGGTTTTGCTGTGGTCTCATAGGAGTATCTCTCAAGGACACCTGGGATAAGTCGATCGATTAATCCTCTGTTTCTGGGATTTAGACTCCGATAGAAGCATTCCGGTAGAACTAGATCGGGGATCTCATGAGTTGGGGATTGTATCAATAGTGTGTTAAACCTCAGCCACGACTCATGAAAAAGTTCTCCTTCTAGATGCTTGAAGGTCAGGATGCGATTCCTGAACCTCATCATTACTACTGGGAGGTGCTTTATTGGTTTACCATCTCCGTCATGTATACGCATTCTCCTGTCTTAACACATAAACAAGCTAGACAAAACTAAAAATTATTTAAGTAAATTACAACTAAGAAGAACAAAAATTCTACTAATCTAAAAATTCTCAAATAACACCACTCCTCAGCAATGGTGCCATTTTGATGTTTGCGTTATCAAGACACAACTTCCGATGGAAGTGTCTACGATCGTACAATAGTTTAGTAACCTAACCAAGAGTTGGGATTGTACGAAGAGAGTGGTTTTGAGAATTTATAGAAAAATAAAATTTAGTTCTAACTAGTCGTAGCTAAAGACATTAACGAGTAAAAACATTATAAATTAAAGAGGTGGGACACAAATGTGTCAATTAACAATGCGGGGGTTTTTTGTCACTAGTAAGTAAAAACAACAAAATACACAATGGTTTCTAAATGATGAGAGGGATCTTTGGGATGTGACGGGAATACGGGTTAATCTAGATTATTGGGTACATGCTTTCGATAGAAGATTCATAGAATAATTTTGACTAGGCTAGACTTTAAAGGGGATAAGCTCTCTCTCGAGCAATTTACCCTATTTCAAATGCGTTCCTCTCGGACACCCATTTGCCGCATGAAGACCAGCCTACGCCTTAACCCACTCACTCTCTCGAGCTGAGTGTGTGGATATGGGACTAGGGTTCACTCTCTCGAGATTTTTTTTTTTGAAACTCATGTCGACCGACTCACACTAGCCATCAATTTAGTGGTCTTAGTTTTACGACCTCTCTCTCTCGCAAGCCGAAAACATATAAATAAACTTGTATTTACAACTATAAATTCATTAGATTCATCCACTACCACTAAATGAAATAACAATTAAACCACAAATAAACTATCAACAAGCAAGACCCAACAATTATCTTAACCCATATTCGCTAAATCACACCCCAAGAATTGAGGTTTTTAGCCACACATCAAGAGATATAAATTTATACCTAAATGAGCTTGCATTCAAATGGGTATGAAGATTTATGTCTTGTTACATGCCAGAAATGAAGAATCCAAGAGACCCACTCCAAATCGTGAAGATGAAACCCTCTTCTTCTTCAAGTCTCCAAAACCCTCTCAAACATAGAGCAAAAATATCAAAAGGTACTATTCTATGTGAAATTTATAATAATTGTTCGACTCTCCTAAAACTTAATAAAGAGTTTTGTATTTATAGACTTCAGAAAATAGTGCTGGCGGATAGCTCGGCGAGGTTAGTTGTGAACGCCGAATGACTCAGCAATTCGCCCTTCTTCTAGTTCATCGCCGTTTGTGCTTTGCCTTTAGCATCTATGCGATCTGGATCATTGGGTGGTATACTTCTGCTTCGCGGAATTGATCGGCGAAACACCGACTGCTCCTTTCATCGCCTTTTTGATCCTTCTTCTTCAGGGCTTCGCATTCTGGAACAAAGGTCAGAGTGCGTCCCTTCGGCAAATCGCCAAGCATTCTTGGCGATGCTCAGGCTTCAGCTTCTTCGTTCTTTTAAGCTCTTTTGTTCCTTTTTGCGCCTAAGTGTCTATTCTTCCACTAAAACTTCAAATACCTGAAACTTAAGTGTTTTCATCAGATATTTAGACTAAATAAGCATTTGAGGACACTATTTCTATTAAAATAAAGCCCTTAATGAGTCCAAGTTTTGGACTCATCAGCCAGCATCGAGTATCCCCTCGAACGTTCCCTACGATAGAAACAACTATCGCTAAGCATAAAGTTTAGTGGTGTAAAAACTATATGCGTGGAGCTGCAAGATTCACCAAGTTACCTTTCAAAAGTCATGGGCAGCACAATTGAAATATAATAAATCAATCAAGTGAACAATACATTAAGGGTATCTAGTTCTATATTTAAAGATCCAAGTGTCAAAAACGCTCATAGCACCATTTCCTAAGAGATCCAATACCAAGGCTTGCCCAATATATATATCATACCGTCACACCCAGCATAATCAAGCATCAAGAAGGACCGAATCCCTATATCAAGAATGGTCAAACCCCAATAATCAAGAGAATTAAGAACCATATTAAAAATGGCTTCCTAGTTCATACTTGAAATGGACAACTTCCATACTTAAGAGGAACCAAAAATCCAGAGTCAAGATGACAAAAAATCCGAATCAATAGGCATGCCAATAGAGACAAAATCAAATCCACAAGAAGGACAAAGTCCCACTAAGAATGCTAGGTGATCAAGCAATTCGTACGAGTCGGCGAGTTACACAAATGTCTTGAAAATCTGAGAGAATACCAATACGACAATACAACGTGACAAGAAGTAACCAAGGTATTGAGATAACCCTTCAAATATACAAGAAGATAACAAGAGTACAAGTACAAGTTTATACACAAACCTCGGGCATTAGCATAGAAACAGTCCAACAAAACTTCAAGAGTTCAAACCGTAGGCCGACCAACATATCAAGGTCCTAAACTTGTACACGAGTATATATAAACTTAAAAATACAATTAAATAACTTCTTTAACTTCTATTAGCTCTATAATGTTAACGTAAAGTAGGATCATAATCATAAGTAAGCCTAGCATGTACAAATACAACTATTCTCCCAAAATAGTGAAACTGTCCAGCCTGGTACCTCAAGTCCAACATTGTTTTGATAAGGAAAACGACAAACTGGACTGTATATCCTTCATGAAAGATGTAGGTACATCTCTTAAGGTAGAAAATAATCAAGAATCACCACAAAATATATTTTGTACAAAAAGATATAATCAAAACACTAACAGTTGATCATACAGGATTTCTAATTCCAAAATCTGGACAGAACCTTTCCTATGTTGCGTCCCATATTTCGAATCCATAACAGCTCAATTAGAGTTTTACATAAACATAAGTCTTATAGGTATATGAATTAGCTTTCCAAATCATATTTATTCGGTGTAAACGAAGTTCTAGAGAATGAGATATACTTAAATTACTAAACACTACCCAGCTCAGAAACATATTTCATCACTTACCCAAGAGAAGGGTGTGTCTCGAATTCTAGCCAAAAGGACCAAGTTTTTCTCTTGTGATTTTGTGAGTAATATGGCTAGGGAAATTTCTCTAGGTTTCTTAGAGTTAAGGAACACGAAATGTTATAGAGGAGGTGTGAGAATAGATGTTATAAAAGTGATGTTTATCACTTATAGATATAGCTGAAAGCAAAGTTGGCTGCCCAAAAGTAAAAAGGTTGGCTGCCCAAAAGAAAAAAGGTTGGCTAGCCAAAATGTATACATATATACCTATATGTATATACCTCACCTCCCTTTCAAGTTATTAGTAATTCTAATTAGAATATTATGTAAATACCCCAATACAATCCCTTAAATTATGATCACAATTTATGTTAAGCAAGTCTGCAAATATCACAAAATTTCAAGTTCCCAAAATGAGAATAAAACATATTAAATAGTAAGCAATGGTGTATCGACATGCGACTCTTGGTTAGTATTTAGGGGTGTTACACTAAGATCCAAAAATGTATGATCAAATATGTATTTTTCTCTTTCTTTTCAGTTATTTATATTTTCCCCAAAACTCAGCAAATATTTCATTAATTGATTCAATTGGCGAGGTTAGTTGGACTCGCTGACTTGATCTTCTCCTTGCATTTTTTAGTCTTCAAGCTACTGAACCATAGTTGGAGAACTCGATGGAGGTCATCGTTCACATTCGGCGAGTCACTGATCACCACCCATGCTCGCCTTTTTGGCTTTCAATTTAGTCCAACCATTTTGTCAATTTTGGCGAGCAACAGTTATCTCGCCAACAGGGCTGACCTACCTTGAGGTTTTTAGTCAAAGACTCTATCAATTTCGGTGAGGACTCGCCCGTTTGGCAAGTTGTTGAGTGCCTTTGGCGAGCATCAACTTAATATTTTTGCCCTTTTTCTATATTTTAGCCTTTTTGCATGATTTCATCCTTGCCCTGTCCTTAAACCTAAAGATCTTCAAAACAACAATAAATCATCAGATATGGACATAAAAAGGCATTGAGAAAGCTAATTGTTGAACTAAAAGGCTTCAAATGAGTCAAAATCTCCAACTTATCTATACCCAACTTAAACCTTTTCTTGTCCTTAAGTAAATCAAGAATTTAATTAGTTGAACAAAGGTGTCAACAATAGTGCTTCTTGTGAGCCAACATGTAAGTGCTATCACTAGGCTAATATAAAGTTTATGCAATTTTCAATTATGCTTAAAAATTGTCAAATGATGACTACCCGCTATCAATCTAAGCTCAAGCTCACATATGGTCACTAATGATACGAATTTATACTTCAACAAAAGTATTCAAGTGCCCTCACAAAAAAGACAATTCCTTGCTCTAACAAAGCATATCGACAATGAATTTACGAATCAACGCAAACCCTCATTCTCTTAAAGAGAAATGCATGCAGGTTTCAACCCATAGACTTGCCCATATTTTCCAATCATCTCATCACCCAACTTTATCAAGATCTCAATGGTCTTTTTTCAGGCTTGTAATGGGATGGGGTAAAGTTATGATCAATTTGGCTTTGTGACTTCACCTTTTCGAAGCATTGTTGTTTTCAACTTCACCTCTTCTCATTCTCTTTATTTATTTTGACAAAGAGACTCAACCTCAAGTAATTCACAACATTCATTTCTTATTCAACTCATCAGGAACCCTTTTTATTCTATCATACCACAAACACAATCAAGACATTACTTTGCAAAACACCTTTTCATTTCTTATTCTATTCTCCATTTTTATATGGACGGGTTCCATCTTTTTGCCACAACAACCAAGGGTGATTCTGATGCTTCTATTTCACTTGGAATCTTTTATCTTTCCTTACCACACCCCTAAATTAGGCCTTTGGCCTAATTTGACTATTGAAACAAATCAATGCTTCAGAAAGGATTTATAAGTGAGAAGAAAGTAACATTTTTGGGTCAAGAAGTTTCAGGAAGGTTGTCAACAATGAGTTAGGCTTAATTTGTGCCAAAATAGTTGCACATCCTCACAAGGTAGTCACAATATAGGTATGATTATTCGGGCTCACTCTCAAAACATGCTTATGATAATTTCTTACATCCGACAAGCTTAAACAATTAGGTCAACAGGGCAAATTCTGGGATTCCACACACATGCCTTTCAAGTAATCCTAAACACACAAGGCGCTTCAAACACAATCATTGGGAATAACTCTACAAGATAAGGCTTGTGTGCAATTGGTCATTGCAAGTCTCACAATCAATACACCACTAGTGAATATGAGATGCTAGAAGATCATACAAAATTCATGCACTTTGAATTTCCTCGAAACACACACACAAACACATGTCTCATCACAAACACTATCCAATACATCGATATTTGATCATGATTGATACTCGAATATTCAGAACGTATGTGCAAGCTCTCAATCATTCAAAAATCAACACACTCATTCTAAATCTGGGGCAATAGAGAAAGGGAAAAATATCACCACATTACAACGACAACAACTAACAAAACTATATATAGTCACAAGATAATATCTAATACAACCCACATATAATGTCAAATTAAAACAACAAAATACAATCAGAAGTGGATTGGCAATAAAAATGCCCTTACCCCACCAAACCAAATAAAAATAGTGTCCTCAATATGGAAAAAAATAATACAAGAATGTAGGGATAAGATGAGGATCCCCTGTCAGGCTATGCCTGAGGAGAACACTGGCTCTATGGCTCAATGGGTGCTACATCAACCTGGGCATCAGGGGAGGAATGGAGTTTGAAACCTGGTCCCGCTCAGACAACGGAGGAGTTCTCATAGAGAAAACGCTCCATAGTAGCATGTAAAATGGTACCTCACTCCAAAGCATAGAAATATCTATGGAATTGAGCTGGTCCACATTTGTACTCAAAGCATCAACATCAGACCTCAAGATTGTCTCCTCCATCGATATACCTTCAATATTTTCATGCTTATCAACTCAGCCGCTGAGGGTGTCCAATCTCAAACCATAATCTATCAAAAAGGTCCTGTTACCCGACAAGGACTAAGATGAATCAATGGCTGAAACAATCATGGAAGAGAACTCATTCTATAGATGAAAAGCTCTAGTATCTGCCGAGTGGGCAACACTCCCCATCTAGTAAAGCAAAGTTTGTGTCAATGCGGGAAAGGATAAAAATGGAGGACAACAGATGCAAAAACAGAAGGGGAGGTAATACCTGAGTGCTCAACAGTAGGAGTTGGAAGAAAAATGTCAGGTGCCAAGGTAGTTTGGTTAACTATCAGATTGGTGTCAGCTGGTGGTGGTTTTCTCCTAGCCGGATCATCCCTCAAATAGTCAACCATCATTCTCTAAATGTTGTTAGAGGAGACATGAGTTATCCTCACACCAGCCGCCTCCACAAATGACACTCTTACCAACTTACAAAGCTGAGTAATCAACATTGAGAAAGGTAGGGACATCTGCTGCTGTTGTGCTCTCATGAGCATTTGATCCTCGATAATGTTCCCCACGTCTATTTTCTCTCGGGCAATATACACCCCACCAGAACTGATAAAGGCTATGAGAGGATCGATTCATTATGAGGCGACATCAGGGTGCTGCTAATAAATTTAAACCAATACCTCACAATCATATTTAGGGTTTTCTTCTCAATATTCACCTACAATCGACGAGTGAGTGGCATCAGAAAGCATTGTGGCCAACCAACCCCTCAAATCATCGAGAGAGTACTTAATACTTTCCTTGTAGAATGTTATATTAGTATTCCCATAATTCAAAACATCGTTAATTGTATCGATCCCACACTGGACCATCTTCACTCTAACTTCGACCTCTTCAATAGGCCTCCAAATAACTTCTTTCCTCTTCTTTGGGAATGCCCCGACACACGCCTCATAAAAGTCATGTACCTAAGCGAGGACATGAGGTGTTAAGGCTCGGGTGAATTGCCCGAACTTGTGGTACCGCATAGTGCTCTAAATTGCCGGGTAGTCACTCAGTAACCCGATGTGCCAACCTTCTTCTCCTCCAATAGAGTTCTCAACCCTTATACTTTCAATTTATTCATAGCCCAGGGACCAATAATCGGAAACTCCCAGGTCACCATATTGGCAGTTGGTTCTCACATAATTTTGAAGCAGCTTACACTTCTTTTTTTTTAGGAACGAACTGTAGATAGTGAATGAACTGGTTCAGGTGCACCTTCAATTTCTGCCACTTTGTTCTCTTTATCAATCCATAAGTAATTTAGTAGCTCTCCCTCAGAAGTTGAAGTTGTACTCGTATCAATCAACTACTGCTTCCCAATGTCTCGGGGAGTATGAACAACCCTTTTCTGGGCTCTCTTACTAACATGAGTAGAGGTACGTGGAGCCTATTGAGGTCTGTCATTTGGCTCCAATATTACCACCCCCTTTTGTCCTTTCAGGGTATAAAAGGAAAATCAAAGGGAAAAGCCCTCTAAGACACTAATAACTGTGGTCTCACCATAGCTCCTTTGCATAACAACCCAAAAAATAGACTGGGTGAAAGGTTAGTTGAAAAATAATCAAAAATAAAGTTCAATAAAAACTTGTCCTGATGCTCACCAACTAGGTCGATGAGTCACCGAACAAGTTCGGTGAGCTTCGACGAACTCGCCAAAAGAGAAAGTAGCTACTCGGGTAAATTTAGGAAAAAAGGCGAGATTAATACCAACTCATTGAGTCACCGAATTGGTTCGGCAAGCAAAAGGGAGTTTTCCAAAATTGACGGAACCTCGTGGTAACGCTCAAATCACTCTTCAAAACTAGTCGAAAGAGTGAGCGGTTGTCGTCAATAAAAATATCTAACTAAGTAGGCGTTTGGCCATGCGATATCATATCACGCTATGGAATCAACGTTTGGACATGAGATTTTACACTGATTCCATATCATGAGATGTGATTCCATACTCCAAAAAAAATCATGATATGGGAATTCCATATCATGATTTGAGATATTTTTAATTCAAAAGTTGATCCACAAGTTTATGTTTTGTTAAAGCAACCCCACATTTATATTTCTAACCATTTATTTCATATGTAAATAAAATTTACAGTCATATCATTACTTTTTAAATTTATTATTCTCACCGACATAAAATTTATTATTCTCATCAACATATAGTCACTTTAACTCACACCAACTGATTGTTGAGTAATAAATTTGTTCTCTTCATTTACTCCAACACCTAATTTATTACTTCTATCATTTTGTATTTAATACAACTCAAAGTAACAATGTTGGTTCGTCTCCTCGGTCACATGATCGAGAAATGCAAGTTCAACGTGAAAAAATTGTCCGTACTATATGGGAGGATTATATTAAAGACAAGTACACTACAATATATGTTCAATTTTTTTTATTGAATTAAAGTTAGATGAAACAGTTACTTAAGTGGAGAACAAATAGCTATGTAATAATTTATTATGCGTTTTTATAAATTTCTGTTTATTTGGTAAGATTGAATAAACAATTGGGGCTATTTTAATAGTTTTACAACTTATGGGATTCTTATGTTTATGATAAAATATACAACACAAAAATTCCATATCACATGTCCAAACAAAACTTCAATTTCATCTCATAATTCTATATTATGATATCATATCATGATTTCATATCATGATACCATATCATATGGCCAAACGGGCCCTAAGAGTAGGGATCGATTCCTACAGAGAACAATTTGTCAAAATTGAAAAGATAAAGGCTAACCAAATACTAGCTTGAATCTAAATTCACAAGGTACAAAATTATCAAATAGAAGACAATTTTTCTAACTACACTTCTAATAAACAATATCAAGCAAGGGATGTATGAGAACTGGGAAAATTCAAGATTTAATAAACACTTAACAATCCATTGCAATTCAATCCAAGATCATCCAATAATAGGTAGGGTAAGTCATCATATGTCAATCCTAATCTCCTTTCGGTCTCGAAGGACTATTTCAAGTTTAAATGAGTTGAAATTTGGCATAATTGAGCCTCAAGTTGTTTAATCGACACTGAGTGAGATGTCATAGTTTGGGTTAAAGTTGATAAATTAGTCTTCAATTCTTTCAACACTTTGTCGGAACCTTCAACTTTGTCAAAGATTCTTGCCAACATATCTGCGCTCTGAAAACTTTCTAAATCTGGTTGTTCCTTTGGTTTAGGGCAGTCATGAGGGGGCACATATTTGTCTTTGTCACCTTCACGCTCCCTGCAAATTATGCCTTTATCACACCAATCGTTTCACTGTCTCTCAAATCATTATCTTAATCTTTGTTCCAACCTTGATTCCCACCCGACCTTGGATAACTTAGGTGTGAACTCCCAATTTGGTTGCGTAAGAAATTGACTTCATCATCATAGATGGGTTCAAGTTTTGCATCATCTGGGCTCAACCCAATACTAGTACCAAATTAATTTACCTACTTTAATCCACCCCCATGACGTGCTTTGACAACAATTCAAGTAGAGTGTAACAACCCAGAAAACTAGTAGGTGAAACTAGAGCCTAACGAGTTTGTTTTTGATATTGATATGGGATTTTAGGTTGTATATTGACTTCCCAAGCTTAGAATGAGGGTTATAGGGGTTAAAAATCAAGGTATGACCCCACAAGGACCAACCAAGGGTCCTTGAGGGGGACCCTAAAGCCTAACCCCAAGGCTGCCCCATTTGACAAAAAACTGTCAATTTGGGGCCACCTACGGATGACACCTACGGCAAGTAGGTGGACCCACGCCCCGTAGGTGGGATTCGTGGGTCAGGCCCCAAGGTAAGGAGTTGAAGCCACCATCCACGGACCTGCAGGATGGGGATTCAATGCACTCACGGTTCGTTCCATGGGAGTGGATGGCACCTATAAAAACTGCCTAACTCGGCCAATCAAAGGGTCATTTAGGTAATTCATTTTTAATTAGTTTTAAGTAGGGATTGTTTAATATAGCATTTATACATATATATAAAGTATTTTAACACATTAAATACCCTATTAACTCATTATATATCAAGACCCCAAATCATAACCACCTTATTCTCCAAAAATCTTCTCTCTAGAAACCTCCATTAAAGAACAAATAAAGAGATCAAGTTCGAGCTTGAAGAAGGAAGATTTTCAATACAAATTTGGTTGGATTCTACACCTAAGGAATGGAAGTTTTCATCCTTGGGTAGCCATCACCCAAGGAGCCCTTTCAAAAGCTTTTATCTTAAGTATAGAAAACCCAAATAGTTAGGGTTTCAACTCAACCCCATGAATTCCTTACAAAGTTGCTTTTAAAGGTTGAACTATGTTCGTTTAAGAATTATTTACTGATTTTACATGATTTTAACTTGAATTCTTCAAGAATCCATGAGTTCCCAAATCCTAGCTATGATTCTTCTTTATATTATGAATGTTGTTGCAAGTTGGTCCAATTGATTGGATGTGAGTAGATTATGATGTGATTGCATGATTTTAATATAATTCTACATGTATACTTGATTAACGTAAGATTCTATGATGAAATTGATATAGTCTAGGGTTATGTCATGAAAGAGGCAAATTGAGGGTTTAGGTGTGACCTTCTAAGATTGATGAACTTCTTGATGAATTGCCTTAGATTAGATCACCTAGACATGAATTGATTATGAGTAACACTTGTGGACAAGAACCAATTTGATTAGGTTTTGTGTGAGGGATCATGGTTATGTAGTATTGAGATTGAATTTATATGTCTCATATATGACTATAATTGATCAAGAATGAGGCATGTGGTTAGGTTACCTTAAGGAATAGGTATGCATGATGAAATGTGAGGCATTGCTTGAGATTAAGGCTTTTAACATGAAGATGACTCCTAGGGCTTTAAAGGGTAAAAGCTAAAATGAATAAACTAAGGAGGTCAAGTCTTTAAGAAAGGATCTATTATGTAGGTTGAGTAGCATATGGCATTATTGTGAAAAGACTTCACCCACAGGACCTATAATATGATCACATGAGTTTATGCATGAAGTAAATGATCTACTTGAGTCATGATTCTATCCATGTCTAATATAATGAATGCTAGATGTGTGGACTAAACATGATCTATGATCCTTGAATGCAAGATATAAGGGGTATGTATGATTATGGTATTATATGCATGTTTATGAATACTTTGAGAATAAAGTGTCTATTATGATAATGTTGTTGTTGTGTCATTGGAAGGACAATCACACACACATAGACCTCATGCATGAATATGACTATGATGTGACTAAGGTGTTGCTTGTGGTTCATGGCCCTTAAAGGGAATAGTTATGAGGGTTGGTACATATTTATGAGAATTGTGCATAAGCTTATGATTCACTTAGAAAGTGAAGATCTTATGATTATTGTGTAAGTGTGGTATTGTTGAAAGGTAGTTCTCCCCATAGCCTTACACTTTATTATTCATGAACTATTATGACTATGATGATCTTGTTGTGTTGAATGAAAGGCTATTCTCATGAACACACTATGAATATGATGGGAAAGGTTTACTCATATATTGATGATTTTAAGGTTGAACGGACATTCTCACGTAATGAATCTATGAGCCATTATGATGTTATGTTGGTTTGAGTGCCTAGTGCATTCTATCATTAACATGAATTTAAGTGAAGATTTAATATGACTTTTAAAGGGAATTATGCTTAGCACCGAGTGGATATGAAAGTGAGATGGAAGCTTTTATGCTAGAAAGTCCGGCTTCCCAATATTAGTTATCTCATGAGATGGAAACCTTTTACGCTAGTAGTCCGGGTTTCTAGTAGCAATCTCCTTATCCCATAACTATGTGCCCACATAGGCATATAGCTAGTGGATCCACCTAAAAGCTATTATGTACGTTCTACCTTAGGCAAGTAGGACACCTCTTTTCGATGTGGGGGTAGAACACCGGATTCCATATAGCTCACATGGTCTATGTCGGGTAAGGCTATTTCCCTATATGATAAGAATATGAATTATGATAAGAACATGAGTTATGTAGTATGGTTCCTCAATAGGTTCTACTTAGTACGAGTGGGGGTATGGGACTTCACTTATACATTGCACAAGTAGACTTTGAGAGTAGGCATGGTATGTCTCTCTTATGATATGGTGATTATGAATTAAATGTATGATTTATATGAATTATGAACATGAACTATACTTATGACTTCTTAATGAGCTTTACTTAGTGTGAGTGGGGCTATGAGACTTCACTTATACATTGCACAAGTAGACTTATAAAAGGGTTATAGTGTGGGTTCCTTATGCTATGAAGATATATGAACTTGTGTTATGCATGATCACGGTGGCCTAGAAGTTATACTTAGTGTAAATAGGATTATGGGATTCTATATATGCATTGCACAAGTATGGCTTAGGGTTTCTTATGTGATAGTTCTATTATGATGATATGATCTTGGTATGTAATTATGCATGTGAACTATGTATTGTGAAGATTGGAGTATGCATTAGGTTTTGTTGGAGACTATGCTTGTGATTATGATGATGTCCTTGATGCTATGATAAGTTGTGCATGGTTTGTCTTATGAGCTACATTCTCCAACTATTTCAAAGATGATGTTCAAAAGTGGCATATAACATGGTTTCAAATAAAATGTCCCTTTTAAGCGTGTTTTGAGGATTTTTATGCATGGCTACCATACTTAGTACATTTTGTGCTAACCCCGTCTTTCTACATTTTCTACAAGTGTAGGCTTTGGAGATATTGGATTCCATACTCGTGGTTAGGACCTTAGTAGATCAAGAAGAAGAAGATTGGCGAGTCCTCATAGTATTCGAGGGCTTGACCATATGTCCTTTATGTCTTTCTTTTATGTTTTAGACTTTTTGTAAGGGTCGTGTCCCTAAGATTGTATTCAAAGAGTTTTTAATTCAAATGTTATAGATGGTTTTAGACATAATGTATAGACTTCCTCATTTTATAAAAGACTTCGATTGTAAAGAAATTTTTAAATTTTCCGCATTTTTCCCTATGTTCTTATGTCATGATATGGTAAGGGCATGTATGATACCTCTTCGGGGTCAAGTACATCGTGTTACGTCTAGGGGTACCCCTGGGTCGTGACATAGAGTCATCATTTTAGCCATGTTCTCATCACGCTCTTGGTTCTTCTCTAATTTCTTTTTAGTCAAACCCATATTGAGGGGAGATACGTGATATTCCCTTGTATGCCATGCAAAGTGGATTTTGATCATCTCCTCTAGGAAAGCTGAATCAATTTTACATGGTTGTCTTATAATTGCACCTAGGATAAGTTGATCGACTATCCTTTTGTTCACGATATCAAGACCCTGATAACAAATATTGCAACAATGCTTTATCTGAAAACTCGTGATTAGAGCATTGTAATACCAACTTTTGGAACCATAACCATATCTCATAGATAGGTTCACCTTTATCTCATCTAAAATTTTGGATTCTGTCTCTAAGCTTCACCATCCTCGAAAGAGGAAATAATCTTTCAAATAATGCCTCAGTTAACTCTTCCTTAGTAGTGATTGAATACCTTGGTTATTCAACCAACCAATTCAAAGCTCCCCCTATTAGAGCGAAGAGGAATAACGTCAATGGAATGGACTCTTGATGAAATTCTTGAAAATTAATGGACAACATACATCCAAAAAATTGCGAATAGGTTCATGGGGATCCTTATGAGCTAGACCCTCAAACATTCCCCTTCATTTAAAGTAATTGAAGCATGGTTCAAGTTCTGTGAAATATAACATACCCCATAGTTGGTGGTGACCGAATAGCTCCTAAACTCCATATTGAAATAAAGTTCACATCATCCAAATTCCCGACATCATCATTTTGCCCATTTTAACTAGCATCATTATTTCCACTGACACTCATATCATCACCTATAAGAGAACAACAATGAAACAAATAGTAAGAGTATTCTACTACACCAAATTAGTTCACAAAATGAATTCTAAGAGCCATTCTGTAATGCCCTGGAAACTAGTAGACTAAACTAGGACCTTAAGTTAGGGTTCTAAAGTTTGGTGTGAGGGTTAGAGTCGTAGATAAGACTTCCCGTACTTAGAATGAGGGGTTTAGTGGTCAAACGTCAAGGTACGTGTTAGACCCCGTAGTATAGGAGACCACCTAGGGTTTGAATGAGGGTTGCAAGGGCAAGTGCCAAGGCAAAGGGGCAAAGCCTAAGCCAAAGGCCAAGGCTGCCCCAACCTTGGCCAAGCACTGCCCAAGGTCCACGACCACCTTCACGACCAGTGGTTTTGACCACAGTTTGTGAAGGGGCTCATGAAGACCCCTTAGGTTTTTGGGAGGCAAGGCCTTGAAGCCTAGCTACTGCCCCAAGACCATGACCATCACCACGACCCATTGTCTTGACCACTGATCATGGGAGGTCTCGTGGTCATGCCTTAGTTTTGTGAGGCCAAGAATCATTAGTCAAGACACTACCAAGGGACCATAGGCATGACCAAGGCTCGTGGTCATCACCACGGATCGTGAGCCCTGTCATGGAGCCTGGCACCATGGCTGCTTAATGATGGTCAAAATAGGAAATTCCTTTTTAACTAGTTTTAAGTGGGGTCATTTTATATGGATTTTATACACCTATAAAAAGTATTTAAAGTCATTAACCACCCTAACTAAGTCATCTAAAATCAAAACCTCAAAACACTCTCCTCTCAAATATTTCTCTCACTAGAAAACCCAAGACATGAAGAAGAAGATAGAGCTTGAAGCTTGGATCAAGAACAACCACCATTGTTGAGATCTTGTGATAGGGATTTGATTAAGGTATGTTTATCTTATTCATCTATGGTTTCTTCCACCTATAGAGTCCCCTAGTTCTTCCCCAAATTTATGAAGAAGAACCCTAATCTAAGCTAGGGTTTGTTCCAATGTGTGGGTTTAGTTGGGTATGATTCCAGTTGGTTGGATAATACTTGTTTATGGTTATTTTAGTGTTGATTCATTATAATATGATGAATTTATATGAATTCCATGGTTACACTAGTCTAAATTGATGAATTTGAATCATGCGGGTCTTTGCCATGAAAGGTGAAATTGAAGGTTCATAGGTGATCTTCTAGGACTAATGCCTTGAGTATTAATTGTCTAATGTTAGAAACCTATATACATGAATTGATTTAGAATAATGTAAATGTGATGGGTCTTGACTTGTAAGGCTTGAGATTGATCTTACATGATGATTTATGACTAAAAATCACATAATAATTGTCACGACCCGAGACTACCCCCTAGATGTGACACGGCATACAAGACTCCAAAAAGTCTCATACGAGCCTCTTAGAATATATTGAACATAAAAACATAGGAAAATAGTGCATAATTTAAAACTTTTAATCAAATACGATCGAAGTCATTTTTCATAAAAGCAAGCGGAAGACTTTCTATACTATCTCAAACTATCTAGGACATTTGAATCAAAACTTTTAAGCACAAACTTAGGGACATGCCCCTTACATAAGTCTAAAACATAAAAGAAAGACATACGGGAACATAGTAGGTTTTGTCCTCGAAACTATGAGGACTCACCAAGTCTTCAACTCCAAGCTCCTTAGAAACCTATCCTTCAAGTATAGAACATCACATCTCCAAACCCTACACTTTGTAGAAAAATGGAAGAAATATGGGTTAGCACAATTAAGTACTAAGTATGATAGCCATGCAAAAACATGCTTAAAACAGACCTTTTATTTGAAAGTCATGCTTTTATGCCATTTTGATAAAACTTCATGAACATAAGTATAAGAGGCATAATATTCAAACATAACCAACATACAAGCTATTTCACCACATTAGAACATAATCAACCATATAAACCATTACTTTAACATTAAGCCTTCACCTCAAGTAACCCTCAAGCTATACTTTGTGCAATGTATGAATAGCGTCCCATACCACCATCCACACTAAAGTACCACCTTAAGGTCACCAAAAGTGAACTTACCAATTCAACCTTTTCATCTTCTTACAATACTCATACATAAGAGACATAAACTTTTCATAAGTCATATCATCACATAAGGACCATCACCTAAGACAACACTAAGTCATACTTGTGCAATATGCAAATAGCATCCCATACTACTACTCACACTAAGTACTCCTTTGAAGTCAGCATAGACAAGGCACATTCATACTCTATAAGTCATGACAATGAAGTAACTCATAATACAATCCAAGTATAGCATACACATCTCTTTTAAGCATATAAGAGTCAACATTCTTCATTATCTTCATTTAGGACACATTCATACATTAGCCATTAAGACTTAGAGAAGTCACTATGACCCTCTCAAAGCCTACTCGTGCAATGCATGGATGTCATTCTATACTACCACCCACACTTCATAGAACTCATCAATAAACCATAATGCACATCTCACATGATGGGAATAGGCATTAACTGACATAGACCATGAGAGCTAAATCATAGAATCCATTATCATATGACCCCACGCCAAAGAAAGGTGTTCTACTTGTCTAAGGTAGAACTAGTAACATTTTAGCATAGGTCGAAACCACTAGCTAATATCCTATGTTGGCACATAGTTATGGGATAGAAAGATGTTCATTGGAACCCTAGACTAGCATTGGGAGAGTTTCCATCTTACCATATCCACTCGGTGCTTAGCCTCCATTCCCATAGAGTATTTCATTTTCATTAATATTATTGTACTTGAAAGGGCCACCAACATTAGGCCTACCGACCCAAAGTACATTACACAAGAAAGGGCCACCACCATTAGATCTACCGATTCAAGGTACATTAAGGATAGCTCATTGACTTTCCAAGAAGGGTGCCATAAAAATAGGGTCTACCGATACAAGGTTCATCATTTCACACATGAAAGGGCTACCAACACTAGGTCTACCGATTCAAGGTTTATCATCACATTAGTTTCTAGATTCATCATGAAGAGCTACCAACACTAGGTCTACCGGTTCATGTCATAGCCTAGAATACTTCATTATTCATTTATGAAAGGGCTACCACCATTAGGTCTACCGATTCAAGTTCATTACATTCATTCATAGACTCCTCATGAAAGGGCTACCAACATTAGTTCTACCGATTCATGATTTATTAAGTAAAGATACATTCATAACATAAGAAGAGGACGACTAAGCCTACCAATTCAAGGTGTAACAATCAACATTACTTTCATTCATTAAATAAGAGGGTGCCTAAGACTACCAATTCAAGATACAACATTAAAGGTCACATTCATCAATACAAGAAAGGGATGCCTTAAGCCTACCAATTCAAGTTACATCAATCCACATTACTCTCATTTATGCAGGAAGAGGATGCCTTAGCCTACCAATTCAAGTTACAATATCACATTGTAGAAACCCTTCACATTCTATCATCATCATTCATGAGTGCATAATTGAGAATAACCTTTCAATAATAGCATAATTACATTCTAAACATGATCATATTACTTTCATTGAGATCACACACATATAATTAACATCATGATCATAAATAGATCCTTCATATATAGAGGTACAAGGAATATATCCATCAATTCAATACCACAACATACATAGTAAGTAAACACCTCCACCTTTCAAGTGGATCAATAGATCAAGCACAATTCTACTTCAACATGTAATTTCATAATAACTTGCCCTTCAAGGGTCATACTTCCAATTTATCAACACACACTACAATTGACATAATGAGCATGAATATTAACTCAATATAATAACTAAAACATTTTAAATTGAATTAGAGTATTCATCCAATTACCCTTCATTCAAGCCAACATTCATGAAAATAGGTTTTGGGGGAATTCATGGGTTCATGGGGCATTTTCTTCAATAATTCACCTTAAAACAAAAAATTCATCATAATATAAGTTCAATTGAACATTTGAAGTCGTTTTATGCAAGAACCCATGACTTGAGTGAAACCCTAGAATTTTGGGGAAAGTTCATCTTTGAAAAGAGAGTTTGAGGGGGTTCCTTGGGTGAAAGCTACCCAAGGATGAAAACTACCATACCTTTTATGGAACAGTACCACGAAAATCCCTTGAAAAACTTGAAGTCTTAACCTTGGAAGCTTGAAGTCTTCACTTCCAATGGAGGTTTCTAGAGAGAACTTTTGAGAGGAGAGGTGGGTTTGTATTTTGAGTTTTGAAATAATGAATTGGAAAATAGAGTTTCATACTTTTAATACTCTTAAAATACCATAATTAACCCAAAATAACCGTTCCCCAACTAAACAAGACTTAAAATAAAAGTACCAAAGGACCCCTAGCTAGGGCGAGTCTTGATAGCACACACAGGTGTGAACCACAACCACCCACCCACGGACCGTGGGTGGGACCACAAGTCATCTTGGCCTTCTGTGGTTCATGGTTACAACTTGTAATTTGGTGGTCTGACCTACGGAGGCCATCCACAGGGCGTGGTCCCCTTCCGTAGGTCACCAAACTTTAGGCAACTTTCAAGTGTCCTTGGGTCTTGGGGGGTTAGGCTAAGGGTACTCCTCAAGGACCCCTAGGGTGGTCCTTGGGGAGTCGAACCTTGATGTTTTACCCCTAAACCCCTCAACCATAGCTCGGGACAACATCTTACACCCTCAAACCTCACATCAACTCAAACACAAAGTCGTTAGGCTTTAGTTTCACTTATTCATTTTTTACAGGTTGTTACAATAATGAAGAGTATGATTGAATGACTTGTGAAATAGATATGAATGATGATAGGATTAAGTGAAGCTTTGAGAGTAAGGCTTGTAGTAATGAATGTTGAATCACTAGAGCTTTGAGAGTAAGGTTAATGTGATGAATATAAGTCTCATAGGTAGAATTGTGGTGAAAGACTATAAGTGATAAGATCACTTGAACATAGATTGGTTGTCAAGGACATCCTTCCATGAGACATGAGTATTAAGTAAGGCTTAATAGAGTAAACCTTGGGGGTGTGTGCTTAGCCCCAAGTGGATATTGACAATGAGAATGGAGGGTCACACAAGGTAGGGTCCGGGCTCCAAGTAGCAAGGAGAACCACACCTAGTTGATGTGAGGACTATCCAAGTAAAAGGGGGAACTCTTACATAGTAGAGTGTGGGTTTTCCAAAAGTTAGGTCTCATGAGATGGAAACCTTCGCATAGTTGAGTTAAGGGTTCTAGTAGCAATCTCTATATCCAATGAACTAAGACATGCTTGAAGAATCATCTCGTAGTGTTCAAAAGTATAATTGAACTAAGACTTACTTAATGAAGTACCTCATAGAGTTCAAGAGTATAAATGGACTTAGACATGCTTAAGGTAGTATCTCATAGGGTCCATCTTAATAATGAACTTAGACATGCTTAAAGAAGTGTCTGATAGGGTTCAACCTAATAAATAACTAAGATGTTCTTAAGAGAGTACCTCATAGTGTTCTAGAGTTAAAGAGAGGAACTAGGTTCCAAACCAAGAAGTAAGAGTATGAGAACGTAAAGGTTATACTTAGTATGATTGGTAGAATGGGATTCCACTCATGCCTTGCACAAGTATGACTTTGGGTTAATCAAGAAAGTGTTTCTTAGAAGTTGTATGTTGAGATAGGATTGTGCCATAGTTGCCTTCCTTGTTAGTATTGACTAGAGGTGAGAGTTTCCCTTGGTCATGAGTGTTAAGCTAAATAACAAGATCCTAAGGTGATTAGTATGATGGCCAAAAGTAGTGCTTAGTCTGGGTAGTAGTATGGGATGCTACTCATGTATTGTACAAAGTATGACTTGGAACTACTTATGAAAGCCTAAGACTTGTATATGACATGAAAACCTAAGTCTTGACTATGAATGTGGACTATGCCCAAGAATGACCAAAATGAGGTACTTAGCTTGGATGGTATTATGGGATGCTATTTTTGCCTTGCACAAGTATGCATTGAGGTGGCTTATGAAGTAGTTCTCTTGTAATATGAAAGACTAAAGGTTGAAGTATGTAAATATGAAAGTCTAAGTAAAGACTATTCCATGAACATGATGTATCTCCTATGCTCATTTACTATGTCTTATGTTGACTTATGATTATATGATGCTTATGTTGGAGATTATGCTATGATTATGGTATTATCTCTTATGCTTATGTCTTATGTTGACTAACCATTTTGAGATGCTCTTATGATGTTGTGCTAGCTATCATACTTGGTACATTTTGTACTAACACATACTTTGCCTACATTCTAATCAAATGTAGGGTTTCAGAGATTGAGTTCCTTTGGAGGCTAGGTTTCTAAGGAGCAAGAAGAGTTGAAGATTTGGTGAGTCTTCATAACTTTGAGGACAAACCCATTATTTCCTTATGTCATTTCTTTATGTTTTAGACTTGTATATGGGCTGCATCCCAAGAGTTTTATTCAAGAGTTTTTAGTAGATGGTTTGAGACAAAAGTGTAGTAAAGACTTCCACTTGCTTTATAAAAGAATATTTTCGATTGTATGTATAAAGTTTTTAAAATTTCAATACTTTTATATTATCTTATGTTATGATATGTTAAGGGCTTGTATGAGACCCCTTCGGGGTCAAGTACGCCGTGTTACATCTAGGGTGTACCCCTGGGTCGTGACACATTCCCTAGTAATGACGCCATTTTTATAACACTCAAATTACTTGTAGAATAATTAAACAAGTAAACAGTTGTTAGTAATCTATTTCCTAACTTATGAGGTCAGAAGTGTATCCCAATGGGTATATGAAAGAATTCAATTATGAAGCAAAGAGTGATCTAATCCATTGTAGCTAGATGGTGATAAGGATGGATAAATTCCAATTATCAAATTAAGTTTGTTTAGTAACCAATTTTGACAAAATAAACTAAAACGAGTATTTAACAAGCAAGCAAAGTAAAAATCTAGGAGTGTGCAGAAGTGGGTATTGATTTAAAAAGGTGGATCAACGTGATTTTTTAATAAAATTAATTACCCAGGGATAGGTTGGGTCAATATCAAACACAAATTGTATTTATCAATCACAACATGCTTATCATATGAGTTATTCTCAGATACACCATGTGCAATCTACTAAGAAACCCATTACCTTGACATAGATCTTCTCTCTCGAGCAAGTCTTGTATATAGAGATGAAACGCCAAATTTCTTTCTCAAGCAAATAAGGAATTCAAAACTAATATGTAAGCATCAAATCAATTTTCCACTTTATATAATCTCTCTCAAGCAATATATGAAGATCTAAAGTAGAACTAAGTTTTCAACCTCAATTCATAAATTAACACATGACAATCAATTCAACTTCATGGTAATTAAAGTAAAATAGAAAAATACGCAATATTGCACTAATTTAATCAAAACCTAGTTTCATTTGCACACCCATAGGATTGGAGTTTTAGTCAATCATGCTAAAAGTAAAAGAAATTATACCAAAAACAATCTCAACCATGGAATTGTTGATTTACAACTTCAAATCTAGAGACCCACTTCCGAATTCCACAAAAAAGTTGGTTACAAGCTTGATTCTCATTCAAGAAAACATAAAATTATATTCTATTCTAATTTCATAAAGTCTAAGATCCAAAATGTACGATCAAAGATGCATTTTTCTCTTTCTTATCTGGTATTTATAATTTAGCCAAAACTCAGCCAAAATATCATTAGTTAACTTAATTGGAGAGGTTAGTCGGACTTTTTGATTCACTCGGCGAGTCGCCAACTTTATCTTCTCATGATCTTTTCTTTTCTTAAGGTTTCACGTGTTTGAAATGTAGTTGGCAAACTCAACGGAGCATACCATTCACATTCGGTGATTAGACGATCAACACTTATGATCTTCCTTTTGGCCTTCAATTTAGTCCTATGATTATGTTAATTTCGGTGAGCAATAGTTATTTCACTAACAGGGTTTGATGAGTGGCCATTCGGTTCTTATTCTCACTGACCCTCCTTGAGCTTTTTAGTTGAAAACTCTGTCAATTTTGGCCAGGTCTGGCACGTTTGGCGAGTCACTAAGGGTCTTTGGCGATCATCAACTTAACATTTTTTCCCTTTTTCTATGTTTTTAGCCTTTTTACATGATTTTATTCTTACCTTGTCATTAATCCTTCAGAACTACAAAAATAAATAAATTATTAGATATGGAAATAAAAAGGCATTAAGGATGCTATTTGTTAAACTAAAAGGCCTCAAATGAATCTAAATCTTCAACTCATTATTCTGTACCAGTCATCACCGGGCCAAACAATGGATGGAAAAAAGTGATAGCGCCCATGTCCCCATCCACCCTAGGAACAATAACAATAACAATCTGAGTGACCGGAATCTACGTAGTCTAAACTATGTAAGTTCCTCCAGTACCTCCCAACCTACTTAGAAAAGCTAGTATCCACTGAATAGTCTCCACATCTATATGGGGAAAACCTGTAAATTCGTCATGTGTTTCTACCTATGCTTCTGCATCGTCATCGATCTCTATCTCAACCTTTTCCTCAACAGGATCCTGGGTGAGGTAGGGTTGTTTCTATGGGTGCATTCTCTGCCTGAGCTCCACCTCTGGTGGGTGTTTCCCTTCTTCTGCCCATTCCCCTACCCTTACCTCCTCTATTACCTCTACCACATACTCTAACTACAAGCTTAGCTATTGTCTTTGCCGCTGGAGCTACTACCCTTGCGCTATTAGGTCAAGTGTCAAACATCTGTGAACAAAAGAGTGGAAGAGTTAGATACCAATTTGAATTGCTAGATACCAATCGAAATAAAGTTATAGCATGAAGGAAGATAACAAAAAGAATTTCCTAAAGTCCTGTAACCTTTTGAAGAAAAGTACAAATATCTCTGTATCGTTCCATATGGCTTACTAGACTCAGTTTGGTACAACCAGATCAATGAAACTAGGGATTTGATACTAAGTTTATCATGACTGAGACCATCGTGAGTGACATCCATGCTAAACCACCAGGTCAAAGAACCAATGAAAAACCCAAATCCAACCTACACCATTTATAAAACAATGTTCAGCAAAATAAGGAATAAAACAGGTTCAATAACTAAGGACTGAGTCCCCATAAACTCAATGAAGACCCACAAACATTTAATGCAAAAAAAAAACCCCTAAGAATTGAAAGTCATCATACGAAAATTCTAATTAGTCAAACTGGGGATGCAACCCTAAAACCAAACATAAACCAAACGCTCGAGTGTATATGTCTAAAAAGAAAGGACATGAAGATGCAAAAGAAACTATGGCAACCTAAAAAAGTAGCTCATTCTTAGATTCAAAGTTTGAAATCCCTTAATTGAGGTCTTAGATCAGCGGTTGGAAGATGCCTTGTACTTAATAAGGAAAGAATAGGTGCAATATTAGTACACAAACCACACTGTACTAGTAGGATCACTGATCTAAGATATAAATGTAAATAGTTCACTATAAAGTAGTAACACAGAAAACACACATATAAAAAATTATCAACCATGTAGACTCTTAGTCACATGTCATGAAACAATAATACCTGGATGCATGTCCCACATGATCACAAGGAAAATACCTAGTTCTCTATTGGAACCATAATCAGATACCTGGTCCTCTCACGAAACCCAAAACCAAACTATTAGTATACCGATATGGTATTCTAACAATCCATGGTTTGTGTACTGGAACGGTACCAAGCCATCTATAGTTAATGTACCAGCATGGTACCTAAGACAACTAACAATCATAAATACTCATGCACAATGAACAATACCACTTGGAAACTAGGCATGGTACCCAAGCCAACTATTAGTATATACCAAGTGTGGTATTTGATCCAACTATGGGGATATCTTTTATATACCTGAGCCAACCATGAAACACAGACAATCATGCACAATCATAAACATCACGGACAATAATACTTGAAACCACAAGTCACATAACTGGTTTATTGTATGGGATTCTCAATATGTTGTCTTTACATATGATTTCCTATTATTTCCCCATTATGTATATTCAAGTGATACAACAAGTAGCAGACATGTAATCTATATCTAGAGGACAAGGAAGATCATCCTAACAAGGAAACTTAAGTCTAAACAAGAACTAGAGAAACAACCCTAGTCAGTATCATATATCTCACTTCAATAGTCATAACAACCTATAATCATATAGATTCCATGTCGGAAGGCCCATGAATGCAATCTTCTAGCATGTACAAGATATAATGATGTAAAATAGGTCTAACTACTCAGATAAAGAAAACCTAGCCTACATAAGAACCAAACATTAGCAGATGAATCTTGCACATGGACTTATGGCTCCACGAGAGAAAATCATGATGCATAAACACCAACATTCCTTAGGTTTTCACCTTCCTTACATGGTAAATCTTTCCCTTAATTCCTCCTTCACCCTAGGAGCCTTTGTAAGATTTTTGGAGTAGTCTTCGTCTATTTTTTTCACATCCCAAGCCTACACCCTGGATGTGGCTACCACTCAGAACCATTGTTGATCACAAGTGAACCCATTTTCCTAGATGGCTACTAAGGAAAAATCTATACATACATAAGAAAGCCTTATAAAATGAATATTTAAAATAAATAAAAGATATCTCATGCAAAAGTCTGAAATAAACCTGAATATAAATAATGTTAATAATAATAAAAATGTTTAAAACTTCTGAATACTCAAAACTGAACTGACCCACTCACTTACTTTGCCTATCTATGAATTCTCTACTAACCTAAGATATGTGAAAGGACAGGACTCACAACTACCTGACTATTCCACTAACATAAACTAAAATCAAATAAACTGGATTAACTATATTGGAGCCCTCCGAAAGCTAGGAGGTCTCACCAACGGCTGATGGAAGGAAATCCTATCAAACATCTGCTATCGTGAGTACCTGAAACTGCATCATAATATGATGCAACACAAAATGATGTTAATACATCAAATGTACGGTATGTAATAAAACAAAATGAAACAAGTAAATGAACTGCATGCAATACTGAAAATAACTCATCTGAAGTAAATCATAAATATGAAATGAAATCATTAAAAGCTTTATAAACATGTATGCAATGATAGTAAATACTTAAATAACATATTTTATTTCTTGGGGAGTTTCTCCAACCGAAAACTATCACTATAAGCCTCGTGATAACACAACATCTTGACCATGTTTCCAGAACCTCCCTATACCTTTCCAAAGTACATGACACAACTTAATTCAAGGACCCATATAAAAATCCTTCTTGAGGCTGGTGAGTCGTAACCAAATTTGGTACAATCCTATCTATGTTGGCGGCGTAGGTTATGGAATTTGAGTTTTCTTAACTCTTACCCAAATTGGTGCTAAATACTACTCACAAAATTTATACATTAATGCTCATATAATAATACTCATTGGGTTGAGTTAGTACTCAAAAAGACCCTCTTTAAAGGATAACTGATCTTTAATTTTCTGACTGAAAATGCTTGTGAAAAATATTTATGCTCTTCTTAAAATAGTGCTTCTCAATGCAAAATAATATATTTTGAACCATTAGTGTCTTCTTAAGACTCATCTCAAATGATGCTTAAAAATATACTTTGTCTCACTATAAATTTCAAAGTCAACGCATGAAAATAACTGAACAAAAGCTTTCAACAAATATCCCATTAACTAGGGCTTATGTGATAATATATGCATGAATAACAACTCAAGAATCGAAATGCATAGAATATCATGGTATCAATAGTTAAGAAATAAACACTCAGAATAAGAAACACAAACCAAATTCAAAATTCGTGGAACATTAGGTAGAACCCTAAATTTATCTCTTTACTCACTAAATTTAGATGTCCAACACTATGAATAACCTTACATACCTAATTTTAAAGCTATTGGATTGAAAACTTTGGTGGAGACTGCATTTTTCTTGAACATGAGGAAGAACACTAGCTTTCTTAGAGAAAGTCATTGATCTTGGAATCTTGGTGCTTGATCTTGAGAAAATAGACTCTTTTTATGGAGTTCTTAGAGTGGAAGAACTTGAGATAACCTTGGATTGGATTGAAGACTTTTCTTTGTATCTTGAATTTTTGACATGAAAGTTTTAGGATTCTTGACGGAGATGAAGAACCCTTGGTGAGTTTTGAGAGAATTTTTGGACACTTGAATGTTTAGATTGATGATTATAAGAGGAAAACTGGTTAGTTGAATGATATACTCCTTCAAAATACCCAAAAGATTTAGAATAGGGATATAAAGCTTTGGAAAGGACAAAAATAAGACTAGAACAGTGCATGAAGTTTTTGGAAAAATATTGCAGAAAGCCTTCACAGAAAGCTCTAGGGTTCGTGGAACATTACACGATCTCTAATGCTGGTCGAGGAACAACGACTGCATGATAGTGCTTCACTGAAATAGGCAATTTTTTTACTTCAAACACTAAGTAATGCAAACTTGGTGGCGTTGGAAAGAAGACTCATAGACCTTTAATTGCATAGGTCACGGGCCACCTAAATTTTTATATTCTAAAAGATATGATTGTTTGAAGTTGACCTTAATAGAATCATATATCAAAACTTAATCGGTAAGGAAACTTTCAACTCAACTTTGTGCTAGGGGATACTTGTGACCTTAGTTCATCTCCAAATCTGTACACTAAATAATGGACCTTAACACCTTAGAAAAATTTAATAATCACCCGATACGACCTTATATGCAAATGAAGAATAGTTCGGGTCTTATCTTAGAAATTTCTGAGATGTTAAAATTGTCTCTTTTAAAAATTAGTAAGAAAATAAAAGATAACATATTAATTAGATTGCAGATTTTTAGTCAGCCCGCTATAGTGCCTGCAGATTGCTACGGTGGGCTGACATCAGCCTGGCCCAAAAGTCAATTTGGGAAAAAATTGTTGCTTGCTCAAATTTTAAAAATTCTTGCATCGCACTTCCAGATGTCTGGACTCCGGACGAGGTGCCTTTTAGTAAAGACAGATTAAATCGTTATTATAGATACAAATTTACCTATCGTTCTTCCCTTAATGACTACCCTGATAGAAAAAGATAGACCAGTTATCAAGGTTTACCACATGATTTTACACCTAAGAATGCACTAACCTTATGGAAGTGAGACGATGCTACCACTTCCCGCATACCCAAGATTATCAAGAAAGAAAATGCAAACTCATTTAACCACCATAAAATTTATATCCCACCCATTACACTAGGCCCAGCTGTATCAACCATAACCCTGCTATAGCGGCTTTACTGTAGTGGTTGCACAACCTCTATAGTTGCATCACACAAAACATAAACATGAAAGGGAGGGTAACTGGTTCTTATGCCCATGTTCCCTCTTCCAACTCTCAATAAACTCTCAAATTCCTCCCCACTACTCTATCCTCAATGTGAAAATCAATGTAAGCATCGCTCTCTTTACTCTTTGTACTTCAATAGGATGCATGCGAAAAATTGTTGGAGAGGAATAGGGTTTGGATTGGTTTTGAATTTTGAAAATAATGCCTTGATTTTCAAAAAAATTGAAGCATGGGGTTTCCCACTACGTTTATAATGCCACTACAATGTTCTAGGCATAAGGACATGAGAAAAAAGGCCAAATTCGATTTCAAAATAGTGGGGAAGTTGAAGGGTTGTTCTTGAAGAAAACTTAGATTCAAGTATAATTTAAGACATGAAATGACTAGATTTTTGCTTGTATGAGTGGGGAGTACCTTAGGAACACTATTATTTGTATAGAAATTGTCATAAATTGAACTTTCAAGGCCAAGGAGAACCATTGACAAGCCGCCACAGTTCTTGAACAATGAAGATCTCTATATCGAAGTTGCATCTTGCTAAAATAGGTGTCGATAGTGGGAAGTAGCCCATTGTAACACCTTCCTCCATGGAACATTTCACATCAGTATTACTCCCGTTATAGTGCCACCATGACCGCTATCACGGAGGGAAAAAATAATATTACCCTCCTAGGCTACGGAATGTAAAATTTAAATCGCATGCACTCCTTGGATAGTTCTATGGTTTCCTAACCCATGATTTTTAAATTGTAGGTTAACAAATGGAACTAGTTGAGGAACAAATCACGGCCTAGACAGCCCCTTCCAAAAATTTCTCGATGCAGTTCATAGACAAAGATTTTTTAAGGTGCAGAGGATAGGCTTATGTATAAAGCTGGATTTATGAAGGGGGAGTGACTTAACAGGCTCCCATCATCTATAACTGGCTCTAAGAGGTCGGTTGGTGTCATTTGGCGGTGACCCCTCCCTATCATCATATATGGGTCTTGGAGTTCTATGCCCACTTACCTATAATTTTTTGATTCCCCAACCTTTACTATCTACATCCGAGGGGTGGGTGCTCAGCTCATGAACTTAGAGTTAGGAGTGTCAGAGGTTCCTCCTTATCCCTACATTGCCAAGATGAGGGAGATAGATCTAACATGGCTGCAGAACACGTTAGTACAGGAAAAATATTGGGAGGTAGTCTACTGGTATGCTACTGAGGGTCTTACTAGCCACTACTACTTGCTCAAGGCCTGAAGGTGGTTGACACTAGTTAGCCGGAGGATGCGTCCATTGAGAAACCTCATTGATGTGACCTATCCCTATGTTGTACTAGTAGATTGCATCATAGTTAGGATATCATTGAATATATGGAGGCAACTTGTTTCAGAGTTGAAGGATGTCTACCGCGGTAGCAAGAAGTACCATTTCCGTTCTAGCCTAGTGTCTATTCTATGCAAGCAATTAGGGATGCATGTAGATGATATGGACTATAGGGTGGAGCATGACAATGTATTCAACCCCTTGATAGGGAAAAATAAGCCTTCTTGAGCGCTTAAAAAGAAGAAGATAGTCGAAGTGGGGAGCAACCGAGCTGCAGTAGGTCCAGAAGAGGATAAGAGCATTGATGTAGACCCTACCGCCATCTAGTCCAAACCCTCAATATCTAGCAGCTGGCTCGAAGCTGACTTATCTGCAATCGAAAGTTACACGGAGGCCATTATTATGGAACCCTAGCCTCATCTACTCTTTCTCAGAATATAGTTGCGCTCCGCAAGGAGATTGATAGTCATAAGAGGATGGGTGGACCATCTGTTTGCTCATATATGGAAGACCATGAAGGTCAGGTTCACCTACCTTTTCCCAGAGTAAGAGATGCCCTAGTTGGAGCCGAAAGACTTGGATAAGTTCTTCATTTCTTGTGAGCTTGAGGCAGAAGACCCCTCCCTATGAAGGTGATTTGGGCACTTAATTAGGACTACTTCACCTTTTTTATACTCGATATTGGTTTTTGGTTTGCCCTGTTTGGGAAAAAGACATCTTTTTATGCTTTCTTGTTTTGGCAGCAAAAGGATGCTTAGTTTGGGGATAGTTTATTCCCTGGTTTTATGTTAGGATGTTTGGAATGAATTTCTGTTGTTTTTCTGCATTGATAGGAACTAAACAAGTGATAGAATCTGTATTGGGAAGGGAAGCCGAAACAGGGGAAAATAGAGTTGAGTCTCTGATTCTCCCCGCTATCACGACACTTAGACCTCTATCGCGGGGAGCGCTATAGCGCCAGAGCACACCTATGGAGACTTCTACCATAGCAGAAGTGTTTTAGTGGTCTTGCATCCGCTATGGAGACCCGAGATATTTTTTGCCTGAGTTTTGAAGTTCATCAACATTTCCCCACTCCCATAATGTACTAACCCTTTAAACACCCCACCATTAAAAATGAAACCCCAAGACTATTTCAAGACACAAGTGTCACAATCATTTGAAGCATAAACTCATTCCGGATTCCAAGATCCAATCCAATCATGAATAATACAAATTTTGCGTCATGGCCATAAAATCAAGATAGAAATACACATAACATGTTCAATATTCTTATAACAACTTCAATCATTCAAGCAAGTACAATTTACACATTGGATGTTATTCAAGCGATGAAATCCACATAATAATAACCATGAAGCATCCATCACCAATTAAATCTAGTTCAAGGCCTAAAATTTGCATCATGAATGACCACTAACTAACCATACGCACATTCACACGACCCTTAAGGCCAGAATTGGAACATTTACAATTCCAACCTTCCCTTGTTTGTGTACCTTTAACCGCGACCACAACATCCAGATTACTACGTCGAGATACCAATTGAAATCTAGACATACCAATTGAAGTCAATCCATACCACAAGTGTCAAATCGCACGAAAAGAGTGATGAACTGAGATAGATTCCTAGAATGCTTCATAGCCCCCCCCCATAAGATTAAATGTGGCGAGTACCTAATATAACTCATATATAGGAGAACCCTTACCACCTAATTTGAATTTAAATATGCAGAAAATAAATGATTTAGTACAAAAGCTATTTAAAACCTTTAAACTCAATGAAAACGTCAAACTTTAATAAAAACCCCTTTTGCTATAGAACAAAAACATTCCTCATGGAACTAGTCTAAAATTATACAAGAGCTACTAAAAGAGGAATGTGTATACAAAAAAATCAAACACGACTCCACCAAAATGAAAGAGGAGTAAAAGTTGTTGGAGATGATCATTGTCTTCAATTATAAGTCGTTACTGAATTCATGTCACCAGACTATGCCAAGTGCCATAGCAAGAGTATTATCACTACAAACACACGTACTGGTAGGCATCATCGGTCAATCCAAATATACCACAAATGTAATATAGATAATCAAAAGAAAACATGCAATATGGAAGTTACACTGCCCCACTTCTCTAGCAACATCCTCTTACCTTCCCTGGGTATAATGTCGTAACTAGTGCACCTTGTTCCTATTCCTCTATGTCAATCATAGCCAAAACCCTTCAACCACATTAATATTAATGAATATAAGGCCATCACTAGCCCTATCAGCCAACCTGCTGTCCTCTCACACTTTCTCATACCAATTCCTGGCCCTCTTTCAAAGAATACATGAAACTCACACCTTAGACCAACTCATCCATCCAGTTAAACCCAACCCCATCTATAAACCAAGTTCATCATGATAAATAGAAAGAACAATTGAGAAACAAATAAGAATTGAGTCCCTACAAACTTAACTCACTAGTTGAAACAGTTATGCGAAATAAACCCTTAGTTGCCAATAAACAAATAACATACCTCAACCATCACAAGTGATAAATATCCCGGACTCTAGTCTTTACATGTACTTATAACAACATGAACCATGTCCCACATGGTCACATACAAGTAATACGTACCACTCAAAGATCCAACATGCAACAATTATATTATATAGAAGTAAACTAGGTTCACTCATAAACCATATACACATACTTGGTTCTCGCACGGAACCCAAACTCAATCTATTAGTGTACTGGCGTGGTACATGACTCATCCTTACTTAGTGTACTACATGGTACCTCAGCCAACATTATAACGATATCCGCACACCACGCATGGTATCCAAGCCAACTTTAAGTATATACAAGGTCTGGTACGAGCCAACCATGGGGATATCCTATACTTGGAGTGATACCCGAGCCAAACATTAAACACAGACAATCATGCGCAATCAGAAATATCATGAACAATAAAACTTTAAACCATAAGTCACATAATGGTTCATTCTATGAGATTATAAGTATGTTGTCGTTGTGTGGTACGAGCCAATCATGGGGATATCCTGTACTTGGAGTGATACCCGAGCCAAACATTAAACATAGACAATCATGCGCAATCAGAAACATCATGAACAATAAAACTTTAAACCACAAGTCACATAATGGTTCATTCTATGAGATTATAAGTATGTTGTCGTTACATATGCCTTCTTATAGTTTCCTCATTATGCATACACAAGTGATACAATAAGTAGTAGACATACATACCTAAATCTAAAGGACAACACATACCATCCTAACAAGAGAACTCAAGGCTAAACAAGAATTAGAGAACCACCCCTAGTCATTATCACATCTCCCGCTTTAATAGCCATAACAACAACCTATAACCATCCAGACTCCGTGCCCAAAGGCCTGTGTATGTAATCTCCAAATATGTACAAGATATAACGAGTAAAACAGGTCTAACTACTTAGTTAAAGAAAACCTAGCCTACCCAGTTGTCAAGCATCACCTAATGAACCTTGCACATGAATTTATGAACCAATGACAACAAATCATGATGTAGAAGAACATAAATTCCTTAGGTTTCCACCTACCTTGTACCGTAAATCTACCACCAATTGCTCTGTTGCCTCGGGTGCCTTTGGGGGATTTTTAGAGTAGCACTCGTCTATTTTTTCCTTTCAAAAGTTGGAGGAAAATAAAAAATGACACCTTGATTAGGTTGTAGATTTTTTGTCACCTCCTACAACGCTTGCTGATTGCTATAGCGGTGCCTCCATAGAGGGAAGCCTCCTACTATAGCGGGTTGACATCAGCCTAACCTAAAAATCAATTTTGGCAAAAATTGTTGCATGCTCAAATTTTAAAAATTCTCCCATCACACTTCTAGATTTCTGAGACTCCACACGAGGTGACCCTTAGTAACAACGGATCAGGTCGTTACAGTAGTACAAATTTGACCGAAAGTAGAAACCGTTTCAAAATTTACTTGTTTATATCTTTATTATTAGAATTAAATTTATGTATTATTAAAACTATTGGTTTAATTATTTTGTTGAGATTTAATAGTTGTTGTATGAGGTATTAATTGGGCGAATAATCAAAATGGGTTAAGTTAATAAATGAAATACTAATTAAATCACTCAGATGTTGCTTGGGATAAGATGAACCAATTCAACATGTGCTAAATAATGAGTCATAGTCAACATTGTATAAAACCCAGACTTCCATTGCACTCTCTATTAAAAATTTAATTCTAGTATCTCAAAAGGAACTTTGACATTATCACAAATTATCACATCTTCAACGACCATTCAATTCCTTATTATCAATTGAATTCATTTTCTTGTCAGTTTCAAAATTAGGTGGTTAGTCTCATGGCTAATTAATGAGATTTAATATTTACTTTTGACTGTCATTAATCTGAATATAACAGTTGGAACTTTCTAGCTCATGGCTGATGAGATGATTCTCATCTATATAAAGTCATGTCTCCTTCTTTTACAGATAGAAAACGAGATCACGTGAAATTCCCTTTTTTATATTCTTTTTATATTATAGTATGCTGGGTTTTCTTTTGTGGATCTTTGTTAGTTTCAGGGTAGTAGTTTTATACTAGAAGTGCTTGTGTATCTTGGAAGATATACCTATACCGGGTGAAAAATCTTCAAAGACAATGTATAACACACCTCTTTGTTGAATTTCATACAAGAATTCGTGAAGAAGGTATTTTTCGTTTTGTTTTCAACAATCTAAACAAAGGATAAGCAAATCACTCCCCCTAAGCATTACTTCACAAATCAAATCTCACACGATGAACCAGAACTATCCCTTCCTTCTCTACCTAGTAAACGCCTAAAATGTAGAGGCAACTACTATTTACATATTTACCCCTGTAATCCCCTCCACTCCTCTAACATCTTGGTTGGAAATGTTCCTACAAGGTTACTCCTTGATCTTTAATGTACTCATGGAGAATCAAGAAGTACCGATTGTAGTTCAAAACCCATCATTCATGCCCCAGATAGCCCCAAGGGGCATGAGAATGGCGGTTGAGACCTACAACAATCACTTATGGATTTCAAGCATGCTCCACCCAACTCTCAATTACCAGCTCCCTATCATGCCCTTCTTTCATATCCTAACATGGGAATTTATACTACCAATTCCTCATAAGATCTTCTTCCCGATGGAGACCCAACCCTTTCATCTTGTTTTACAAAACCTACAAAACATGGATCCACTTTTTCATCATTGGATGATGCAGGATCTTTGTCAAGGATATCCTTTCTTCCCATCTATAATTCCATCAAGCTTGATGGGTACCACAGGAGACCAGGTCCCAAACAAGATAGCAACCACATCCCAACTTCCTCTTCCAGTAAATTTAGTCTCAGTACAACCAGAGAATGCCAACACTCCAGAAATGGAAGAAGCGTTACAGATAATGAGAGAAAGAAGAACAAAAATACCCGTTCTTAAGGAGACAAAAGTAATGGTTTACAGAGAAAAGTTCGACAAAAAATTCATTCTTGTGTGTCCATCAAATATATCAAAAATCTCGATAGATATCATGACCCCTTTCAACCCCGACATAACAAACTATATACTAGTAATGAACCTAACAATGAATAACAATCCAAATGTATCAACAATGACCAGAGAGAATACTCTTGTAGTAATCCAACCAAGCCTAAACAGATAAATGAATTTAATAATATGGAACTGTAGAGGAGGTAAGGGTCCATATTTTAGGAGAAACTTTAGATCCTTACTAGATTGTCATAAACCACCCTTAGTAGTTTTGTTAGAAACAAAAATGCAAAGCCACCAAGTCCTCTTGGATGATTTTTCGTTCAACAAAATGATTGAGGTCTTAGCAATCTGCAATTCTGGTGGCATCGTCGTTCTGTGGGAAGATAACTTGTTGGAGCTTGATGAAATTGCAATAGCCGGGCAAGAAATACATGCAATGATCAAGGTAAGTGACAACAATGATTTTTGTCTATATAGTTATATTTATTCCAATTTCTACAGTTACTTCAAAAAAAATCTAGGGGATAACCTTCATACACATATGGACACCTACTCTAGAAAATGGATAATAAGTGGGGACTTTAACGAGTTTCTAAATAACGTTGACAAACTAGACTGAAACCCTCTCAACAATTCTAGTACTAGGGATTATTGTGATGTAATAAATTATTGTGAATTTATTGATACAAGGTTTAAAGGTAATCGTTACACTTGGTTAAATAGTAGATTCAAAAATAAAAATAGCTTCATATTTGAGTGACTTGATGGCTTTCTTGCCAATAATGACTGGCTAATGAGTTTTTTCATGATGCCTAAGTCCTTCACCTACGTAGAACTCATTCAGACCATTGCCCATTACTTCTCTCCCTATTTAAGGATAATTTCTCTACCAGAAAACATATCTATTAGATAACAACTACTAGCCCTAAAATTATACCATGGGCCCTGTCCATAAATGGATATAAAATTAATATAGATGTCTCTTTAATATTAACCAATGGAGGTGGATCATGCTATTAAATATGGGAACTGGTAGCGGGGGGCCAAAATAAACATTTGCAGTGCTATAGGTGCAAAAGTTATGTCCATTGTACATGGTCTCCAGTTAACAAAAATCCTAAACATTCAAGAGAGGGAGATCTCCACAGATTCAACAGAGGTAATAAACTTTCTGAAGAATGGACAGTTCCACCTATGTTTGTTTGAAGGGATTAAAGTCAGATAAGGGATAAGCTTCTTTTGTTAGGCTTAAACAACCTTATTGTAATTTAATAAGCTGTATGACTAATATGCCAGAACTAATAGATAGCATTAGGAGTTATGTGGCCAACCCAAATGTAATGATATATATTATATAAGTAAGATATATCATCGTATTATATAAAAAAAGTTAATTGTTGTTTTCGTTATTATTTTTTTAGTTACCGAATAATATTTTGTTTATTATGACTATACCTAATGTGAATAAAATAAAATAAAATATTATAATAATATTTTTCATGAATTAATTTGGGCTATATATTTAACCCAAATCAAGGAGAAAAGTGCACAAATACATAATTTCATGACCACTATTTCAGATGCCGCCAAAGTTGAATGTGTCACGACCCAAAAATGGATGTGATGACACTTGTCTATTCCTACCAAGACAAGTCAGCCTCAATCCAACGAAATGAAAGAAATGTGAAAAGATAAATCAAGAACAAGATCAAAGTGGTCTGGCTCATTACTAAGCGGAAGACTTACTCAAGGAAAATGGAACTCCAAATTCTTAAATAACTTTAAAACTCAATTTAAACTCAACTCCAATAATTGTCTGAAAATAATTTAACAAGTATTAGTTAAATGTCTCAAGACCTCAATACATTCCAACAACAAAGGAAATGACGATAGACTCTTAGATCTTTAAACTATCTACTATTACAGAAGGATTATCGAAACAAGACCCACGACATCCTAACATATTGAAAGTAAAGTGGAACCCTCCGAAAGCAAGGAGGCTCACCAAAGCTAACTGGAACTGCAATTGGTATCAACAGAGCGTCTGTCGATCATCCTAAATACTTGTATCTGCATCATAAAATGATGCAGGACAAATGACATCAATACATTGAATGTATGACCATGTAAAGGGAATTCTAAAGCATAAACATAAGCTTGAATTGATAAAAAGGGAACATACTTACCTTGTCTCATCTCACTCAACTTGACTCAGCTCAAGAATACTCAACTCAAAGATTCTCAACTTAAAGATTCTCAACTCAAAGATACTCAACTCAACTCAAGGATGCTTAACTCAAAGATACTCAACTCAAGGATACTCAACTCTACTCAAAGATAAAACAATAATAAAAGATGCAATATATGGAAAACTTTAAAACAGTAGATAATAACTCAATAGTATGTAAAAATACAATAATAACTCAATTGTATGTAAGGATACAATAATAACTCTTATTTGGAAGATTCTCTAGCCGACAACCATCACTATGAGCTATGTGATGATACAACATCTCACCCACGCTGTCAGAACTATCCTATACCTTGCCGGAGTATAATACATCCTTAACTAAGTGGATCCACTAAGCTATGCTTAAAAAGCAGTAAGAAATCATCTAAAAAGTATGACCCTTTACCCATATTGGCATATTTGGTTTAAAAGGGCTTTGAGTGGCCTTAACTCGTTCCCATATTTGTGCTCAATACTACTCCCAATAATATATACTCATGTTCATATGTTTAAAAATATAACTCTTCCTCTGGTTTGAGATAATTAGTCAAACTACCCTCTTAAAAGGGGTAACTGCTTTTGAAAAATCTGTTGAACTCATAACCCATTTAGAAATCTCAATTTATCTTTTACCAATGTAAAAATTGATACCTCAGGGAATACATAGTCCCCTCATACTCTTAGTCAATTCATGCTTGAAAACTCTTTCTAAAATATATATCAAAATCATATTTTAATATGGCATTAATGACTCGGGAAGTCATTTGGCATAAACATAGATGGTATATCTAGATACTATAATGCTCATACATTGATGGCATACTCGATTGTCGTACTAATAATGTTTTAGAAACTCTTTTCTCAAAACTCATCTTTACTTTCTCAAAACATAGTTTACGAACTCAAGTGTTGGCTATAAAAAGCTTCTCAAAATTTATAACTCAAATCATAACGTTCATGTGGAATTATGGGCATGAACGACCCAACTCATGGATCTTAATAGCAATAAGGAAAATCAGTACTCAAAACTCAAAACTCAAGAACTCGATACTCATAACTCAATGATATTTCTCATCTCAAGGATACTCAATTTGTGGAGTTCATATGGAATTATGGGAATGAACGAATCGACTCAAAGATCTCAATAACAAAATAGACTCATGAATGCAACTCTTCTTATCCTTATACTCATTTACTCAAGTATTGAAACAAGTTATAAGTAATTGTAGACGACTCTCGAAAAGACTCAAAGGACTTTCTCAAAATTTACTGTTAACTCTATCTTGATTTTGAATTATGAATTCAAGAATCATGATTAGGATATATAGGATTTCTCAATAATTAGATGTAGTTTAGATAGTTAAAATTAGGAAGAGAGCCATGATATGTTTTGAAAGAACAAATTCAGAATGAAGAACAGAGAAAGAAAGTGGCCTGGCACTCTGGGATCACTGTTGGCGCGCTGCGCAATGCTTCAATTTACTGGGGGTCTAAATGGGCGCACTACTGGTGCATCGCTCTAGGCCTCAATTTACTAGGGGTCTGATTGGGTGCACTAGTGGCGCATCGCGCCAGGCCTCTATTTACCGGGGGTCTGATAGGGCACACTGCTGGCTCATTGTGCGAGACCTCCATTTACTGGGGGTCTGATTGGGCGCACTACTGGCACATTGCGCCAGACCTCCATTTATCGGGGGTCTGATTGGGTGCACTACTGGCGCGTTGCACCAAGTCCCCGGTACTATGAGGGCGCACCGCCCTAGTCCAAACCCAGGACAAATTTTCCTCTTTGATTTTTGGCCCTAACTCGTCTAGAATTGATTGATTTCTTCCAAACACCCTTAGATTCTTTAACCCAACACAATGAAACGAAAATCCACTCAAAATACCTTATGAACAACCCTCATTCGCAAGATCCTCACCTCAAGACTCAACAAGATTCCATTAATAAAGAATGAAGAAAAAACCTCAAGAACTCAAACTATTCAACCTCAAGATGAAATTTCGTATAAAAATCGCATTATTGGAGTGTGGGTGAACGAATGAAACACTATGAGAACTTACATACTTCAAAGAACTAGGTTCTTGGCGAAATGTTGGATGAACGCTTGAAACCTTGAACTTTTTGTCCTCTTGAATCTTCTCACTAAAGCCCTAAACTTTTTAGGGGTGAATGAAACTGATTATAATCAGTTTGGACCCTTAATTGGGGTTAATTTATGCTTAGACTAAGTCGGGGTAAGGAAAAGACAAAAATACCCCTCCTTAGTTTGGATGGAAAAGCCTTAACTAGAGTGGCTGCACTCAAACATGTATATCTCCCTCATACGAACTCGGATTTTAGTAAACTCAGTGTCATTGGAAAGAGGCCTCAAAGATCTTTGATTTGATGCCTTATGGACTACCTAACTCATTATGTGCTAAAAGGTATGGTCGTTTGAAGTTGACCAATACTTAAAAGAACTTACTGATGACTTAAATGAATTTCTCTTCAGTTTTGTTTGGAACTCAAGTTGCTACATCTAGTGACCTTAACACCTAACAAAATTTAAAATTTCTCGGTAAAATCTTGTTCACACACGAAGAATGGTTTGAGTCTTAGCTCAAAATTTTTGGGGTGTTACAATATCTCCCCCTTGGGATCATTCATCCTCGAATGACGGCTGGACTGGGAATGGAACGGGGTCACTCTTACCATCTCCTCTGACTCATGAACTTGCCTACTAACACAGGCTGAACTGATTCATACCAAGAGTTGGGACTTCCTATAGCACCTAAGTCAAGAACGATGCTATTGTGAACATAGCCACTCTCTCTCTGTGAAGTTATCTTATCTGAAACAAAGGAAGTCTGGGCATGAAGTAAGAATAGGAATACTATGCCTTGGGTAATATGAAAGCTAGGTGTTGTGCTTAGCCACACTCCTCGACTGTGCTCTTCTTTCGTTATTACCATATCACATTGGTTGCAACTCATAGCTCCCACAAGGGTACATGATCTCTCTTGCCAAGGTCTGAGTCTAACAATATGCTCTTACTATATTAATGCTTAACCAAAAATCATAAGGTTCGGGTTCTATACCTCTATTGAAAATCTCATCCCAAGAATTTTACTCCTTACCACCACATTCAACAAACCTTGGGCTCATATCAAGAACCACCAAATGCATAATAATACCACATTTAAGCTTAGTTCTTCAAGAGTCCTAGATTTGGACTTATATAGGGATTTGTTTTGATAGTTTTAGTGTCCTGAAAAGCCAAATTTGTGCTATAAATTGATGTTAAAGTCTTGATTTTCAAGTATGTTGATTAAGGAGCAAAACAAAGACATTAACATGCAAAAAGGTAAAAAACAAGCTGAAGAAGTGGAGAAGGGAGAGCCTGGTGATCGCCAAGACCACTCGGTGACTCGCCTAGTGGCTTTTCAGTTTGCCTAAAGTTCCAGTGTGACAACCTTGAGGGAAGAAACCAAGTCGGTGACAGGAAATGGGCAGTCGGCGAATCATTGATCACTTCAGTGATGACAAGATTGATCGCCCAAAGTTACAGGACTTGAAGATCCTGAGAGCCAATGCATGAAGGCAATAAAGGAGAGAAAAGTGCGGTTCGCCAAACCACTCGGCGAACCCGACTTACCTCGCCTAATGACCTTTCGTGGCTAATTTTTGGCGACTATAAATAAGATTTGAACTGTAATTTGAAGAGAGTTTCTACCATTTAGAATAATTTCTTTGAAAGTTTGACAGTTTCCTAGTAGACTTAAAGGCTTTTTGAGACTCAATTCAGAGATTTTGCAAGTGGGTTATTGGTTTTCTTCAACTTGAACCATTGTCAAAACTTGAATACTCTTACCCAGATCATGGCTAATGCATTTGGTAATTGTTTTTCTATTTTTATGATGTGTGGCTAAAATCCCAATTCTTAGGGTGTGATTATGTGATTATTGGTGTAATTAGCTTATGGGTATTGCTTCTTACTAATTTAAATGCTATATTGAAGTGGGTTTAATCATTAGTTGTGTTTTTATTTATGAATTGTATTTGCAAATGAAATTCTAATTTTGTGTTCTTAGCTTGCTCGAGAGAGAGGTTTTAGAACCAAAGCTTATTAATGGTTTGTGGGTATTGGGTTGATTTGGGTTCAGCTCGAGAGAGTGAATCCTAAATCTAATTCCATTCATCTTGCTCGAGAGAGAAGATATATTAAGGTAGTGGGCTGTTCTTATTTGTTAAGCATTTTGATGTTCATGAGAAATCAATTGAATTAAAGTAGTTGTTCGAGAGAAAGCTATTTCACTCATAGTCCAACCTACCCACTGATGTTTAGCTATTCGTTAGTAGTTGCAATTACCCATATAGAGAAATTTGCCTATAATCGATCACATCCCAAGAATTCCTCTCTATACTTTTAAATCAGTTTTGTGTATTTGTGTTGTAGTTGATAATTGCAAACCAAAACCCCCAATCTGACATTTATTGTCACCCCATTCCAACTTGATTTTATGTCATTTTCGATAATTTCTATTCCTATAACTGATTAGACCACGCTTGTACTTCCTGAGTGAATTTGAACACGTACCACTCCCTGTGGGTTCGACCCCAACTCTTCGTTGGGTTTTATACTGCTTAACGATCGTTTACTAGAATTGGATGAGGTGTGCTTGAAACGTTAATCAAAATGGAGCCGTTGCCGGGGAGTGGTGTTATTTAAAATTCTTTTAGTGAAGTTAAATTTTGTTCTCTCTAGTTGTAGTTGAATCTACTTATTCTAGTTTTTGGTTTTGTGTTGCTTGTGTTGAACAGAGGAAGATATTAGAGTAAACGGAAGTAATGGTAGCCAAGTGGGCCACCAAGATGATATTGTGAACCTCAATGATGTCAATGACCCAAACGTCAATGACCCAATTCAAGTGGGTGGTGTTGTGCCATTTCTCTACCTCTAGCTGAACGAAACACTATTTTTCACATCACAAGCACAATGCTTCAGCTCTTACAATTGAAAGGATTATTTGGGGGGCTGGTTCATGAGGATCCCTATAAGCATATCAGGAACTTCGTAGATGTCTGTGGGCCGTTCTCGTTTAAGAACATATCGCAAGAATCGGTCTGTGTAACACCTCAGAAACTAAATTAGAGCTAAAATGTAAGGGTTAATGTCAAGGGAGAAGGTCAAGATCCAAGGAAAATGGGCAAGGGCCAAAGCAAGGAGCCAAGGATGCCAATTTTGGCCAAGGCACTGCCCTCCAAGACCACGAGGGTCTTCATGAACTGTAGTAGACAACACAAATCATGGTGCCACTCGTGGAGGTGGAGGCAGTAGCCTCCTTAGGCTTTCTAAAAAATGGCCCCTCCACACGAGCAGCATCATAGCTCGTGACGCCTTGCACGGCTCGTGAGAGTGGTCTTGAAGATGCCTTAGGGGTTGAGGGTGGATGGAAAAGTGGCTTAGCCACTGCCTCAAGGTCCACGAGAGGGAGCATGACTCGTGGCTTGCTCCATGGCTCGTGGAGCCCGTCGTGAAGATGTCTTGGGCTTGTAAGCTAAAGGAACAAAGTGCCTAGCCACTGCCTCAACACCACGAGTGGGACCACGGCTCGTGGGACCCCTCGTGGCACCTGGCAGCTCACTTAAAGTGAGGGGTGTTTTGGGTATTTCATTTTTAAGTTCTATCAAACTGAAGTCATTTTGCCTTACTTTTATACACCTATATAAGTCTTTTTAAGTCAAAATACACCTATTCACCCCATTATTCCCGAAGCCCAAATCAAAACCCAAGAGTTCATCTTCTCTAAATATTCTCTCTAGAACTTCTAGTAAGTAGAAGAAGGAAGTGGAGCTAGGGGGTTAAAGAAGCTAGGGTTTGAACTCAAATTCCTTGGAATTTATCAATAAGGTATGGTAGCTCTTCATCCATGGATAGAAATCATCCATGGAGTCCCTCTAAACTCAATTTAAAAACTAGTGATTTCAATCTCATAGATTACTTTCAAAAATGTTTCTAATGATTGATTTATGATGTATTATGATTTAATTGATGATTTATTACTGATTTATGATTAAATCCCCCAAGAACCCATGAAACCCCCATATTCTTCAATTATGCACTTGTGATGTGGGTTTGTTGATTATAGAAGAATGTTATAAGATTATGCAAGTAGTGATTAGGTTACTTGAAATTATGATTATATCCATGTCTAAGGTAGTAATTCTAGATGTGTTGATGCAACATGATCCATGGTCCTTGAAGGGAAAAGTATGTGAATTATGCATGATTATGAGAATGATGAATATGCTTAAAGAACATTTTGAGAGTAAAGAGATTATGATCATGATCTAATTGTTGTGTTGTGGAAAGACTATCCTCAAATACACCTTTATGCATGACTACGAATTAGGTGTCCATGATTATGATAATGTTGTTGTGTTGATTGAAAGACTATTCTCATGAACACAAAATTGTCACGCCCCGAGCCTACACCCTGGACGTGGCCGGCACTCGAAGATCATTGTTGGCCCCAAGCGAACCCTTGGCCTGGCTTACTTAACACAACGGAAGACTGTAAGCATGATTACAATTATCCAAAGAACTTTCTCAAATAGCTTAATATTATAACTTAGAATGTTAAAAGAATTAAACATTCAACATGGCCAACATGGAAACCCAAGTCTTAACATAAGATAAAATGAGAAGACTAAAGAACTAATGACTGACTGTCTATCAAGCCTCTAAAACAACTGAGATGTATGTTGGGACAAACCCCACAACATCCTCATGAACTAAACTAGAAAGCAAATAAAAGAGTCCTCCGAATGCAAGGAGGCTCACCACAGACTCTGAGTGCTCAAGCTGGATCAACGAGGCACTGGATGCTGATCCTGGTTACCTGTGTCTGCATCATAAGACGATGTAGGCCAAGTGGCATCAGTACATTGAATGTACGAGTATGCGAGTTCGAATTCTAACAAACATAGGCTAGATAGCGGTTCTGAAAGAAATACTTACCTGGCTCTTCTCAACTCAAGAATACTCGACTCAGTATAAAGCAATAAAACACATGCAATATATATACAACTTATAAAACAACAGAAAACAATCTTAGTTTGTTAAAGATAAAGCAATAACAAACTTAACTTTACTCATTTAGAAAGTGATATACTTCTGTGGGAGATTCTCTAACCGACAACCATCACTATGAGCCTAAGTGATGGTACAACATTTTACCTCACGTTGCCAAGGACCATTCTATACCTTCCCATTAGTATAGAACCTGAACTACTAAGTGGATCCACTAGTCTGTGCTAAAAAGCACTAAGGAATCATCTAAAAAGTATGATCCTTTTTATGCCCATGATGGCTACATGGTTTATGGCGGCTTTAGTTAATATAAACTCGTGTCCCCATATCGGTGCTCAGTATTACTCCCAAAATCTACTTAGCCTCTATGTGTTTAAAACAATTTCTTCTCTGGTTTGAGGTAATTGCTCAAACTTAGCTTAAAAAGCTCTCTTGGAATTAATGTTCCCTTTTTATTTTGATGTTCAAAACTCTTTTAGAAATCTCAGTTTCCTCTCATATAAAATGTGAAAGCATTTACTCTTGGAAATACTTAGTTCCCATATATCATTTTAAAGAAAATGAACTCTGCTCTTATTGTTTACTCAACTTCAAAACTTAAGTCTTAAAACAAAGTTAAAACGTTTGTAAAAGACTAATGAAAACTTGAAATGAACTTCTCTCACTGACTCTCGACTTCTTTTGACTTACTCCTTACTTTCCTTGAATTTGAATTATGGATTCAAAGATTATGATTTGTGATAGGAAGGGTCTCTCGATGTTTAGGAATGATTTGGAATAGCTAAACTTGAGAGAAGTTACGGAATCACCGTCTTGGAACAAGTCCGCGACGTGGAGATGTTCCTAAATAATTATTCGCGAAATTCAATTTTTAGACAGAGGAGTCGGCGTCCTCTCCGCGACGTGGAGCAGATTTTTGTTCACTAGGGGAACAAGTCCGCGATGCGGACTTGTTTCATGAACCTTACTCGACTTTTTCCTTCTTTATTTTTCAGCCTCAATCCACCTAAATTCTATTATCTTCCTTTAATTCATATTAAATGCCGATGCCCAGCATGTATACTCAAGAAACTAACTCAAAGCAACCCTAAACTCAATGTAAGGATCTCATAAACTTCTCAATTCGTCCTAATTCGCTAACTACTTTCGAATTCAAGAATATTTGTCAAGAACATCAATTTTCCAACTCTTCTAGGATGAATATCATTGAATTAAACATTCTTGGCGCGTGGGTGAATGAACCCAACGCTTTGATAGACTCACATACCTGGTGGGATCAAATCCTTGAAGAAATCCGAGATCAAATCTTTTCGATATGATGAATCTTGTTTTTCCTCTTCTCTTTTCTTCTGCGTTCTTTCTCCAAAACCCCTAACTCTATTTTCAAAAGCGTAAACTGAACCCAGTCAGCTTATCCCCTAAAAGTATTACCAAAAATGAATTAATTAAGTTGGGTAAGGAAAAGACCAAACTACTCCTTAAAAATCCGAATTGGGCTTTCCTTATTCCAATATCACAACTTCCAAAGGGCATAACTCACTCATCTGAACTCGAAATAGCCCAAAATTAGCGGCGTTGGAAAGATCATTCCAACCATATCTGGAACTACACTGAACTCATCCTGAGATAGGATTTATGGTCGTTTGAAGTTGACCAAAAACTCACTTTTAACTTACTTAAAATTTTCCAAATTTACTTATACTTTCCAAAAATAACTATTTCCAGATTTTAAACTTGTTCTAGTTCTTTCTAGTTGCAAGATGTTACAATATCTCCCCCTTGGGAACATTCGTCCTCGAATGAGATTTACTCTTACTAAGCTAAGGGTGGTAACATCAATTTCAAACATCCCTAAAGCAATTTCAAACAAAGAACATGCTCACTCATAATTTAGATAGTACTAAGAAAAAAATCAGTACCTTGGTTTGCATTTTCTCCGGTTTCAAAGAGATCTGGATATCTCTTCTTCATATCCTCTTCAGCTTCCCAAGTTGCTTCTTCAACAATTTGGTTCCTCCAAAGGACTTTGACTGATGCAACCTCCTTTGTTCTCAACTTGCAAACTTGGCAATCTAGAATTTGAACCGAAATCTCCTCATAAGATAAGCTATCCTTGATCTCAATATTTTCAGTTGATATGATCAATGAAGGATTGCCCATGCACTTCTTCAACATGTAGATGTGAAACACCGGATGAACTACTGCTAATTCCTGTGGTAGCTCCAACTCATAAGCTACATTGCCAATCCTCTTGGCTATTCTATAAGGTCCAATATACCGGGGACTAAGCTTCCCCTTCTTACGAAACCTCATAACACCCTTCATGGGTAAAACTTTTAAATATACCCAATCATCTACCTCGAACTCTAACGCCCTTCTCCTAACATCAGTGTAGGATTTCGGATGACTCTGTGCTATTGTCAATCTCTCTTGAATTACTTTCACCCTCTCGATAGCTTGGTGAACTAAATCTGGTCCTATCAACTCTGCTTCACCAACTTCAAACCATCCAATAGGAGATCTTCATCTTCTCCCATAAAGAGCTTCATAAGGAGCCATTTGGATGCTCAAGTGATAACTGTTGTTGTAAGCAAAATCGATGAGAGGTAGGTGATCATCCCAATTCCCTTTGAAATCAATCACACAAGCCCTCAACATATCTTTTAATGTCTGAATAGTGCGATCTACTTATCCATTAGTCTGAGGATGAAAGGCAGTACTTAAGTTCACTTTTGAATCCAAACCTTTCTGAAAAGATTTCCAGAATTGTGCAGTAAATTATGCTCCTCTATCTGAAATAATGGAGACTAGAACTCCATAAAGTCTTACCACCTCCTAAATATATAACCTGGCATAATCTTCTACTGAATAGGTAGTCATTACCGGCAGAAAATGGGCTGATTTTGTCATTCTGTCGACGATCACCCAAATTCAATCATGCTGTCTGCGAGACCTTGGCAAGCCTGTGATGAAATCCATATTAATCATCTCCCACTTCCATTCCGAAAGTTCTATATTCTGCGCCAAACCACCAGACCTTTGGTGCTCTACTTTAACTTGTTGGCAATTTGGACACTTAGCAACAAATTATGCAATGCCCTTCTTCATGCTATTCCACCAATACACTTCTTTCAAATCACAATACATCTTGGTGGAACCCGAAAGAATGGAATATCTAGAGCTATGAGCTTCCTCCATGATCTTTTCTAGGAGTCCATCCACTATAAGTACACATAACCTACCTTGATATCTCAATACACCATCTCCCTCTTGTTCAAAAGCTAATACTCTTTGCTTATGAACATTTGCCTTCAATTCAAGCAAAATAGGGTCTTGGTCTTGCTTGCCTTTTACTTATGACACTAATCATGACTCAACCCCATTTGTCACCACTATACCTCCTTCTGTGAAATCCATAAGTCTGACTCCCAGGCGTGCCAGTCTGTGCACAAATTTTGCTAACTCTTTCTTTTCTTTTTCAACATGGGCGGTGCTACCCATAGACAACCTGCTTAACGCATCAGCAACCACATTAGCCTTTCCTGGGTGGTAAAGAATACTCATATCATAATCCTTGAGTAATTCTAACCACCTCCTCTGTCTGAGATTAAGCTCTTTTTGGGTAAACACATACTGAAGGCTCTTATGATCAGTGAATATATTAACATGAACACCATACAAATAATGACGCCATATCTTCAAAGCGAATACTACAAAAGCCAATCCTAAGTCATGGGTTGGGTAGTTCTTCTCATGAACCTTCAATTGTTTGGAGGCATAAGGTATAACTTTGCCATTCTGCATTAAAACACAACCCAAGCCAACTTTAGATGTATCACAATACACCATAAAACCTTGAGTACCTTCCGGTAAAGTTAAAACTGGGGTAGTAGTCAACCTTTTCTTCAATTGTTGAAAGCTTTTCTCACAAGCATTAGACCATTGAAACTTCACTGTTTTTTGAGTCAACTTCGTCAAAGGGGACCGAATTGATTAAAAACTCTCAACAAATCTTCTATAATATCCAGCCAAACCCAAGAAACTCCTAATATCAGTTGGAGATATGGGTCTAGGCCAATTTTGCACTGCCTCAACTTTCTGAGTATCAACTCTAATTCCATCACCGGAAACTATGTGGCCTAAGAATGCTAGAGACTCAAGCCAAAACTCACACTTAGAGAACTTGGCATACAACTCTCTATCTTTCAAAGTTTGAAGAACTATTCTGAGATGACTAGAATGATTTTCTTCTTTACTTGAATAAATTAGTATGTCATCAATGAAGACAATAACAAACATATCTAAATAAGGTTTGAAGCTCTATTCATAAGATCCATGAACGCTGCTGGTGCATTGGTCAAACCAAAAGATATGGCCAAATACTCATAATGACCATATCTGGTTCTGAAAGCTGTCTTTGGAATATCACATTACCTTACTTTTAATTGATGATAGCCTGATCTGAGGTCAATTTTTGAGAAACAGGAAGCACCCTGAAGCTGATCGAAAAGATCATCAATTCTCGGAAGAGGATACTTATTCTTGATGGTAACCTTGTTCAACTGGCGGTAATCTATACACATCCTAAGGGAACCATCTTTCTTTCTCACAAACAAGATCGGAGCTCCCTAAGGTGAGACACTTGGTCGAATGAAGCCCTTATCTAATAGATCCTTTAACTGCTCTTTCAAATCTTTCAACTCTGTTGGTGCCATTCTGTATGGCGGAATAGAGATAGGACGAGTATCTGGAATGATGTCTATACCGAAGTCTATTTCTCTCTCTGGAGGAACTCCGAGTAGGTCATCAGGAAAAACTTCTGGAAACTCTTTTACTATAAGAACTGATTGAATGGGAGGTACCTCAACACTTAAGTCATTAACTCGGACTAAGTGATAGGTACAACCCTATGAAACTAACTTTCTCGCCTTAAGTTATGAAATGAAACGACCCTTAGGAACTGCTGAACTACTACTCCACTTTATAACTAGCTCATTAGGAATCTGAAACTTGACATTACGAGTTCTACAATCTATTGATACATAATAGGAATGAAGCCAGTCCATACCTAGAATGACATCGAAATCCACCATGTCTAACTCAACTAAATCAGCCATGGTGTCTTTGTGATTGATGGAAATGACACAATCACGATAAACTCGCTCAGCTAGAATAGACTCCCCAACAGGTGTAGAAACACAAAAGGGTTCACAAAGTTTCTCAGGAATAACCTCAAACTTATTTGCAATATAAGGGGTTGCAAAAGATAAACTTGCTCCTGGATCTAGCAAAGCATAAACATCAAAAGGAAAGAATTTGATCATACCAGTGACAACATCTGGAGAGTTCTCTTGCTCTTGGCGACTTGTGATTGCATAAAGACAGTTTGTTCCTCCTCCAGTACCTGAAGTAGCTCCTCTAGGTGCAACTCTATCTGGTGGAGGAATTGATGAAGATTGAGCTCTATTGCCCTGATTGCCACTACCTTGCCTGTTCTTAGGGCATTCTTTCAAGAAGTGACCCTCTTGCCCACACTTGAAACAACATGTCTAGCCCTCACGGCACTTACCTGAGTGGTTCCTACCACACCGACCACATGCAGGAACCCAATTTCCTCGTTGTGCCACACTACCTTGAGACTGTGCTGGTTTAGCTCTGAAGTTCTGTGAATTTTGGCCATGATGCTCACCTTTGTTTCTAGGTGCAGATGCACTAGCAAATGATGGTGTAAGTCCCTTCTGTTTCGTAAAGGACAGACGATTCACACCACCCTTCTGCTACCGAGACTCATTCCCTATCTTCACTTTCTTATTTCTGAACTCTTCCCCGTCCCTCAACTTCTCTTCCTCAACCTGCTGCACATAAACCATCAACCTTGATATGTCCATGTCCCCGATAAGCATTGCAGCCCTACCTTCCTTACTTGACAGATGAGACAGCCTAGCAACAAACAAACTCATTCTACTCCTCATGTTTGCAATCATCTCCGGAGCATAACGGGATAGTTTTGTGAACTTCAACCATACTCATGAACACTAAGAGAATCCTGCTTAAGTGTGAGGAACTCACGTACCTTGGTCTCTTTCAGTTCCCGGGGAAAGAAACGCCCCAAGAAAGCTTCCTCAAAATAGGCCCAACTCGCAGGTGGTGCATCCTCAACTCACCCCCTTTCCACTGATCAAACTAGATCTTAGCAATATTCTTCATCTGGTATGCAGCTAGCTCAACTCTCTCGGTATGAGCAATATGCATCACGTCGAATACCTATTTCAGTTCCTCAATGAAGTTTTCTGGATCCTCAGTAGTGCTGGAACCACTGAAACTTGGAGGATTTATCCTCAAGAACTCATGAATCCTTGAAGTGTCAGCCTCTTCTTGTCGAGCCCCTCTTTGCTGCCCAACCTGGTTAGTGACAGCTTGGCTCAACATCTGGATAGCCTCACGGAACTCAGCATTAGTGACTTATCCTTGAGGTTGCACTTAAGGTGCATTGGGTAACTCTTGTTCCTCAACGTTGTGTCTCGTAGGATGACCTCTGACAGCTCTTCGTGGAGGCATGAATTAGAAGAAACTTTTTAGAGATCAAACTCTAACACACAAAATTAGGGTGAATGAATTGAGAAATTTTCCTAAATGTTGTAGCCTACTAATTATAGATGTGGCGCTCTTCACACCGATAACTAGGACTCTACAGACACAGCTTCATAGACTCCGTAGGACTCTTGAACTCTGGGCTCTGATACTAAGTTTGTCATGCCTCGAGCCTACACCCTGGACGTGGCCGACACTTGAAGACCATTGCTGGCCCCAAGCGAACCATTGGCCTGGCTTACTTAACTTAGCAGAAGACTCTAAGCATGATTACAATGATCCAAAGAACTTTCTCAAATAGCTTAATAATATAACTTAGAATGTTAAAAGAATTAAACATTCAACATGGCCAATATGGCCAATATGGCAACCCAAGTCTTAACATAAGATAAAATGAGAAGACTAAAGAACTAATGACTGACTGTCTATGAAGCCTCTAAAAAAACTGAGATGGATGTTGGGATAAACCCCACAATATCCTCATGAACTAAACTAGAATGCAAATAAAAGATCCTCCAAATGCAAGGAGGCTCACCACAGACTCTGAGTGCTCAAGCTGGATCAACGAGGCGCTGGATGCTGATCCTGGTTACCTGCGTCTGCATCATAAGACGATGCATGCCAACTAGCATCAGTACATTGAATGTACGAGTATGTGAGTTGGAATGCTAACAAACATAGGCTTGATAGAGGTTCTGAAAGAAACACTTACCTGGCTCTTCTCAACTCATGAATACACAAATCAATATAAAGCAATAAAACACACGCAATATATATATATATATATATATATATATATATATATATACAACTTATAAAACAACTGAAAACAATCTTAGTTTGTTAAAGATAAAGCAATAACAAACTTTACTTTGCTCATTTAGAAAGTAATATAACTTCTGTGGGAGATTCTATAACCGACAACCATCACTATGAGCCTAAGTGATGGTCCAATGTTTTAACTCACATTGCCAAGGACCGTTATATACCTTGCCATCAGTATAGAACCTGAACTACTAAGTGGATCCACTAGTCTATTGTAAAAAGCACTAAGGTATCATCTAAAAAGTATGATCCTTTTTCTGCCCATGATGGCTACATGGTTTATGGGGGCTTTAGTTAATATGAACTCGCGTCCCCGTATCGGTGCTCAATACTACTCCCAAAATACACTTTGCCTATATGTTTTGGAAACAACTTCTTCTCTAGTTTGAGGTAATTGCTCAAACTTAGCTTAAAAAGCTCTCTTGGAAGCAATGTTCCCTTTTTATTTTGCTGTTCAAAACTCTTTTGGAAATTTCAGTTTCCTCTCATCTCAAATGTGAAAACATTTACTCTTGGAAATACTTAGTTCCCATATATCATTTTAAAGAAAATGAACTTTGCTCTTACTGTTTACTCAACTTCAAAACTTAAGTCTTTAAACAAAGTAAAAACGTTTGTGAAAGACTTATGAAAACTTGGAATGAACTTCTCTCACTGACTCTTGACTTCTTTTGACTTACTCTTTACTTTCCTTGAATTTGAATTATGGATTCAAAGATTATGATTTGTGATAGGAAGGGTCTCTCGATGTTTAGGAATGATTTGGAATAGTTAAACTTGAGAGAAGTTACGAAATCACCGTCTTGGAACACTTCCGCGACGCGGAGATGTTCCTAAATAATTATTCGTGAGATTAAATTTTTAGACAGAGGAGTCAGCGTCCTCTCTGCGTCGCGGAGCAGATTTTTGATCACTGAGGGAACAAGTGACGCGGACTTGTTTCGTGAACCTTACTCGACTTCTTCCTTCTTCGTTTTTCAGCCTCAATCCACCTAAATTCGATTATCTTCCTTAAATTCGTTTTAAATCCCGATGCCCAACATGTATACTCAAGAAACTAACTCAAAGCAACCCTAAAATCAATGTAAGGATCTCATAAGCTTCTCAATTCATCCTAATTCCCTAACAACTTTTGAATTCAAGAATATTTGTCAAGAACATCAATTTTCCAACTCTTCTAGGACGAATATCACTGAATTAAACATGCTTGGCGCGTGGGTGAATGAACCCAACGCTTTGAGAGACTCACATACTTGGTGGGATCAAATCCTTGAAGAATTTTGAGATCAAATCCTTTTGAAATGATGAATCTTGCTTTTCCTCTTCTCTTATCTCTTGCATTCTTTCTCCAAAAACCCTAACTCTATTTTTCAAAAGCGTAAACTGAACCCAGTCTGTTTATACCCTAAAAATATTACCAAAAATGAATTAATTAAGTTGGGTAAGAAAAAGACCAAACTACCCCTTAAAAATTCGGATTGGACATTCCTTATTCCAACATCCCAACTTCCAAAGGGCATAACTCATTCATCCGAACTTGGAATCTCCCCAAATTAGCGGCATTGGAAAGATCAGTTGAAGATATTTCCAACCATATTTGGAACTACACTTAACTCATCCTGAGATAGTAGTTATGGTCATTTGAAGTTGACCAACAACTCACTTTTAACTTACCTTAAATTTTCCAGATTTCCTTATACTTTCCAAAAATAACTATTTCCAGATTTTAAACTTCTTCTAGTTCTTTCTAGTTGCGAGATGTTACAATAATGAACATGATGTGAAAGGTTTACTCAGAATATGATGATTCTAAGGTTGAAAGGCTATTCTCGCCTATTGAATCTATGAGCTATCTTATGAATTGTTGGATTGAGTGTTAAGACATCTTTCCATAAATATGAACTTAAGTCAAGACTTAATTGAACCTAATAGGAATTATGCTTAGCATTGAGTGGATATTGAATATGAGATGAAAGCCTTTACGTCAGTTGAGTTCAACTTTCCAAATGGGTTTCTTCTACGTCAGTTGAGTCCGGCTTCCCAAAACATGTTTCTCATGAGATGGAAACCTTTTACCATAGTCCAGTTTGGGTTTCTAGTAGCAATCTCCTTATCCCATAACTATGTGCCCACATAGGTCTTTAGCTAGTGGATCCACCTAAAAGCTAACAAGCCATGGTCTTACCTTAGGCAAGTAGGAAAACCCTTTTCGATGTGGGTTACACTGGATTCCATGTTTAGTTCACATGGTCTATGTCGGTTAAGGCTTATTCTCACAATGATGAATTATGAACAAGAACATGAATTATGAACTATGGTTACTCAAGAAGCTTTTACTTAGCATGGGTGAGATTATGGGATCTTATTCATGCATTGCACAAGTATGCTTTGAGGGTATTTATCGTATGTTTTCGCTATGTTGTGATGATCGATATGATGAGTATGCTTATGATTTATGTTTTTACATTAATGTTCATAATGATTCTTAAACTTGGTAAAATGCATGCTTTTCAACTAAAATGTCCTTTTTAGCGTGTTTTCATGGTTTTATGCATGACTATCATACTTCGTGCATTTTTGTACTAACCCATATTTTCCTACATTTTCCACAAGTGTAGGGTCCGGTGTTTGAGGTGATCTTCATTGTGGCTAGAGCTTGGATTTGTTCATTTCTCCTTGCTTGTTGTGAGTCCTCATGGTTTGAGGACGGATGTTGTCTTTGCAGTTCCTTTTTCTTGTATTTGACTTTCGGATTATGTTGTAAGGGTTGTGATCCTATTTGATTCAAAGATTTTAATAGATGGCTAATTGAGACAAGTCTAGACTTCCGCTTTCCTATATGAAAATTTTGGACTTGCAATGCATTTTTACTCTCTATTGTTCTAATGCTTTATATTATGATATACTAAGTGGCTTACATGGAGCCTTTCGGGGTTCTATGTGCCATGTTACGTCTAGGGGAACCCTTGGGTCGTGACAAACTTGGTAATCAAAGCACAAGGTTTAGAATGATTCTAGGATGATGTCTCATAAGCCACGTCTAGTAGAGTCTTGTTCATAAGTGTGAAACCCACCACATTTATGAGTGGGAGGCTATAAGATGTTTAGGAAACTACACTTCTCTCATTACTATTAAGTCGTGCCTTAGAGTTTAACTTTATAAAGTCCCTCTCCTAATCCTTCTCTTGTGTCTTCAGGATATGAGTGCACGAAGGGCTAACGCAAGAACAATGGAGGGTGACAATGTGAATGAATGAGCTTCTCCTCAAGATAATCAAGCTCCGGTTGATCCCGTGGTGTAGAATGCTACTAATGCGGAGTTTAGGTCGTCTATCCAACTGTTGGCTCAAGTCATTATGACTCAAGACAATAGAGAAGTTGTAGCTCAGGTGAATGTGAACTCGACTGCTTTAAAGGTTAGGGATTTTGCTAGAATGAACCCTCTCGAGTTTCATGGCTCCAAAGTGGGAGAAGATCCTCAAGACTTTGTGGAAGAGGTTTATAAAATGCTTGACATTATGGAGGTGACTTCGGGAGAGAAATCAGAGTTAGCCGCTTACCAATTCGAGAGTATTGCTCAAGTATGGTATACTCAATGGAAGAACAATAGGTCTGTAGGAGCGGGCCTGGTAGGATGGGAATTATTCAAGTCGACATTTCTTGGTAGATTCTTTCCCCGAGATTTGAGGAAAGCTAAGGTAGAGGAATTCATTAACCTTCGTCAAGGAGGTATGAATGTGAAAGAGTATTCCCAAAAATTCACTCAATTGTCCAAGTATGCTCCAACTTTAGTGTCGGATTCGAGGGATGAGATGAGTAGGTTTTTAACGGGTGTGTCCGCCTTGGTTGAATAAGAATGACGTATGTCAATGCTCCATCATGTCATGGATATCTCAAGGCTCATGGTGTGCTCAACAAATTGAGAAGTCAAAGCTCAAGAAAAAAAATAGAAAGGTGAAGAGAGCTAGAACCGGTGATGGAAATTTCTCCAATGCTAAGTCTGATGGACAAGGTCGGCCAAGGTTTAGACAAAGGTTCTCCAACCAAGGCTCATATAGTGCTCCAAGGGTCAACAAAGAAAGGGTTTCCAACTCTAAGCCTCAAGGAGGCAATGGTGGTGGATCTTCTATGTCTAAGCCTACTTGTGCTAAGTGCAGTAAGAAGCACGATGGTAAGTGCCTAGTTGGTACGGATGGTTGCTATGGTTGTGGGAAGAGTGGTCATAGGGTGATAGATTGTCCAATGCTTTAGGCTCAATTAAGGGAGGGCAAGGAAGCTCCTCCTAGCGGTTCAAACTCCGATGCTCCTAAGAAAAACCACTTTTATGCTCTTCAATCCTGAGGTGACCAAGAGAGCTCCCCGGATGTGATGATCGGTATGCTAAAAGTCTTTCTTATTGATGTGTATGCCTTGTTTGATCCTGGTGCTACTTTGTCCTTTGTGACACCTTATGTTATTAGAGCCTTTTTCGCTTTCTACCCCGGTTGGTGATTCTGTGGTGGCTAAGAGGGTTTATAGAAGGTGTCCCATTTCTTTGCCCCATAGGGTTACTTTGGTGGATTTGGTGGAGTTAGACATGTTAGACTTTGATGTGATTTTGGGTATGGATTGGTTGCATGCATGTTATGCCTCTATTGATTGTGGAACTAGGGTGGTTAGGTTCCAATTTCCAAATGAGCCTATCTTAGAATGGAAGGGAGGTAATTCTATGCCTAGTGGCCAATTTGTCTCGTGTCTTAAAGCTAGGAAGATGATCTCCAAAGGGTGTATGTACCATCTTGTTAGGGTGAGCGATGTGGATTCCGAAACCCCTTCTGTAAAGTTGGTTTCGGTAGTTAATGAGTTCCCAAAAGTTTTTCCCGATGATTTACCCGATATTCCTCCCGAGCGGGAAATAGATTTTGGTATTGACCTTCTTCCGGATACACAACCTATCTCTATTCCTCCTTATAGAATGGCTCCGGCGGAGTTAATGGAGTTGAAAGAGCAACTAAAGGATTTGCAAAACAAATGTTTTATTCAACCGAGTATCTCTCCATGGGGTGCTCCAGTGTTGTTCGTTAGAAAGAAGGATGGGTCTCTTAGAATGTGCATTGATTATCGTCAATTGAATAAAGTGACCATTAAGAACAAGTATCCCCTTCCAACAATTGATTACTTGTTTGACCAACTTCAAGGGGCTAGTTATTTCTCTAAAATTGTTCTTCGTTCGGGTTATCACCAATTAAGGTTGAGAGGGGTTGATATTCCAAAAACGACATCCCGAACAAGACGTGGTCACTATGAGTTCCTACTAATGTCCTTTTGTTTGACTAACGGTCTGGCAGCGTTCATCGACTTAATGAATATAGTGTTCCGACAATATCTTGACATGTTTGTGATAGTTTTTATCGATGTTATTTTGATCTATTCAAGGAGTGAGAATGAGCATGTTGTTCTTTTGAGAATTGTATTGCAAGTTCTTAAAGGACCATCAACTTTATGCGAAGTTTAACAAGTATGAGTTTTGGTTAAGGTCGGTAGCATTCCTTGGTCATTTTGTGTCAAGCAAGGGTATTGAGGTAGATCCTAAGAAGATGGATGTTGACACCTAATTTTGACCCTCCCCAATAAGAATGAACTTTCGAGCTTCTTAATTTTCAATGATTTGGAATAATTAGTTTTACAAAAAATTCAAAAAAATATTTTTTAAAAGTTTTGAAGCAATTTTAATCATTTTTATAATTTTAAAAACAATATATATATAATTTTTTATATAATTTTTACATTTTACGAACATTTAAAAAATCATTTCAAAAAGATTTGCTTTTTAAGTGTTTTGTTAATTAAGCTCATTTAATATTAGTTTATATTTTTCGAACTAATTACTTCATAAGTAAGTTAATTATTTTTATTTTTCTAAGATTAACAAGCTCGTAAATTAATTATATTATTTCTTCCTATTTGAATTCTAGCCGAATCTTCTAAAATTATTTCTTTTTGGTTACCTCTTTAATTCGTTTGGCTAAATTGTTAATTAATTTCTATTTCAATTTTAGTCAAATCTAACTTTTTTCCTCTACCCTTCTTAAGACCAAATTTTGGGCCACCTTTCAGCAGCCACTATTGCCTCAATTCCCTTCCCAATCAATAAAGAAAAAATGGCATAGCATGACAACCTATAGACTTATTGGCAATAAATAACCCACTTTAAATTTTTTAGCAAAAAAAGATTCTTTTAATAGTTATTTGACATCAAATAGCCACATTCTTTTTTTTTCTTCTGATTTTCTCTCTCTATTTCCTAGTAGTTAGAACATTTGCTTTTATTGTTCATTTTTCTCTCTATCCTTATAATTTGTCAACAGAAAAAATTATGTATTTTTCAATTCTCTCTTTCTTTCTTTCTTTTTTCTCCCTCTTTCAAGTTTAGGATTTCTATCTTCTTCTCTAAAATATCTCCATTTAAAGATCAATCACAACAATAACTCTTCACAATAAGTAACTCAAATCATGCCAATTTTTTTTTATATTGATTGTCTAGGTTATTTTTAAAAAAGTTGAGATTTTCTACATTCTTTATCTTGTAGTTGGATGCAAGATTTTTTCTTTTTAGAATTTTTCATATTTTTATTATAATTTTACAACGTTTTCTTCCCCCAAAACTTACAACGTTTCATGATTTCTGGAATTGATGTTTGTTCAATTTTTAATAAATAATTAATTAATATATTTATGTATATTTATTTTGTCTCCAACAAATGTATCTAAATTTGTTAATGAATACACACGAATACATAACAATGTAAAATTGTCTAAATTTGTTAATGAATTTCGTTGATTGCATTCCAAAATAGTAATGCAAGCAACTGTATACCTATGTAAAATTAGAAAGATACTATTGCAAACAAATGTATATCAATTTATAAATAATATGGATGAATGTATCCAATACAAATGTATACCTATGTAAATTAGAAAGATATTAATGCAAATAAATATAGACCAAATTATTATGAATAAAAACAAATGTATCCAATACAAATGTAAAATTAGAAATATATTAATGCAAAAAAATGTATACCAATTGATAAATGAATATGGACGAATATATCCAAGACAAATGTATACCTATGTAACAATTGAAAGATATTACTGCAGATAAATATAAATGTATACCAATTTATTATGAATACGAACAAATATATCCAATACAAATGTATGTCAATCTATTAGATGAATATGGATTAATGAATACCAATTTAAACAAATGTATACAAATTTGTAAAGTGAATATGGATTGAGTTCAAAGGCAAAATAATTGGCAGGTAATGAATACCTTTGAAATAAGAATAATCATAATCAAAATATTATTTGCTAATTTTAAGAAAAAATATAATTCTGAACAATATTTTTCTAGTTTAAAGTGCAAATGGTTGGAAAATAGAATAGAGATGGTATTCATTTTCTTTTATTATTTTTAAAATTACAAAATAATTTGAAAGGAGAGAGTTTTGAATAATCTTTTGCTAGTTTTAAGGAGTAATGGTTGAAAGTTAGAAGAGAGATGATATTAAATATCTTTTATTATTTTAAAAATAATAATTTAAAAAATGTCTATATATTAATTTAAGGCTAATATGTGCCAATTTTTTTATTAATTGCTAATTAATATTGGGCTATATATTGCCAATTATAGGTAACACTTGTCTATCTGTGTTAATTCCTCAACCAATTAAACTCCAGCAACCCACACTCTTAGCCCCGACCCGGCCCAGCTCTCGATTCCTCAAGAGATCGGCTGGTAGCAACGTGAATAACAGATGAAGATATATGGTGTGAATAGTGGCAAATTCCAGAGGCAAGCATCGTTAATTCAAGCAGCTCATTCCAATGGTAAAACCCAGAACCAACAAAACAATTTCAACACGATATCAATCAAACGACGTCAATTCGAGCGATTCTAATCACGTTCGTAGACGGAGTAGTACACGGAACGCAACAGTGAGAAAAATTTCCCAGTGTGATTTTCTTGTCTTCTTCCTCAACGTCTCTCTCCAATGGTACTGTTACAATGCCTTTTCCAGCCAAGAAATTCATCTTTGCACCTTGGGATTGAACCGTGTGGCACAACGAGGACACTGCATCATTTGAAGCCCTCCACCTCGCCTCCAATCCGTTCGATTTATGAGAATTGTTTTGGAATATTCTCAGTTTTTTTGGATAGAGTTCCGTTTTGGAATTCAAAATTCATGGGCGTTGAATCCAAATTTCTCAGCCCTTTTCCCCCTATTTCCGAACCATAGAAGCCTTCTATATAAACCCCTTCCTTCTTCATTGCTTGGGGTTGGAGGAATTTGAGTCGATTTAAGGAAAAGATACATAGAGATACAGAGGTTTTGAGGCAAAAGTAGATTAAAAAACCAACAAATATCATAGAGGGTATTCAATTTTTAGTTTCTTTTTCCGAACACAACATTATTGTTGCTCATTGGAATTCTAGGGATCGTGCTTTGGTGGTGAAAGATCATTTTTGCTCAGCTCGTCTTGCCCCAGTCGCTGCCCACAATAAGGTAAACAACTCGTAATCCCTTTGTTTGTTTTGAGTTCATTATGTTGGTTTGATGTGTAGCTCTTTGCGGATTCTAAGATGCGCTTATACGTGATGTGTTCGATCTGTGTTATTCTCTTCATCTTATTTTTCTTAAATGCTAGTGTGTGTTCGTTTTCTAGATGGTTTAATGCTTGTTTAAGCTCATATCACTGTGTATGTTCTCCTCGAATTCACAGCTGTTATGCTCGCCTTAAGCTTGATTTGATCATTTGTTGACCACCATGATTCTGTTCTGTCTATGTTTGCTGAAATAATTTTCTCATTTTGACTATATGTCCTTAAGTGTTAAAGAAGTCATTTCGTTATTTCTCTTGTGTATTTTTGAGTATAGATTAGTAATTCCTCTGTCCCATTTTATATGCCATCCCTTTCTATAAATAGCTAGACCACAATACTTGTCATTTTATAAAATTTATGCATAAATTACCATATTTTGCTTATTATACCCTTGATAGAGTAGTTAATTAATCTTGAAAATGTATTAAATCATTTATTATAAAGTTGACTTAAGAAAACATTAAATAAGGGTAAAGGGTAAATTTACATCATTTCTTAATGCAAGTGCAAGGTAAAAATGTGACATATAAAATGGGACGGAGAGAGTAATTTTTGTTCACATTACTATGACTCAGCTGTTTTGGGATCATTTTGTAGTATGAAATTATTAGACTCGTTTAGTACTTGACGATTACATGTTGCTTGGACTCGTTCATTCATTCTGGTTAGCTGATAGTTTTGTCATTAATATGAAAGAGTTCTCTTGTCAACATGAGTGTGGCTTCATACTGCTTATTATGTTCTTGTCATCTTAGTTCCAGTTCTGTTCCATGTTTTCGATTTGAAGTGGTATGGTTGTCACCTACTTAATAGAGTATTAGTTTAGCTCCAGTTCCCCTTAATATCGTGTTGCTATTTATTTCATCTCGCATCTTATAATCTGATAATTTTTGTCTTGACTTCTCCGTGGGTCTTATTTTCTGGATTTCTGCCTTGTTTATGTATCAATCTTTATGCGCCATCGCTATCTTGTTCTTAAAAAAAGGGGATTGAGACCAGCAGTAAGTTGCTGTCCAGAATGTGAGCATTTAAAATTATATTCTTGTTCCCAACTTGAGTCGTGCCTGCTCATTTCTTATTATGCATAACATTTACATGTTTATTTGTGGCTTGCGTTAGCAAAGTCCTCATGGAAATGATTTAAATTTCTAGTGTATATGTTGGTCATATAGCAGTTTAAGGTTCATAATATGCATTTATTATTTTTCTTTTAGTCTTTGGTGTGAAATATATTTATTTTGTCTTATTACTTTTGGGTTTGTATTAGTTTTCATTGTATGTTTGAATTCCTTACTTGAGTTATTGTTTCTTTTTCCAGTGATAAATTTGCATTAGCAGATTCTTAGTAAGATTGATCACTGTTTTGGTGTTGTTTTGTTAGTACTTCACTTAAAATTTTATTGATTATGTCCAGATTTTGGAACCAAGTTGAAACAATAGTTGGTCATCTAGAATTATATCATGCCTAATTTGGAATTCTTGCTTCGTCTTCATATGTTTACATTTTTTTTGTGATAAGTTGTTATGATCATTCTTCTTGTCCTAATCGTTATCATCTTGTCTTCTTTGCATGATTTCCCTCGGGTTGAGTCATTTGGACTCCCATTCTTTCCTTGCATTTCATTTTGAGCCAAAGAGGCTCAATCCTTTGCTTCTCGAGTCAAAACTGAAGCACATGTGCAATTGGGGCAGATTTCAAGTCCTAAAAGCCCCAAAAAAGGGGTTGTATGTTTGATGTATACCTGTTGTATACACTGGTATACTGACAAAAATATTGAAATATAGGTTGAAAAATGCAGAAATACGAGGTTAAAGTTGAAATAAAGGTTTCGGACAGCCCAAAATGGGTTGGATACAAGTCGTATACAACAATATACGCCCAATATACGAAGAATATACATGGAAGTGGGCCCAAAATCCCATTTGAAATTACTGTAGGTCCTTTAAAGAATTGGGCCAAAGTCCATTATTTGGACTAATTTTTAGACTTAGGACAGGGAAATAAATTTGGGCCCATCAGATTTGAGAATGGAGAATTTGGGCATAATGGCCCAAGTTCAATATTTCTTCCTTTATATTTTTATTTGTTGCATTAACTAACCTCTTATTTGATTTTGGTTTAACTTAATTAATTCCCAGAAGGTAGTCATTTCTCCTTTTATGTTCAAATATTTATATTTTTATTTATTACTTAGTTTTATTTTATTTTAGTTGTCTTGCAACATATGAATTAATTACTTTAAAATTTCCCTTTAATTTATTTCCCTTCCCATAAAAGTGAGTTTTTATTACTTAATTAATTTTTTCCAAGTTAGTCAAACTTTTAGTCAAATCGTTTGTCAACCGCAAGTTAGCGGACAATTTGAGGGCCTAATACCTTCTCGGAGTATAAATTGAACCTCAAACCCCTTTTGTATTTCGATTGATTTTAGTCTGTTTAAATCTTTTGAAAATTTTAACGTTTTCTTAATTTCTTTTAAAAAAATTAAGTGGCGACTCTCTTTGAAAAATCAATTTCTCTTCAAAACATAAGTTAAATTGATTTCTCGAAAACAAGTCATTTTTATTTTTCCAAAACAACGGATGAGGTCAAGAGTTGGCCTAGACCTCTAACTCTTTCCAACAATAGAAGCTTTTTGGGTTTAGCCGATTACTATAGGAGGTTTGTTCAGGGGTTTTCCTTCAGTGCTTCTCCGTTGATGACTTTGACTCAAAAGAAGGCTAAGTTTATCACCTCGGCAAAGGTAACGTGGTAGCGGATGATCTTAGTAGATTGTCTATGGGTAGTGTGGCTCATGTAGAGGATGAAAGGAAAGAATTGGTCTGTGATGTGCATAGGTTTGCCCGATTAGGTTTTCAACTAGTGGATACCACCAAGGGCAGTTCAGGGTCCATAATGGTTCCGAATCATCCTTTGTGATAGAAGTTAAGTCTAAACAAAGCATTAGTCCTATATTAGTTGAGTAGAAAGAGTCGGTACTCAAGAAGTCCTTTGAGGCATTCTCCCAAGGGTGAGATGGGGTGCTTAGGTACCAAGGTCGGTTATGTGTTCCGGATGTTGATGGTTTGAGGGAACAAATTCTAGAAGAAGCCCATAGTTCTCGGTATGCTATTCATCTGGGAGCCACCAAGATGTATCGTGATCTACGAGAAGTCTATTGGTAAAATGAAATGAAGAAAGATGTTGCGGGATTTGTGGCAAAATGTCTGAATTGTCAACAAGTTAAGGCCGAGAATCAAAGGCCGGGAGGTTTAGCCCAAGATATAGATATTCCAACTTGGAAGTGGAAAGAGATCAATATGGATTTTATAGTGGGTTTGCCTCGCACCCGAAGGCAACATGATTCTATTTGGGTCATTATAGATAGGATGACAAAATCAGTCCACTTCATTCCCGTCAAGGTTTCTTTTTTCGCGGAAGACTATGCCAAGTTGTATATAAGAGAGATAGTGAAGTTACATGGGGTTCCTTTATATATTATTTCAAATTGGGGTACTCAATTTACTTCACACTTTTGGAAGTCATTCCAAAAAGGGCTTGGTACCAAGGTTAAGCTTAGCACAACTTTTCATGCCCAAACCGATGGGCAAGCGGAGCGTACCATTCAAACATTATAAGATATGTTAAGGGCATGTGTTATAGACTTGAAGGGTAATGGGGATGACCACTTGCCATTAATAGAGTTTGCCTACAATAATAACTATCACTCAAGTATCGGTATGGTTCCCTTTGAAGCTTTGAATGGTAGGCGATGTAGGTCTCCAGTTGGTTGGTTTGAAGTAGGTGAAATTGCTCTAATTGGTCCTGAACTAGCTTATGAGGCCATTGAGAAAGTCCGACTCATTAGAGAGAGGTTGAGGACGGCCCAAAGTCGGTAAAAGTCTTATGCCGATGTTAGAAGAAGGGATCAAAAATTTGAAGTTAATGATTGGGTCTATCTAAAAAGCTCACTTATTAAAGGTGTGATGAGATTTGGCAAGGAGGGAAAGCTTAGTCCCCGGTATGTGAGCCCGTACCTAATTTTGAAATGTGTTGGGAAAGTTGCCTATGAGTTAGATTTGCCAAATGAGTTGGCTCTGCTGCATTCGGTGTTTCATGTTTTTATGCTTAAGAAGTGTATTGGAGATCCGATATCCATTATCCCCTTAGAAAGGTTGGGAGTTTATGATAGTCTTTCATATGAGGAAGTTCCGGCAGAAATTCTAGACCGGCAAGTCAAGAGGTTGAGAAATAAGGAAATAGTTTTCGTAAAAATATTTATGGAGAAACCATTTACTTGAGGGTGCTACTTGGGAGGCCGAGGCCGATATGAAGTCCAGATACCCTCATCTCTTTCCTTCTACTCCTATTCAATCTTGAGGTAAGTAAATCCTCTTAAGTTTTCTAGTTTTGGGAGTCATGTGTCCTATAAGTGTTTTTCCATGATTTTCTTATCTTATGCATGTTCTTGAGAAATTCATGTTTAGTAAGAAAGTGAGTTTTTATGATTCATGTGTTCCTCATGTTGTTGTGTATTTAGTATTTATTGCATGGTTGACTTCATGAGATGTGATGATGAACATGCTTTAGTATGCTTTTGAGAGTAATTGCATATTGGCTCCACGGTATTGTGTTGAGCGAGCTTTTAATCGGAGAAGATAGTTCCTCCTATGATTATGAGAAATGTTGAAATTTCATGCATAATGGGTTGTTAGATGTAGTTCCTGCTTCTTTGTGTTGCATTGATTATGTTTGAAATGGAGTTGAAGTTTCCTCCCTTGAGTTGTGCATTATTTTGATGTTGCATGCATGATGGGATGCTAGTCGTGAGTCTTTACTTCCGTAAGGAGTCTAGATCGTCATTCTAGGACAAGTGTTCCCATGGGGGAGATATTGTAACACCTCGAAAACTAATAGGCTAAACTAGAGCTAAAACGTGAGGGTTAATGTCAAGGGCCAAGGAAAATGGGCAAGGGCCAAAGCAAGGAGCCAAGGCTGCCCATTTTGGCCAAGGCACTGCCCTCCAAGATCACGAGGGTCTTCACGACCCGTAGTGAACACCAGGAGTCATGGTGCCACTCGTGAAGGTGGTGGCAGTAGCCTCCTTAGGCTGCCTAAAAAATGGCCCCTCCACACGAGCCACTTCACGGATCGTGAAGCCTTAGACGGGTCGTGCGTGTGGTCTTTAAGATGCCTTAGGGGTTGAGGGTGGATGGCAAAGTGTCTTAGCCACTGCCTCAAAGTCCACGAGAGGGACCACGACTCGTGGCTTGCTCCATGGCTCGTGGAGCCCATCGTGGAGATGCCTTGGGCTTGTGAGCTAAAGGCATAAAGTACCTCGTCGCTGCATCAAGACGATGAGTGGGACCACAGCTCGTGGTTATAACCACGACTTGTGGGACCCCTAGTGGCACCTGGCAACTCACTAAAAGTGGGGGGTGTTTTGGATATTTCCTTTTTAAGTAATATCAAAGTGAAGTCGTTTTGCCTTACTTTTATACACCTATATAAGTCTTTTTAAGTCAAAATACACCCATTCACCCCCTTATTTACCAAAACCCAAGAGTTCATCTTCTCCAAATATTCTCTCTCTAGAACTTCAAGGAGGAAGAAGAAGAAGAAGAAGAAAGTGGAGCGAGGGGGTTTAAGAGGCTAGTGTTTCTACTGCAATTCCTTGGAATTCATCAATAAGGTATGATAGCTCTTCATCCATAGATAGAATTCATCCATGGAGTCCCTCCAAACTCAATTTCAAACCTAGTGATTTCCCCAAAAGTTAGGGTTTGACTTCAATCTCATGGGTTCCTTTCAAAAGTGTTTCTAATGATTGATTTATGATTAATTATGATTTAATTGATGATTTATTATTTATTTATGATTAAATCCCTTAAGAACCCATGAAACCCCCATATTATTCAATTATGCACTTGTGATGTGGGTTTGTTGATTATAGAAGAATGTTATGAGATTATGCAAGTAGTTATTGGGTTACTTGAAATTATGATTATATCCATGTCTAACGTAGTAATTCTAGATGTGTTGATGCAACATGATCCATGATCCTTAAAGGGCAAAGTATGTGAATTATGCATGATTATCATAATGATGAATATGCTTAAAGAACACTTTGAGAGTAAAGTAATTATGATTATGATCTAATTGTTGTGTTGTTGAAAGACTATCCTCATATACACCTTTATGCATGACTATGAATGAGGTGTCCATGATTATGATAATGTTGTTTTGTTGATTGAAAGTGTATTCTCATGAACACATAATGAATATGATGTGAAAGGTTTTCTCACAATATGATGATTCTAAGGTTGAAAGGCTATTCTCACCTATTGAATCTATGAGCTATCTTATGAATAATGTTGGATTGAGTGTTAAGACATCCTTCCATAAATATGAACTTAAGACAAGACTTAATATGAACCTAATGGGAATTATGCTTAGCACCGAGTAGATATTGAATATGAGATGAAAGCTTTTACGTCAGTTGAGTTCGACTTTCCAAATGGGTTCCTTCTACATTAGTTGAGTCTGGGTTTCCCAAACATGTATCTCATGAGATGGAAACCTTTTACCACAGTCGAGTCCGGGTTTCTGGTAGGAATCTCTACCATAACTATGTGTCCACACAGGTCTTTCGCTAGAGCATCCACCTAAAAGCAAACAAACCATGGTCTTACCTTAGGCAAGTAAGAACAACCCTTTTTGGTGTGGGTTACACCGAATTCCATGTTTAGCTCACATGGTTTATGTCGGTTAAGGCTTATTCCCAACATGATGAAATATGAACAAGAACATGAATTATGAACTATGGTTACTCAAGAAGCTTTACTTAGCATGGGTGGGATTATGGGATCTTATTCATACATTGCACAAGTATGTTTTGAGGGTATTTATGGTATGTTTTCACTATATTGTGATGATCCATATGATAAGTATGCTTATGACTTATTCTTTTACACTAATGTTCATGATGATTCTTAAACTTGGTAGAGTGCATATTTTTCAACTAAAATGTTCTTTTTAGCATGTTTTTATGGTTTTATGCATGGCTATCATACTTCTTGCATTTTTGTACTAACCCATATTTTCCTACATTTTCCACAAGTGTAAGGTCCGGTGTTTGAGGTGATCTTCATTGTGGCTAGAGCTTGGATTTGTTCATTTCTCCTTGCTTGTGGTGAGTCCTCATGGTTCGAGGACAGATGGTGTCTTTGTAGTTCCTTTTTCTTGTATTTGACGTTTGAATTATGTTGTAAGGGTTGTGACCCTATTTGATTCAAAGATTGTAATAGATGGCTAATTGAGACAAGTCTAGACTTCCACTTTCCGTTATGAAAATTTTGGACTAGAAATGCGTTTTTACTCTCTATTGTTCTAATGCTTTATGTTATGATATGCTAGGTCACTTACACGGAGACTTTCGGGGTTCTATGAGCCATGTTATTTCTAGAGAGTACCCTTGGGTCGTGTTAGCTTGTCTCAGGTTGTTTTCGTTCTCTTTGATGGGTGAAGCAACTAAATGGTTGGCTGAGTAACTGAAGGACTCCATCACCTCTTGGGATGAGCTGACCACAACATTCTAAGTAAGATTCCTTCCCCCCATCAAAGATGATGACTCTAAGGGATGGCATCCAAGGGTTCAAAAGATTGGAAGGTGAGCCAATCCATGAGACATGGCTGAGATTTAAGAAGCTGGTGCTTCAGTGCCCAACTCATGGACTTCCAAATAATGTGTTGCTGCAACATTTCTATATGAGTCTCGATTCGATCAACAAAGGAGTGGCTGATCAACATTCACTTGGTGGTATAATGCAACAACCCTATGAAGTAGCGTCCCAACTCCTTGATTGCATGACCAAGATCAATAGGGTGTCGTACACTCGTGAAGACCAAGTCTCTCCTCTCACTAATAAAATGACAAAAGAGCAGATCGAGAAGGTTTAAGAGAGAGACCAAAACATGGACAAAATGATGACCTAGTTGGATATATTGGCTAAAAATGTCATGAGTGTTGGTACAAAGAGTTTTAATGTCGTGGGTGTCGGTGGAGTGAACCCCGATGAAGCATAATTTGAAGGGTTGTACAATGAGGAAGTGAACTTCCTAGCCAATCAAGGAGGAGGTTATCGTGCAAACTAGCCAAGACCGGGTTGAAATCAAGGATGGAATATTGATGAGGGTTGGATAGACCGTGACAAAGATTAGTGTGATCGTAACGCCACTTGGAAGGACAGAGAGAGGGACAAGGATAGGTATGTCCCTCCTCATGAGCATCAAAAGCCCAAGAAATATGAAGGTGGTCGTACAGAAGATATGCTCTCTTGCATTCTTAACAGAGTTGAGGGTTCGGACAAAGTGTTGAAAGAGATGAAAGAGGATGCTTCAACTATAAACCAGACGGTGACCTCGCACTCAGTCTCAATTAAGCAATTAGAGACCCAAATGGGTCAAATTTCTTTGCATTTGAATCCAAGACAAGAAGGGGGGTTGCCTAGTGACACAATGGAAACCCCAAAAATGAAGTTTGATTTGGTATCCTCGTCAAGCCACCACATTAACTAAGGCGCGCTTCTTGGGAGGCAACCCATGTTTTTAATGCTTTAGTTTTGATTTTGAATAACGGGTGTTGATTGTGGTGGTTGAGAAGTGAAGAGTGCTGGAAAATAGGTGGTTTGGCGATCCCAAATTCCAATCGACCGCATGCCGAACAGGTCAGCGAGCCCTACCTTGGACCGCCATTGGAACCATCAAGCTTGAAGGGGACCTCTGTAAAACTCGGTGGGCCAGAGGCTTAATCGGCGACTGGCCGAATAGGTCGGCAAGCCCGATTCTGCCCGCCGTTTGAATCCCCAGATTTGCTGGAAGTCCTATTAAACTCGGAGAGGGAAATGTCACTCGACGCATAATCGAGTAGGTCGGCGAGCATAACTTATAACTTCATCGAAAGGGCCGGGAACTGAAAGGTTTTAAAGGCCAAATGGTTTAAAATTTCAAAATCCTTCATTTTCTCTCATTTCAAACCTCTTGTACCTTCTCATTCGAACTTTAAATCTTGTATATCTTTCTGTTTTACTTGCATTTTTGTGTGACTTCGTGCTCAGGATTGGAGAACTTTGCCGCCTAACTATTAAAACTTGAAATTCGGCATTAAGGTTGGTTTTCGAACCCCAAACTTTATTTATGTGGTTGAAATCAAATGCAATAGGTAATCAGTTGTTGTTTGATGTTGGGTAATTGCTTTAATTGTGTTTTATATGTTGGATTTCCCGAGTTTGTTAAAATATGTGCCTAAAGGTCTAAAATTGATTGATTCCCGTGTTTTGTTTGTTAAAATTGAGTTTCAATTGTTGAGTTGCGGTTTTTATGTCGGGTCTAGTGGGGTAAAGTCTAAGTAACCCTGAATTTTTCCAAATGACATAATTTTCCCAATGATAGAGTGTTTGACATCATTGTTAAGGGCAAAAGTCGTCAAATGACCAATTTTGGCCAAATCGGGGGAAGTCTGAGTACCCTGAGGGTATGGGTCATATGGGTCTACCTTTAATTGAGTAGTGTATGTGTTTGATTTTGAATTCGGGGGTTGTGGGCTTGATTTTGAGACTTGGGGTTGAAAACTGGCATGTTGAGCCGTTTGGCATGCTGCGTCGAGCTCGCCGAGTGGTTCGGCGGTTCATCGATGTCCCCTTTTGATCGCCCTTAATTTCATATTGTGGCTAAGTTCATTCGATAACTTTTGGTGAGATGCTTGAGCTCGCCAAGTTTAGTTGGCGACTCGCTGACAGGTTCTCTTGATCGCCCTTTCTGCGCCCTTAACCGTTAAAATACATTGTAACTTTCGGCAGGCTACTCCTAGCTCGCCGATTAGTGTTGGCGATTTGGCGAATGGCCCTGAACTTCGCCAACTTGTTTTGAGTTTAGAAAATTTTCATGCTAGTACTTTCAGCGAGCCAGATTTGGCTCACCTAAGTGACTTGGCGACTCGTCGACAAGTTCGGCGAGTCTTTCTACAACTTAATGTCAGCACTTTTTTTGGACTGCTTCTAACACTTTTCTATGTGTTTTGCAGAAATGGCTAGACCGAAAGTGTTAGGAAGAGACATTTCGCCCTACAAGCGGGCAAGAGGAGTCGGGATAAATGAGGATGCAGCTGCATCTAAGGCAGAGGCATCTAAGTCCCCTACAAAGGGAGGAAAAGGCAAAAGAAAGGGCAAGGCGCCGGTAGTAGAGTCACCGGAGGTCAGCTCCGACAGTGAGGGGGTTTACGAGACTCACCTCACCTTATCAGACAATGAGGGAGATTCCCAGGATTCTCAGGCTTCCATCTTTGCGCCTAAGGATGACCAACTTCTACATGCCCGGAGAGTAGAGCTTCGCTCCAAGTGTATGCATGATCAGTCTAGGATCTGGGTGCCTAAGACTTTTCCTTCTCCCCCAACTTCAGCTCAAACTATAGTCCCAGCACCACCTGTACAGGGTCCTCCTCCCCAGTCTCTCGACAGACTAAAGACCGAGGGTCTAGGGACTATCATTGAGGAAAAGAGGTTGTCCACACATGCTGTGGTGGAAAAGTATCCGGAGATATGGAGCACCTTCAAGCTCCACAGATTCCAGATTTTTACTAAACCCCGGGTCCCTATATTTCTAATTGGGTTTGGGATTTCTACTCGGCTTACGAAAACTTGGTATCACAAGGGAAGAGGAAGGCTAGTACCTTCAAACTAGTAGATTATGTGATTGTTAGGGTGAAGAAGGTGGAATGTGATAGTGATGACATATATGTCGTCTTGGGATGTACTTATGACTTCACGGATGACTACCATAATATGATCAAGACAACGACGTTGGAAAAACTAAAAAGTTGGTTGGCCCCTCTTCTTTCTAACAGTACCCCTAGGTGGATTGAGGCTGGAGTGCCAATAGAGAAGAATGATCTCAATGTGGCAGCAAGGTATTGGTTTGGGTTTATTAGTAGTACAATCATGCCATCCCAGAACGAGTCTATCCTCCGCCACACAAAGGCGGCCTTTTTGGGATCCATTATTGCTTGGAAGCACCTCAACTTAGGTGAAATCATTGCACAAGAGATGGTCATAAGATCCAAGTGTTGACACCCAATTTTGACCCTCCCCAATAATAATTAATTTTCGAGTTTCTTAAATTTCAAACGATTTTAAAATAATTGACTTTAAAAAATTCAAAATATTTTTCAAGTTAGTTTTAAATGGTTTGTCAATTTTTATAATTTTTAAATAATATGGGTATACCTCTGAACTTTATAAATATTCAAAAATTGTCTCAAAATATTTTGTTTAATTAAATATTTGGTTAGTTTGTTTAGTTATTTAATAGTTTACAATTTTGAGTTAATTAGTTAGTTTACAATTAAGTTAATTATTATATAATTATGTGTCTAATTAGTATATTTTAGGAATGTTCGAAAATTGTCTCAAAAGGATTTTAGTTTTGTTTAAACATTTGGTTATTTAGTCGTTTATATTTAAATTAATTATGTTATAATTAAATTAATTATCTTATTTCGTTAAGGTTAAAAAACTCATTAATTAATTTCTATTAATTCATCTTGTTAGTTTTAGCCGAATCACCAACCAAAAACTCATTCGGCTAAATATTTAATTCAATTTGGCTACAATTTCAACTCAATTTGGTTGCAATGGTAATTCAATAGTTATTTCGCAATTTGCAAAGATAGTCATTCCTAGCTTAAGTTCCAATTATTTGAGACTTGAAATTGGGCCAGATTTCTAGCCCATTTTAGTGCAATTTTCCAGCAGCAGCCCACTCCCATACCCATACAATAATAATACAACAACAACTTACAAACAATAGTGC
>NC_064288.1:44054988-44104473 GCF_019186545.1 Solanum stenotomum
TATGTGGGAAGAGGTCAGCATCGCCAAGAGGGCCAGACTTGGTGAAGGATCAGGAGGAGTTTGAAGTTTGTTATCATCCCCTGCGTGGGACTGTTTTATTTGTATTTTGTCTTGTAATTTATTTGTCGAACTCTTTTCCCCAATTTTATGTTTGTCAAACATTTTTGAATGTTATTAATGAAATATTTTGGGGATAATGAATTGGCTTAAAAAGACATATACATCCTTCAATTCGATAGGCCTACCCTTGGCACAAAAGGGACACACGCATGTTTAGGATGCGATATTTGTCTGTTTACTTGTGTACTTTAACTGTTTATGTGGTACGTTGCTTTGAATGAGGACATTTTAGCCCACTCCTTGTCAAATTTTCTGAAAATGCCAAATGCAAGTCACCATCAAATGTCCGACCAAAATTCCATGAGTCTTGAGTTTCTCAGCCAGAAATAAAATCCTACCACCCAAATCCTAAAATACTACTCTATCGTCTCAGGAAAGGTGAAATTGCCGCTAAGATGGAAAAGGGCAAGGGTATCGACATAGAGCTAACCGAGGAGGATTTGAGGATGGAATTGCAGCGGCTTAGGCGAGAGATCCGAGAAACCAGAGAAAGGAGAATAGAAGTGGAGTTTGCCACCGCGGTCGCACAAGCAGCAAATGCGGCACTAGACGCGGAATTGGCCGCAAAGATGACCAAATGCGATGTTATAAGTAAAAAGACAGTTGTTGTGCAGAAGAAACGCGATGCCTTCAAAGATGCAACTATGAGACTTCAGAAGATACGCGGGAAATGCTCTTTCTTCAATCAAGAAGCCAATAGTGGTCCAAAAGACACTCACCCTGGAGCTACTGAAGAAGATGTTGATGAGGAAATCATCTATATGCCTCCCTTCCTGGGACGTCTGAAAGGAGGGGACCAAAAGATCACTCTCCCAGCTTATGAGCGGACACATAGCGTGGGGGCAAGAGTCGTGCCGTGTGCTCTCATTTTTGAGCACCTTAAGGCGTCAGGTGTGCTGAAGCCTCTCGAAGGAACCACTTTCGGGTTTGGGAATGAAAGCTCTCAAAAGACATGTGCCTACCACCCGAACCAAAGAGGACACAGTATAGAGGAATGTGTGGAGCTTAAGGCAGCGATCCACAACCTGATCAACATTGGGAAGATCCCGTATATGTGGGGGAGAAACACCGTCTTTACCTATGACCAAGAAGAGCCTAATGTGCCGGTCACTGAGCACACTTTGTTTTATTGTCACTACTTCACACCTTTCAAGAAAACTTTGCTGGATATCTACAGTCTATTAGTCCAAAAAGGAGTCTTGGCCTCTGTCAGAAAGGATCACGAAGCAATCGATCCCGTTGGAATTGAGATCTGGAAGCCTTGCCCTTATTGTGATGCTATCGATCACAACATTGGAAGGTGCCTCAAGTTTCGCTATGACGTGGAATCCCTCGTCAACATGGGAAAGATTCAAGTTGAGTTTGTCCCCCGTGGCTAATACGGCAGTCAGAGGAAGAAGCTTCGGTGAAGGCACCATCTATCTTTTAGGACGCTTTATTTTCTGTTTTTCACTTTCCTTGTAATCACTAGAAATGAATGAATGAAAATGAAAATCTCCTTTGTATTCGAACTACGTTGGGCCTGAATTCTCCTTAGGAGATACGTAGACAGCCTTTCAAGGTCCGGCCCCTATCTTTTTCAAATTTTCTTTTTCCCCTCTTTTATTCTACAAGGAAACATTGAGTTCAGATCAACAGATGATAGAAGATGCAGCAAGAAGACCTTAGCTCAACGCAATTTAGCCTTTTTGAGTCACTAGCCCCAAAATAAAACGAGCAAATTCCTGCTTGTTCAAAAAATCAGTCCCTATTACTCGTGGGTTAACGTGTCCTCAGACAAAGCAACTTTTATGTGTTTATCTGCTTTCTATGTGATATCTTGCATTATTCATCTACGACTAATACTGACAGATTTGCCTTTGAGTTGTTTTTCCCTACAGGTAGTAAGGACTGATCTGTGTTGATACACTGGCCGATCATCCTTATTTTACCAGATCAAAAGGGCCTACAGATTCCTTTCCCAGCCAAAGTTCCCAAAGAGGAAAAACAGCAATGAGTGATAACAACGAAGAACCTGGCCTTACTGATGTCGTGGTGGCTCAGCCAGCCCTTGCAGATCAGAATGAACTGATCCTACAGTTGATGCAACAAATTGCTGAGATGAGGGTTGAGATGCAAAGAAGACATGATTTGCCTCCTCCGATTTTTGCTGTCAACACTCAACCAGACGGAAGGCCTCCAGTTCAAATTCCCCCTCCTAACGTGGAACAAGCTCAGAACCCGCCTTCAAGTCCTGCTCGCAATCCCTCTATCATTGACCTTACCACCCAAAACCCCTATTACGCCTCAGCCTCTTACCAAACACCACCCCCTCCTCAAGATACCAACCCCCAAGCACCACTCCCTTTCCCCAATGCAAACCACCAAACTGGCCTACCCCCTCAAAGCCAAAATCTTAACCGCCCGCACATTTTCCTCCATTACCAAAATCAACATACCAACCCCAGACTTTCCCTCAAAATTACCAAGCCACTCAAAATGCCCAAAGTCCCTCCATTGCTCCACCACTACCACAAAAAGCCACTTTTCAAATACCCGTCCCTAATGAGCATGACGCCCATGGTTCGGAGCTCGACCACTATGAGGAGAGGGAGAGAGAGTGGAGGTCAAAGGAAAAGACCCCCAAGATAGATATGAAGGAGGAAATTAGAAAAGCCATGAAGGAGCTGAACTGCATCCCTGAGGTCGCTGGATTGAGCTATGAAGACCTGTGCATTCACCCGAATTTGGACCTCCCAGAAGGGTTCAAGGTTCCAAAATTCGACATCTTCGGAGGAACGGGGAACCCCTTAGCACACTTGAGGGCCTACTGTGACCAACTCGTGGGAGTTGGGAGAGACGAAACTTTGTTAATGCGGCTTTTTATCTGAAGTTTGAACGGAGAGGCTCTAGAATGGTTTACGTCTCATGAGACGAAACAGTGGTCTAGTTGGAACGCTTTGGCTAAGGATTTCGTCGAATGATTCGCCTACAATGTAGAGATCGTTCCTGATCGTTACTCCTTGGAGAAGATGAAGCAGAAGTCGACTGAAAGTTACCGAGAATTCGCATATAGATGGCGAAAGGAGGCGGCTAGAGTTAGACCTCCCATGTCAGAAAAGGAAATTGTTGAAGTGTTTGTGCGGGTGCAGGAGCCCGAATATTATGACAGAATCATGTTGCTCGTTGGAGCAAAATTTGCTGAGATAGTCAAGGTAGGTGAGACTATCGAGGACGGATTGAGAACCGAGAAGATTGCCCGTGTATCTGCCTCGCTCGGATCTTCGGGCTTGTTGAAGAAGAAAAGAGAGGATGTGTCCTCTATCTCTTATGAGGGGAGGAAGACCCCGAAGAATTCATCATCATACCAAGGTCGCTCTCGACCTTCACAAAGTTTGTACCCGGCTTGTTACGCACAGGCTGATTACCAAATTACCCCTCCCACCAGTTACCAAAATACCCCTCTTCCCAACTATCAAAATACACCCCCTCCTAATTACCAAACTCCCCCTACTATCTACCAAACTCCCCCTCCAGTTTACCAGACTCCATCTCATCACTACCGAAATGCCGCCCCCAACTGTGCCAACGTTCAAACGAATTACCAAACGCCTCCCCCAATGTACCAAACCCCAACTCCACTTTACCAAAATACCCCCTCGAACTACCAAGCTCCACAACCAAACTACCAAACCAACTCATATCCCAGATATCAAGCCCCACGTCCGAATGCTCCAAATTATCGCCAAATGCCTCCCCCTCAACAGGGCAATTATGATCTCTCCCGTCCTAGATTTGAGAAGAAGCCTGCTAGAAATTTTNCCTAGATTTCAGAAGAAGCCTACTAGAATTTTTACTCCGCTTATCGAAAGCCGAACAAAGTTGTTCGAGCGATTAACTGCGGCAGGATATATTCATCCAGTGGGTCCCAAGCCAGTTGACACTAGCTCAAAGTTTTATAGACCTGATCAGAGGTGCGCGTATCACTCCAACAGTGTTGGACATGATACTGAAGACTGTATCAACCTGAAGCATAAGATTCAAGACCTGATTGACCAGAATGTGGTCTCTCTTCAGACAGTTGCGCCCAATGTCAACAGTAATCCTTTGCCAAATCATGGAGGTGCCACTATCAATATGATAGAGACAGATGACGATTGGTGCGTGACAAAGTCAATAGTTCCGATTGCTCCTGATGAACTAGAAAAGGCTGTAGCTTCGTTGAGCATCAGGGAAAAGAAAGAGTTTGTGATTCTGACACCCGAGAAGGCTGTTGCCTTGGTGCCACGAGAAACTCTTACCCGACCAAAATTTGTTATTGAAACGGCTGTTACTCAAGGCATGACCAGATCTGCCAGGTGCTACACACCGGAAGAATTGGCCCAAGGGGGGCAGAAAAAGGATCAGACTAAAAGGCCGATCAGTGAAGCTGAGGCCGAAGAGTTCTGGAGAAAAATGCAGCCGAAAGATTATTCAATTGTGAAGCATTTGGAGAAGACGTCGGCTCAGATTTCTGTGTGGGCCTTATTGATAAGTTCGCAATTGCATAGGCAGGCTCTGATGAGGGCTTTGGATGACACTTATGTGCCCGTGGGAACCAACAGCGACAATCTAGCAGCCATGATAAACCAGGTTATTCGAGGACATCGAATCAGTTTTTGTGATGAAGAGCTGCCCTTGGAAGGGAGGATTCACAACAAAGCTTTGCACGTCACTTGTATGTGTCGAGACAAGATAATTAATCGCGTCTTGGTCGATGATGGATCCGGTCTTAATATCTGCCCACTTTCGACTCTGAGGCAGCTGAAATTCGACGTGGGAAAGGTTCACCAGAACCAAGTCAATGTGAGGGCCTTTGATGGAGTGCAAAGAGACACATTGGGTGCGGTAAACTTGGATATTCAGGTGGGCCCTGCGGATTTTAATGTGGAGTTCCAGGTGTTGGATATCAACACTAGTTACAACTTGCTTCTCGGAAGGCCGTTTATTCATATGGCTGGGGCTGTGTCTTCTACCCTTCACCAACTAATGAAGTTTGTTTGGAAGGACAAGGAATTGGTCATTTATGGTGAAGGGAGTCATTCCAATGGGTATGCACCCGTCGTTGATGATGTCTCTCGAGGTTGTGATTTTTACACGGTGGAGCTGGTAAATGCCACCTGTGATGACTTGGTTCCACAACCTCATATGCCTGCCGTGTACAAGATGATTGCTACTGTCATGCTTCAGAATGGTTTCGAACCAGGTTTCGGATTGGGGAAGCACTTTCAAGGAATCATCGAGCCTATCCAAATTCCCGCCAAAGGAGCAAAGTTTGGTTTGGGATATGTCCCAACAGATGACGAAGCAGAGATGAAGAACAAGAATGTTGATCAAGCATTGGCCAGGCCAATTCCTCATTTGTACCAGTCATTTTCGGTACGAGAAAATGTCAGCGATGTTGGGCTCGGGGAAGGAATCTGGGGCCTTTTGAGGAGATTGATGCGATCATCGAGGAAGAGGCTGGGACATCAGGCATCCGTGATGCAGAACCTGAGGAGCGATTGCAAAACTGGACCTCCACACCACTCCTGATTTCCCGCACATCTGGGTAGAAAAGACATGTGTCTTTGTTTATTTTAAAATCGGTGGTAGTTCGAAAGAGGCCCGAGACCCACCGTTTATGCAGTTTATTTGTTTGAAGTTTTAAATTCCCTTGTGATGTTTAAAAAAAAAAAAAGCAATAGCCCTCGGCCATGGCTAAAGTTTGTGCTTATTTTTTCAATCTAAATGAAAGCCTCTTTTATCGAAATTTGTTTACTTGTCTGTTTATATTTTACTTTCCTTACTTTGTTTGTTTATGATTTCAGTAATATTAATTTAAAACCTGCCAATGTCATGTCATGTCATGAACCGATTGAACGAAATGAGGCAGGTGATGATGAGTGTGAGGAATATGAAGAAGGAAATGAGGTTCCCGAACATGTTGCTGAAGAGTTTCGACAATTCGAAAATCAACATAAGCCAAATCTTGAAGAAACTGAAACTGTGAATCTCGAAGATGAGGAATGTGTCAAAGAAGTCCGAATCAATGTCCATCTGACTGAAGCTCAAAGAAGAGACCTGGTTCGTTTGCTTAGGGAGTACATTGATGTATTTGCCTGGTCTTATAAAGACATGCCAGGGCTGAGCACGAATATGGTGTCCCATAAGTTGCCGATTAATCCAGATTTCAGTCCAGTAAAACAAAAGAATCGGAAGTTCAAGCCTGAGTTGAGTTTGAAGATCAAAGAGGAGATTACAAAGCAAATCGAGTCCCAAGTAGTAGAAGTGACGCAGTATCCGACTTGGTTAGCCAACGTTGTTCCAGTTGCCAAGAAAGATGGAAAGATCAGAATTTATGTTGATTACAGAGATCTCAACAAAGCTAGCCCAAAAGATAATTTTCCATTACCAAATATTCACATTCTCATTGATAACTGTGCTAAGCATGAGATGCAGTCATTTGTGGATTGTTATGCGGGTTACCACCAGATCCTGATGAACGAAGAAGATGCAGAAAAGACAGCTTTCATCACGCCTTGGGGTGTATATCATTATCGGGTGATGCCTTTTGGTCTCAAAAATGCCGGTGCTACTTACATGAGGGCTATGACGACCATTTTTCACGATATGATTCACAAGGAGATCGAGGTGTATGTAGATGATGTCATATTCAAGTCCCGCGAGAGTTCGGATCACTTGACTCACTTGAGGAAATTCTTTGATCGTCTACGCCGATATAATTTGAAGTTGAATCCCGCCAAATGTGCTTTTGGAGTACCAGCTGGCAAGTTGTTGGGATTTATAGTCAGCAGGAAGAGCATTGAGCTTGACCCTTCCAAGATCAAGGCGATCCAAGAATTACCTCCTTCAAAGACCAAGAAAGAGGTGATGAGTTTTTTGGGAAGGTTGAACTACATCAGTCGGTTCATAGCTCAATCTACTATGGTGTGTGAGCCTATCTTCAAGTTATTGAAAAAAGATGCCTCGACCAAGTGGACCGGAGAATTTCAAACGGCTTTTGATGCTATCAAGAACTATTTGTCCAATCCACCGGTGTTGGTCCCTCCGCGAGAAGGGAGTCCGTTATTATTATATTTGTCTGTCTCAGATAATGCATTGGGATGTGTGATTGGTCAACATGACGAAACTAGGAAGAAAGAGCGAGCTATTTATTACTTGAGCAAAAAATTCACTCCATATGAGGCTCGTTACACTCTTTTGGAGAGAACATGCTGTGCTTTGACCTGGATTGCTCAGAAATTAAGACATTACTTGTCTTCTTATACCACGTACCTTATTTCCAGGATGGACCCGTTGAAGTACATTTTCCAGAAAGCAATGCCGACGGGAAGTTGGCTAAATGGCAAATGCTTTTGAGTGAATTTGACATCGTGTACGTGACTCAGAAGGCGATAAAGGCACAGGTCTTAGCCGATCATCTTGCAGAGAATCCAGTTGATGAGGAGTATGAGCCGCTCAAGACTTATTTCCCTGATGAGGAAGTTTCATTCGTGGGAGAAGATATTTCTGAAGCGTACCCCGAATGGAGAGTATTCTTTGATGGAGCGGCGAATCATCAAGGAAAAGGAATTGGAGCGGTCTTAGTGTCAGAAACCGGTCAGCACTATCCTATGGCGGCTAAACTCCGATTTGAATGCACGAACAACATGACTGAGTATGAAGCTTGCATCCTCGGCCTGAAGATGGCAATTGATATGAATGTTCACGAGTTGCTGGTTATTGGAGATTCAGATTTGTTGATTCATCAGGTTCAAGGAGAATGGGCGGTGAAGAATCCAAAGATCACACCATATGTGCAGTATATACGAAAGTTGTGCAAGAGATTTCGCAAGATTGAGTTCAGACACACTCCCAGGACACAGAATGAGTTGGCCGATGCTCTTGCCACCATCGCATCAATGATTAAGCATCCGGATACAAGTTATATTGATCCAGTGGATGTAGAGGTAAAAGAACTGCCTGTTCATTGTTCACACGTCGAGGCGGAACCAGATGGCTTGCCGTGGTATTTTGACATCAAGAAGTATTTAGAAGACGGGACTTATCCTGAGAATGCAACGTTCAATCAGAAAAAGTCGATACGCCGTATGACCCTCAATTTCTTTGCAAGTGGGGAAGTCCTTTACAGGAGGACTCCAGATTTAGGTCTTCTCAGATGTGTTGATGCTAGTGAAGCTGCGAAGCTTCTGGAACAAATATATGCCGGAGTTTGTGGTACTCATATGAATGGACTCACTTTGTCGAGGAAGGTCCTTCGAGCCGGCTATTTTTGGATGACTATGGAACATGATTGTTGCAAGTTTGTGCAGAAATGTCATAAATGTCAAGTGCATGGTGATTTAATTCGAGTGCCGCCTCACGAACTTAATGCTATGAGTTCACCTTGGCCTTTTGTAGCTTGGGGCATGGATGTCATTGGTCCGATAGAGCCAGCCACCTCTAACGGACACAGATTCATTTTGGTTGCCATTGACTACTTCACCAAGTGGGTGGAAGCAGCTTCGTATAAGTCGGTGACCAAGAAGGTTGTAGTTGATTTTGTTCACAACTATTTGATATGTAGGTTCGGAGTGCCAGAATCCATCATTACTGATAATGGAGCGAATCTTAACAGTCACTTGATGAGAGAGATATGTGAACAATTCAAGATTACTCACCGAAATTCAACCGCCTATCGTCCCCAAATGAATGGAGCTGTAGAAGCTGCCAACAAGAACATAAAGAAGATTCTGAGGAAAATGATTGATAATCGCAGAGGTTGGCACGAGATGTTGCCATATGCTTTGTTAGGTTACCGAACGACTGTCAGAACATCAGTTGGAGCTACTCCATATCTGCTGGTATATGGAACAGAAGCAGTTATACCTGCAGAAGTTGAAATACCTTTGTTGAGAATCATCCAAGAAGCTGAATTGGGTGATGCTGAATGGGTTCGCAAGAGGATTGATCAGTTAACCCTAATTGACGAGAAAAGAATGGTTGCCGTTTGTCATGGTCAACTGTATCGGCAAAGAATGATTCGTTCTTTTCACAAGAAAGTAAGAGCCAGAATGTTCGAAGTTGGTCAGTTGGTTCTTAAACGCATTTTCCCTCATCAGGATGAGTACAAAGGGAAATTTGCACCAAATTTGCAAGGACCCTACATGGTTCGCAAAGTGTTATCTGGAGGTGCCTTAGTCCTGTCGGAGATAGATGGCACCGAATGGCCGAAACCGATCAACTCAGATGCTGTCAAAAGATACTATGTGTGAAATTTTAGTTTGTATTTCTGTCATTTCTTTGTAATCGTTCCATTTGCTTGTAATTTCTTTGTTTAGAATCTATCCCTATGTAATGAACTACGTCTGACCTGAATTCTCAAAAATGAGATACGTAGGCGGCCTATGTCGGCCTCGGTCACTCCTTTATCCCCTTTTAATGCTTCCTTTTGTATTTGAACTACGTTCGACCTGAATTCTCAAGAATGAGATACGTAGGCGGTCTATGTCGGCCTCGGTCGTGTTTCTTGGTAATTTTTCTTATTTTTGTCAACCCTCGAGGGGGAACTACGTTTGACCTGATTCCTGTCTCAACGAGATACGTAGGCGCCACAAGGGCTCGGTCATATCTCCCATGAGATTTCTAATTTTATCTTTACAATAGAAACTAGGACAGAAGTTTTGAGAGGAACTCAAAAATTCTCGAGAGGAAGATCTTTCCAACAAAGTCAAGACTGAAGTCACTTTGAGATTTGCAACTGGGACAGAATTTTTGAGAATATCTCAAAAATTCCGTGATTTGCTCACCAACGATTAAACATAAGCCAAGACAGTTAACTGGGACAGAAATTTTGAGATGGCCTCAAAATTTCAACAGGGTCTATCGGCAGTTAGAACAACTTTGAATACTTCCCAACAAGTAATCAGATACATCCCAAAATATCAACTCCAAATGACGTCCACTAAACTTGGCGTGACATGACACTTGACAGTGACATTTTCCAAATGCTACTTTTTTTTGAAAATCTATTTTTTTTCTTAAAACTTTTCCTACATGTTTCAATTATTTTCGCATAAAAATGTTTTGTCTTATCTATCAAGAAGCGGGAGATCGGAGAAATCAACCGGAGATAGCAAGACAAGGAACAGACAACCGAAGAGATCAACACAGATCAGTTCATTTTGTAAAAAACTAACAATTTTTCTGTGGATGTAGGTCTATAGGTTTGCCTCAAGATCGGCATATTCTACCATTCAATGAATGTGGAGAAGTCAAAAGGGCGAAAAGCTCCCCAAATTGACAACTTTTCTGTGGATGCAGGAAATATTTCGTGCTTCTTATACCAAGAATTGGGAATATGAGTAGCATTAATTTATTAAAATTCTCAGCAAGGCAAGGTTCTTAACGAACATGCAATTATGTTCGGAGATAGTACAAATGAAAACCTTGAAGAGAGAAATATTATTATTTTCTAGCAACTAAAGATACCTCGAAGATATTTATCTGCATTATATTATCAGATATGATAGTATTCTTACCCTGAAGGTTATTTATATTGTATTGTCGAATGAGACGATACCACTACCCGGAGAGTCATTTATATCGTATTGTCAAATGAGATGATACCACTACTCCGAGGGTCATTTTTATTTATATTGTCGATTGAGACGATATCGCCGTCCTAGAAAATACCCCAGAAGGTCACCTATATTGCTCGGTGAAGCATATCTTCGTTCGGTACCGGGGACGGCGTCATCAAAAGAAAATCATGCATTGCAAGAGAAAGATTCATGCATCGCGGGAAGAAGTCATGCATCGCGAGAAAAGAGATTCATGCATTGCGAAAGAGATTCATGCATCGCGGAAAAAGATCCATGCATTGCAAGAGAAGAGTCATGCATTGCGAGAAAAAGACTCATGAATCGTGGAAAAAGATTCATGCATTGCGGAAAAATGTCATGCATTGCGGGAAAGAGATTCATGCGTTGCGGAATAAATGTCATGCATTGCGGTAAAATGTCATGCATTGCGGGAAAAAGACTCATGCATCGCGAGAAAAGAGATTCATGCATTGCAAGAGAAAAAAGTCATGCATCGCGGAGAAGTCATGCATTGCAAGAGAAAGAAGTCATGCATCGTGGAGGAAAAATTCATGCATCGCGGGAAAGAGTCATGCATCGCGGAAAAGAAGTCATGCATCGCGGGAAAGAGATTTATGCATCATAAAAGAAAGATTCATGTATCGTGGGGAAATGATTTATGCATCCCGGGAAAGGAGTTATTTATCGCAAGAGAAAGAATTACCCATCACAAGAAAATCAACATTGACTATATCATTTTTCTCTGCAAAACGACGTCAAGAGAAACATCGACAATGACATCAAGAGAACTATCAATATATTACATCAGCCTATTTTTATTACTTTGACATCAAATGAAGAGTACATTGAAGATTATATTGCAAATATGAAACACAAGCTTTATTTGCTTCACGTCAAACCCGATAGAGTTGACGTCAAATGTTCAAAGAGAGCAATTAAGTGTCAACACGGTAAGAGACACTATCTCTCCATTTGAATTGCATTTTTATGCTAATGAATTTTATCTCAATCTTTGTCGAGAGCATCCGAAAGGATGAATCTCCAAAACAAACCACAGGTGCGGACGACATCAAAAGGGATGCAGCACAACGTGGAACTTTTTCGTAGCAGCGAACTGGGACATAGTCCAAAGAGGAGTGTCAAACTCTTAGGACGCGAGCAGAGGAGCGACTTCCACCACAATCAAACCACACCCCTATCAAAAGGCATGTGGGTTTTTCTTAGGTTTGTCGATTTCAGTTTCGCTTCCGAAAGTTTTTGGTCTCTACCGAAAGCGGCTTTCCAATCCAGGTGACAAATGTGCCAAAAGCTTTGGGAATTATGTCTATGTAAGTTCTTAATTATGGGTGTGAAGCGCGCCACATTCATAGCTAAGAGATTGCAAGCCTCTTTTTCATACTCGACTTGCTTTGTCACTTTTCCAGAACCAAAGGTTATCTTGCATAATAGATTTCCTTTTCAACCGATAAAGTCGAACTACAAACAGCCTGATTCCCTAAGCAGAGGGATATGTAGGCAGAGTCAGTGTTGAAACTCGGCTGTATTCCAACATTCGCTCTTAAATCTTATTCCCGAGCATTCTGGTGCCTTCATAATTCGGTATAGGGATGACTCTTTAATTCTTTCGAAATCGTGTGTTAAATCAAGCTTATCGAACTACAAGTGGCCTAAATTCTCATATATCGCCTGAGATATGTAGAAAACCCATTTCCAGGGCTCGACAATAATTCCTAAAGTCCGTACCAAATTCCTTCTCCGAAAGATGAAGATGTGGTCGGTCAAAATTGGATTAGTCAATTTCATTTCCCTCGAATTTCTTGCATCAATCCAAGTGAAATGAGGGACAGTTGTTGACACCCAATTTTGACCCTCCCCAATAATAATTAATTTTCGAGTTTCTTAAATTTCAAACGATTTTAAAATAATTGACTTTATAAAATTCAAAATATTTTTCAAGTTAGTTTTAAATGGTTTGTCAATTTTTATAATTTTTAAATAATATGGGTATACCTCTGAACTTTATAAATATTCAAAAATTGTCTCAAAATATTTTGTTTAATTAAATATTTGGTTAGTTTGTTTAGTTATTTAATAGTTTACAATTTTGAGTTAATTAGTTAGTTTACAATTAAGTTAATTATTATATAATTATGTGTCTAATTAGTATATTTTAGGAATGTTCGAAAATTGTCTCAAAAGGATTTTAGTTTTGTTTAAACATTTGGTTATTTAGTCGTTTATATTTAAATTAATTATGTTATAATTAAATTAATTATCTTATTTCGTTAAGGTTAAGAAACTCATTAATTAATTTCTATTAATTCATCTTGTTAGTTTTAGCTGAATTACCAACCAAAAACTCATTCGGCTAAATATTTAATTCAATTTGGCTACAATTTCAACTCAATTTGGTTGCAATGGTAATTCAATAGTTATTTCGCAATTTGCAAAGATAGTCATTCCTAGATTAAGTTCCAATTATTTGAGACTTGAAATTGGGCCAGATTTCTAGCCCATTTTAGTGCAATTTTCCAGCAGCAGCCCACTCCCATACCCATACAATAATAATACAACAACAACTTACAAACAATAGTGCCAGCCGACCCTATGCCCAGCAGCCTTTTCCCTCCTTATTTCCCTTAATTGCCAGCCCAATTCCCAGCCAACCCAACCCAATAATCCCCCGACCCGGCCCACTTCTCCTTTCCAGCGATTAAACCCATCAACAACACTAATTCCATAGCTACACAGCTTCTTCCTCCTCTGTCCAGTAGTACTGTTCCAGCTTTATTTCCAGCCAAGAAACGTCCTTGAAGTTGCGGGATCACGCCACGTAGCTCGCTAAGGACGATGGGAATCAATCTAGCCGTTCATCCTCCATTCCTTTTCCGGAATGGAGTTGAAATTTTAGAAAAAAGTATGCCTACCTAAAATGATGCAAGAAAGATTTTCGAATTTGAATTTGAAATGGGCCTTGTCTCATCCGATTTTGGGTCCATTTTCCCCCATTTGGAACCGTAATTTCTCCCCTATAAATACTTCATCTTCTCCACTGTGAAAGGGGGCCGAAAATTTTGGGAAAGAAATTTTTAGTTGGAGAAATATTGGAGAAATTAGCTAAAGTTTGAGAGAAAGCACAGTAAACTACTAGTTATAAATATTTACATATAAAATTGGGAGAATAGGACTTAGAAAAACAGAGAGTGAGAGTTTAGGCATTGCTCGGGTCTCTCTTGCTTGCTTCTTTGTCACCGGAATATCTCGAAGTTGTCGAAAGTCGCTGCTCTCCAAGCTTATCAGCCGTCCTAATTTCGCTGCACTACGGAAGGTAATACTCATTTTCGATTCAAGTATTGTTTTGTTCTTAATGTGCTGCTGTTAAGTTTTTGGTTATGCGAAGTTGAGTATATATTATGGCTTGGGATCATTTTTGACTTGTTGTTGGCTGCAAATCAGTGATGAATCTTGTTTGCTAGTCAATGTTGTTGTTGTTTGTTTCCATTTTTTTTTTGTTGAAAGTTTGATGTTCCCCCCTCCCTCGAGTTTTGGCTCTCTTATATTACAGCTTGATTAAGCCTCGTTTGAATTTATTTGCTCAGTTATTTGCACTAGCAGTGATACCTAAGGCTGAATTTCTTTCTCTTTAGTTCTTGAGATGATAATATAGTCTTAATAAATGATTCCATTGATGGCTTTGATTATTAAAAAATAAAAAATAAAAAAATAAAAAGAAGAAAGTTCTTTTTTTCCAAGAAGATAGCATTGTCCGATTCAGTTGTTTTTGTAGGATAGCATGAGAGTTTTGTTTCCGGCTTTCTTATAATAGGGTGAAGGAATTAGCTAGATCTAGCATCTCAACTATTATAAGTTGCTAAATGTTTGTAAGGCTACTGTTGAGATTAGTAAAAAAAAATAATTTTTAATTAAACATAATTCATGTAATACTTATATATGCCATTATGTTAAAGTATTGTTGTGATTATGTAGTTACGTGTTTAAAATTAAGCANTGGAATATGCAAAAATTTCGGGCGTACAGGTCTAAAGATATATATACACGGAAAGTGTAGAGATTGGGGTTGAAAATCATTCTGTATACACTGATATACACTCAGTGTATATAGTTTGCTTAAAGCTGAAAAATAGGCCCAAAGCCTTAAAATTTCAGCAGGTCCAAGACTAAAGGCCCAAATTCAATGTGCTTCCTTTCCCTCTCTTATTTATTTTATTGTATTTGACTAACACTTTGATTATCTTATGGTTCAATTTAATTAAGTTCCCCCAAGAATGGTCATTTCATGTTATTTTCGAATTAAAGTTATATATATTTTATTACTTAGTTTATTTTTATTTTTATTTTAATATTAGGCTTGTTGATATTTTTCTGAACTATTCCCTTTAGAAATTTCCCCTTTAGTTCACCTCCCCTTAGATAAATAAATAAAAAAAATGATAAAAATAATAATAGTAACGAACAAATAAGTTAAAAGAAATGAGTTCTTTTACTTAGTTAAAATTTTAAATAATTAGTTAAAATAAATGAATTCTTTTACTTAAGTTAAAATCTCAAAATTAGTCAAAATCATTTTGGTCAAATCGCCGGTCAACCGCGAGTTAGCGGGCATTTCGAGTGCCCAACACCTTCTCGGAATGTGCATTTGAACTCGAACCCATTTTCAATTGATTTTATCTGTTTAAATCTTTTGAAAATCGTAAGTATTTTTTCTTGATTTTTTACTAAAAATTAAGTGGCGACTCTGTCCTTTTGGAAACCTGATTTCTCTTAAACCATAAGTTTAATCGGTTTTTCGAGAACACAGTCATTTTTCCCTTTACATATATTTTTAAATAAAACACCAAGCAGGGCCAAACATCTCTCCCCTTTCCGGCGTTGATTACCGAGCTGTGTAGATGTGCCCGTGTTCCGCAAGATGAGAAGACAGATATGGAAGTAACTTCCACTTCCTCTACTGACATCCGGCGTATTGAGGCTGAGCACTAGAGGGATGAGGCTGAGAGAAGGAGGGCAGCCCCGGTGGATACATCTCCAACGATCGATATTGATACATTACCTACAGAGGCAGTATGGCCTACTCCAGCTACTAGGCCTTTAGGTACTTCTAGCACTGCTTCCTCTGTGACTCCGAGTTCTTCTGATGCTCCCCCACCTTCTATAGATCTACTTCTAGCACTACTGCATCCCGACCCCCTCTCACTCAGGCCATGCTGCTAAGGATGGTGCACCTAGCCCATTCTGCTGATGTGCGCGCCTCCAGGCTAGAAGCCGCAGTTCCCGGAATGATTGAGAGAGCTCTTACTATCGCATTGAAACTTCTCAGAAAGGCTATTGATGCCCTCACCGTAAGGATAAAGGTTTGTGAGAAAGATCAATGAGCTACTCATAAGGTGACGGCCTTAAAGGCCGCGATTGCAGAGTTGAGGAAAGATGTGGACCAACCGAAGTCCACTAATATGTCTCTGATTTTTGGGACTGTGGATATCCCTGATGACCTGAGCACATATATTCCAGCTCATTCTTATGTGCCTCTAGCTACCACCGGAGATGAGGTTAGAGCTACCGTTTGTAACATCCCGTATTATGCATATGCTTGCCCTATTCTTATGATACTTGAATAGCCTTATAGTATAGGTGAGGGACAATGTTTCTTATATGATTAGTGTTGGTTTAAACTAGCTCGGAAGGTGATGTGATGCCTTGCACATTTCACCATGTGTACTGCAAGTTAACTCTAATGGGAGTATTTAAACTCTAGACAATAAGGTGGTAATTGAGCTTAAAGTTGAATGTTAAGTGCTTGATGAGTCCACAAATTTGACTTATTTAGGGCTATATTTTAATATAAATTGTGTCCTCAAATGCTTATTTTACCTCAATATTTGATAAAACCCATTAAGTTTAAGGTATTTGATGTTTGAAGGAAAGCATGGATACTACGTTGCAAAAAGGAACGAAAAGGACGAGAAGAACGAAGAAATGAAGGCCTGAGGATTGCCAGTCCACTTGGCGAGTCACCGAAGGGTCTTACTTCGCCATTTGTTCCAATGTGCTGAGCCCTGGAGGAAAGGATCAAGTCGGTGAAGACAGGGAGCAGTCGGTGCATCGCCGAGAAGTTCCGTGAAGCAACACCATATCGCCCAATGACCCAGAGCATGACGATGCTGAAGGCTGGTGCAAAACGTTGATGAACTACACTAAAGGGCGAATCTCCAAGTTGATCGGCAATTCTGACTAACAACGCCGAATTATTCGTTGTAGCACAAATCTGTGAAAACTATAAATACTAGTTAAAGTTTTAGTTTTAAGAGTCAAACAATTACTATAATTTTCATATAGAATAGTACTTTTTGGTATTTTTCCTCTGAGTTTGAGAGTGTTTTGAAGACTTAAAGAAAAAGAGGGTTTCATCTCCAAGGATTTGGACTTGGGTCTCTTGGATTCTTCAGTCTTTGCCTGTAACAAGACTTAAATCTTCATACTTATGTGAATTCAAGCTCATTTAGAGAATATGGGTTAAGATAATTATTGGGTCTTGCTTGCTTATAGTTTAGTCGTAGTTTAGTTGTGATTTCGTGTAGTGGTTGTGGATGAATTTAATGAATTTGTAGTTGCAAATACAGGTTTATTTATGTGTTTTCGGATTGCTCGAGAGAGAGGTCGTAAAACTAAGACCACTAGATTGATGGCCAGTGTGAGTGGGTCGACATGAGGTTCAGCTCGAGAGAGTGAACCCTAGTCCCATGTCCACACACTCAGCTTGAGAGAGTGAGTGGGTTAAGGGGGAGGCTGTTCTTCATGCAGCAAGTGGGTGTCCGAGAGAAACGCATTTGAAACAGGGTAAGTTGTTTGAGAAAGAGCTTATCCTCCTTAAAGTCTAGCCTAGTCACAATTACTCTATGAATCTTCTATCAAAAGCATGTACCCAATAATCTAGCTTAACCCGTATTCCCTTCACATCCTAAGGATCCCCTCTCATTATTTAGAAATGCCTGTTTATTTTGCTATTTTTACCTTACTTATGACAACCTCCCCCCCTCCCCCCAATTGTTAATTGACACTCTTGTGTCCCCCTTTAATTTACAATGTTTTTACTAGTTAATGTCTTTAGCTACGACTAGTTAGAACTAAGTTTTATTTTCTATTAATTCTCAAAACCACTCTCTTGAGAACGATCCCAACCCTTGGTTGGGTTACTAAACTATTGTACGATCATAGACACTTGCATCGGAAGTTATGTCTTGATTACACAAACATCAGTGCTAAGTTAAAACAAAATGGATTAATATTTAGAAAATGGAATAAAATAAGTGAGTTGCTTGCTTGACTTAACTAAGCTACTAGGTGGCAAGTAGGTGCATCACCTACTTTGACTTATTAACCAGTCCAAACAACCAAGTAGGTGCATCACCTACATGAGCTATATGGATCTTGTTGAAAAGGCCAAGGTTTATGGATCAGATTTGAGCCTATGCTATTGGACTCACTTGAGGCCCAAACTATGTTAAATAAAAGGAAAATGAAATTAAAGCCCAACAGCCAAATCTACCAAGGTCCAATATATTTAAGCCCAAGTGAAAGCTAGTATGTGCATTACCTAGTTTGACCTTTTGAGCTGCTTGATGTACATTAGCAGGTGCATCACCTACTTGACCAATTAGTGGCTGAAAATGGACCAAAAAACAGAGGTTCTAGAGGATTATTTTCGCTCATTTTAACACACAAAATTCACAATTCACTTCAGCTATCTCTCTCTTTTCTCTCAAGAGCATCATAAAAATTCCTTCTAGGGTTCTTGAAGAAACCTTCATATCTGCAAACCAAGGTAAGATATACACTTATGGATTTATCTTAATTCTCCCTTGGACGACTAGAAAACATGTTATTCATGCTTAATTATAATTACAAGGAAGAAGTTCCCACAAGTTACTGCTCACTTTCCTTAATTATTAAGATACTTTTCTCTTCTTCTTTGGTTTAAGTGTGAAGGGAAGTTGAAGTTCTAGAGGAATTCAAGTTATAAGGACAAGTTGCAAATATTGAGGTAAGGTGACTGTTCCATTTTCTTCCTCTTTATGTATGAGTTTGAGTGAGGAATTATGGGTGTGTTGTCATAAAGAACTCAACGGGGTGGTGAGTTCAATAATTGGTTGTATGATAAAGAATATTTGAGGTTGTTTTATGTGTATTGTTGTTGGTGTAGCTTGGGTAATCTTGGAAAAGGATATATAATGTATGTATTGGGCAGAGAAGGAGGGTGTGGAGATACACATTATTTTAAGGGCTATATGGGCTCATTACCAATCAAAGTTAGTTACTGTTTTACAAGGCTCACGGTGTGATAGCTACTAATATTAGTTTATCATGACTTATATTGTAGATTAACACCTAAAAGGGGAGGCCGAATCGTGACAGTTATATATTGGTCAGAGAATAAGGTATGTAAGGCTATTCGATTCAATATTATTCGGCATGAAATCTGATACTTGCAATTAGTATCAATAAGTGAATTTCCTAAGTTCTATTCCTAGTAAAGGAAACATAGTGGTAGCGTATGATCTTCAAATAGCTAACAATATTTTCCCCTCTCCTTAGAGTGTAGAATTACTTCATTATATATTCACTACTCTATACTTGTGTAATTATCCTCTTATGTGCTGGTATAGAAATGGTATTTGCAAAAGCAAGTTTGGTGAATCCTCCTCTTAGTCAGTTGAAGTCATGTCATTTAACCTCACAAGTAATGCATTGATGTTACATAGCTCCTTATGTCATTGTTACTGCCTTGAAGTATTATTTTCATGTCTTCTACTACTGGTCTGTAGTTCTAAATATAAAATGTGATTATGACCACCAAAACAACAATCTCAAAGATTCAAAAAATCTAAGTGAAGCAATCTGTATAATTATGGGTGGTAGCCCAGGGGAAAATGCCTAGCATGGGTCGATCCCAATTAGTATAGAAGGGTGGCGGCTCAGGGGATAGAGCCTAGCATGGGCCGATCCCAATTTGTGTAATTTTGAGGACAACATCTCAGGGGTTAAAATGCCTAGCATGGGTCATCCTCATCTACCACTGATCAGTTGGTCATTCGTATCACATGCCTTATAAAGATCATAACACAAAGAAAGGTAAAGACAAGAATGTAACATACATGATCCCACAAGAGTTACCATAGGTGGTGTTCTATTCTGATATATGCAGACATTTATTGATACTCGGTTTCTTTCGAACTCTTGTTTATATATGTTATTGCCTCACATATTCAGTACATTTTTTTGTACTAATGTCCCTCGCGGGGGACACTGTATTAGCACAGGTACTCTAGCTAGTAAACCTTCTTAATAGGAGCACACGACACTCAACTACTTTTGGTGAGCTCCAGGTTGATTCGGAGAATTGCTGAGTCCTTGGTAGATTCATTTTGGTATTGTATCGTAGTTAAGGGTAAGGCGGGGTCTGTCCCGACCTACTCTAAGGTTTTCTACCTTTTAGAGGCTTTGTAGACCAATTTATATGGTTCAAGTGTGTCTTAACAAGTTGTGGCTTAAACGACCAAGTCTTGTATATAAGTTTTGGGGTCTACTTATGTTGGTTCTTATCGCTGCATCCAATGTGAACTTGTCACAACTTTAAGTTTGTCATAGTTATAAGCATAGTAAGCACATGTTACGTGTTGGTTCTCTCAGGCCTTTAGAGCATCGGGTGCATGTCCGTCTTAATGAGATGTACTACGTGAAACCATTGTTGTTGATGATTCCGAGGCTGAGACTGATGAGAAGCAGCTTGGTGAGCGTGAGGACATTATTTTTGAGGGCCTAACTGACTTAGAGGAGGCCATGGTAGATTTAAATGTACAGGCCTCCTTGAGAGACACTTTATGGAAGGCTCCAGTGGAGCCATGGCTGATGAGGCACCAGGCACTGATGTCCAACCTTAGAGTGTGATCCCGGGCATTGATACCCCGACAAATGGAGTGGCTAAGATGCAAACGTCACCCCAGGCTTAACCTGGCAAGATAATTTTTCCCCTCCCTCTCTGTTCTTTTCTGATACTTTATATATTATTTTAGTTGCATTTAAGGACAATTGCTTCTTTTTGTTTGGTGGGGTGAGGTATTTCCATACCTACCTCTTGTGATTTTGATTTCTTTTTTGAATATTAGGCTGATTTTGTTAATTTATATATGTTTTTGATTTTGATCTTGAGGATGTTTTAGCTTATGGCCCATGGTTTTGAACGAAAATGGTTTTGGACCAAATTTTAAAAATTTGCCCTTCTTTTGTATGTGATTGTGATTGTTCGTGTGCGATTTTGAGTGTCGGATGTGATCAATATCGATGACTTGAATAGTGATCTTAATTGAACAAAATGAATGTATGGCCCCGATGAGGCAAACAGAGTTACATAGGCAATATGTGAAGTTTTATTATCTTGTTGTGACTAGCCGGTTGTCAAATGAGTCTCTTATGATGAACATTACACACTAGCTAGAAAGTGTGGAAGTCTTGTTTGATATTGGTACCAATGCTTTGAGTGATGAGAATAGTTAGAACATTGTGTGTGATGACACCTAGAATTTTCCCCATTGGTCCGATTGATTAAGTGATGCAAGCACTTGAAATGATCCTAGGCAACAATTTTGTATAGTGAAAACAATTTGACTATATACCTCTTTTGTGGCCAACCTTGTGAGATGAGTGAACCTTGCTTGGCACATTTTGACCCTCACCTTTTTTCTTTGAAGAAACTTGAGAAATTGTGACCTCTCTTTGTCCATTCACCCATAACTTTCATGAAGTATGGTTTGTTTGAATAGCCAACTTAGGCCAAAAGCCTAAGTTGGGGGTGTGGTGAAAAGAGAAGGAAAGTCAAGAAGTATGAAACATCCCCATTTGTGTGATTGTTTTGAAAAATATGGAACCCCTCCATGTAAAAAAAATAGAGAAAAGAGAGAAGGAAATGAAAAAAAAAAGAAAAAAAAAAGAAGACCGAAAAAGTTGTGAAATAAAGTAGTGGACATTTCAAGCAAAATGGGGTATTCGGTAGTTCATATGAAGTTGAATAATAGGGTGGATTGTGAGCAGTTTGAAATGTTAAAGAAAAGGAGAAAAGTGATGTTTAGGTCATACTTCATGAAGGTAAAAGTCAGTAAGGCTAAATGACCATACCTTTGCACTCAACGCCGTTACAAGCCTTGAAAAGATCTTTGTGATCTTGAGTAAGCTGAAACAAATGTTGATTGGAAAATAAGGGCAAACCTATGGGTGAAGTCATGCATGTGTTCATCTTTGTGAGTGTGAGAGTTGTATGTGATTCTGGAACTTCAAATTGTTGAGTAACTTTGTGTGAGGGCATTTGAGTACCTTTGATGAGCTTGAACTTGCATTTGAAGCAAGTATTGTCAACTTGAGCGTATTTGATAATGGTGAGTCACATTTTGAAACTTTAAGTGCACAATTGGTCATTGTTTAAGTAATTTGAACCTTGTTGTGTGCATTTATGTTGATTATTCTGCAACACTATTTGTAGACATCCTTATTGAACTGTTGAACTTCAGTTTTACTTGAGGAGTTCGGGGTGTTGATGAGTCCTATATTTGGACTCATTTGGGCTTTGTTTTGATAATTTTAGTGTCCTCAAATACCAAATTTGTGCTATAAACTGATGTTACAACCTTTATTTTCAGGTATGATGATTAAGGAGCAAAGCAAGGACACTAACAGGCAAAAAGGAACAAAACAAGTTGAAGAAGTGGATAAGGGCGAGCCTGGTGATCGCCAATACCACTCGGCAACTCGCCTAGTGGATCTTTAGTCCGCCTAAAGTTCCACTGTGACAGTTATGAGGGAAGAAACCAAGTCGGCGACAGGAAAGGGGAAGTCGGTGAATCGCCGATCAGTTTCGCGATAACAACATTGATCCCCCAAAGTTACAGGACTTGAGGATGTTGAGAGCCAATGCCTGAAGGCGATAAAAGAGAGCAAAGGGCAGTTCATCAAACCGCTCAGCGAACCTGACTTACCTCGCCTAATGGCCTTTCGTGGATAATTTTTGGTGACTATAAATAGGATTTTGAACTATAAATTGAAGAGGGGTTGCTACCATTTAGAATAGTTTTATTTGAAGGTTTGACCGTTTCCCAATAGACTAGAAGTATTTTTGAGACTCAATTCGGAGATTTTGCAAGTGGGTTATTGATTTTCTTCAATTTAGACCATTGTAAAAGCTTGAATACTCTTACCCAGATCATGGCTAATGCATTTCATAATTGTTTTTCTGTTTTTATGATGTGTAGCTAAAACCCCAATTCTTGGGGTGTGATTATGTGATTATGGGTTGAATTAACTTATGGGTGCTGCTTATTACTAATTTAAATGCTATATTGAAGTGGGTGTAATCATTAGCTGTGTTTTTATTTATGAATTGTAGTTTCAAATTCAGTTCTAATTTTGTGTTCTTAGCTTGCTCGAGAGAGAGTTCTTAGAACCAAAGCTTTTGATTAATGGTTTGTGGGTATTGAGTTGATTTGGGTTAAGCTCGATAGAGTGAATGCTAAACCCAATCCCATTCATCTTGCTCGAGAGAGAAGATGTGTTAAGGTAGTGGGTTGTTCTTATTTGTTAAGCTTGTTGATGTTCGAGGACATCACTTGAATCGAAGTAGTTATTCTAGAGAAAGCTATTTCACTCATAGTCCAGCCTACCCACTGATGTTTAGTTATTTGTTAGTAGTTGCAATTACCCATATAATGAAATTTGCCTATAATCGATCACATCCCGAGAATTCCTCTCTATATTGTTATATCAATTTTGTGTATTTGCGTTGTAGTTGATAATTGCAAACCAAAACCCCAAATCTGACATTTATTGTCACCCCATTCCAACTTGTTTATATTTGGTTTCGATAATTTGTATTCCTATAGCTAATTAGACCACGTTTGTACTTTCTGAGTGAATTTGAATACGTACCACTCCATGTGGGTTCGACACCCCAATTCTTTGTTGGGATTTATACTGCTTAACGATCGTTTGCACCAAGAATTGGATGTGGTGTGCTTTAAATGTTAATCAGTACTCTAACTACTCTACGGACTCCTACTAATCAACTTCTTCAGAAGTTCTCATTCTCTCATCATCTCTATCATACCAATTAGAATTTCTGACATTACTACTTGGAACCAACTAAGGGCTCTCATTTAACTATTACTCATAGTAAAACATCATCCTCTCCTTCCTCCACATTTATAACCTTACATGGAATTATCACACCATCACTATCATGATAAGAACATTAACCTTCTCTTTCTACTATCACCTAACTACTAAAGAATCATTGAAAATCTTTAGGGTAAAAGGTCAATGAGCTCAAGTCCTTGCCCATTATTCTGGGAATTGAGTACAAATGTGAATCTCTCTAAAGTGTATGAGTATAAGTCATGAACACAATCCTGATATTAGAAACATCAACAAGATTTTCAAATGTCCGGACTTTGAGGAACACTCTAGAGTATGAATGGGTTGATATGCCACATTAACTCTTCCTGAACACATTACTATTTGATTCTCAACACTTGGATTGGTTTCTTATCTTATCATCTCCCCCTTAGGTCTAAAGTTGACACTTGAAAGCAATGGACCTATTCCTCATCTCTAAACTGGTCTACCTCCAACCTTTACTTTAGCACTCGGGAAAAGTTACTCTCAACAAACAGGTACTAAAACATCTTTCTAAGATGCTTCTCTTAGCCTCTTCTCATTCGCTTCTAAGGCTGCTTCGTCTAACTCTTTAGGAAAAATACTTGTACCAGCCTATCCCATATAGGCAGCTCAATTATACTATCTAGGCACACATGAAAAATCATAACCTCAATTGGGACCTCATCTGGCTACATACAATTTTGGGTGTACCTCTTACTGTTCTACCTTCATTTCTCTCCTCTATAGGTCATAATACCACATTTTCATTGCAAAGTACCACTTTTATTTCCTCACCTATTTCAGGTCAAACCTACTAGATAAAATCGCAAAACTAACACCATCACCCTCATGTTGCCATCTTTTGATCACACTACTCATCTCGAATACAAGCTTAGTATCTATTTTCAAACATGGATATCAAAATAATTTCTCAGATCTTATACCACTTGTCAGTACAAGAAAAGTCAAGAAACACTCACCCACTAAGATCTCATGATGAGCAGTCAATTTTTATCTTTCCGTCTACCTACTTAAAGATTACCCTCACCTTCCATTTCACAACTTAAGTACTATTTACTCACTTAGTGCACATTATCTCACAAATAGTTCTATAATCCTCTGAATACCATGGGGTTCCCCCATTCAAAATTCATAAGTCTAGCTTGGGTCTATCACCCTATGAATACTCTACTCTCGGATTCCACATATATTTAGTCATTTTTAACAAGATGGCACATCGACATCAACTTTATTCTGGTTAAAATATACTCTAACTCATCCTGACTAGTAACTATTCCTATACCTTCCATCTCGAACTCTCTACAACATTATTATTCCTTATTCTACTCATAAAGGAAACTCATCATTTATAACTGAGTGGGTGCATGATTGCAATAACATAATCTGCCCCATCTCTATCTCCCTTTCACAAATTAGTATGCCTTTGCATGATTTTCTCTAACTCTGGGTACTTTTACTACCACTGATTCTATCATCATAACTCGTACTATCCTTTCGGGTAAAAATGCTACCCAAGTTCTATAACACACTTCCTCATAAGGATCTCAGTTGAAACAACGATTAGAGAAGAGAGTGCATCTCGCTTTCAGCTCAAACACACAATTCATATGAATATGAGTGCATTCTTTTGAATCTGAATGGTTAACTCACTCACAAGCTCCTCTTAAGCCCCTCTATAGTCTCATGACTTTCTCAAGACTTTTGCTAAGAATAACTCATCCATAAGGATAATGGACTACTTTTCAACCACCTTTAGTATGAGGGGTAGTTGAATGGATATGAGAACGCACAAGTTAGAATAAATTCCTCATGGCACAGTTCTACTGCATGATTTAGAGTATGAAAGAAGGGAAAAATTTCTTAAATATCTATAGTCTCTCATTTATAGAAGTGGAACCTCACAACTATAAATAAGATCCTATTAACATGGCTTTATAGACAGCCTAGGACACTTGAACTCTGTGCTCGGATACCAAGTTTGTCACGCCCCGAGCCTACACCTTGGATGTGGCCGGCACTCGAGAACCATTGTTGGTTCCCAGGCAAACACTTGGCCTGGCTCATTACTCAGCAGAAGGCTTACTCAAGCAAGAAGGAACTCCAAATGCATAAATAACTTTAAAACTCAATTTAAACTCAACTCCAATAATTCTCTGAAAATAATTTAACAAGTATTAGTTAAATGTCTCATGACCTTAAAGCATTCCAACAACAAATGAAATGATGTTAGACTCTTCGGCCTTTAAACTATCTATGAAGACTCTACTATTACAGCAGGATTATCGGGACAAGACCCATGACATCATAACAAACTGAAATTAAAAGTGGAACCCTCCGAAAGTAAGGAGGCTTACTAATGCTAACTGAACTGCAAGTGGTATCAACGGAGCATCTATTTATGACCCTGAATAGTTGTATCTACATCATAAAAATATACAGGCCAAATGGCGTTAGTACATTGAATGTACGAGCATGGAAAGAGAATTCTAAAGCATAAACATAAGCTTGAATTGATAAAAAGGGAACATACTTACCTCATCTCATATCACTCAACTCGACTCAACTCAAGAATACTCAAATCAAAGATACTCAACTTAAAGATACTCAACTCAAAGATGCTCGACTCAACTCAACTCAAGGATAAAGCAACAATAAAAGATGAAATATATGGAAAACTTTTAAAACAGTAGATAATAACTCAATATTATGTAAAAATAAAATAATAAGTCAATTTTATGTAAGAATACAATAATAACTCAATTGTATGTAAGGATACAATAATAACTCTTATTTGGGAGATTCTCTAACCGATAACCATCACTATGAGCTATGTGATGAAACAACATCTCGCCCATGCTGCTAAAAATGTCCTATACCTTGCTGGAGTATAAGATAACTTCAACTAAGAGGATCCACTAAGCTATGCTTAAACAACAATAATGAATCATCTAAAAAGTATGACCCTTTACCCATGTTGGTATAAATGGTTTATGACGACTTTGATTTGTCTAAACTCGTTCCCATATTGGTGTTGAATACTACTCCGAATAATAAATACTCATGCTCATATGTTTAAAAATATAACCCTTCCTCTGGTTTGAGATAACTGCTCAAACTACCCTCTTAAAAGAGGTAACTGCTATTGAAATATCTTCAGAACTAATAATTCATTTAGAAATCTCAGTTTTTCTTTTATTAATGTAAAAATTGTTATCTTTGGGAATACATAGTCCTCTTATACTTTTACTTAATTCATACTTGGAAACCCTTTCTTAAAAACATATCAAAATCATATTTTAATACGATCCTTGACGACTCGAAAAGTCATACTGCATAAACATTGATGGTATATCTAGATGCCATACTACTCATACATTGATGGCATACTCGATTGTTATACTAATCATGTTTTAGAAACTCTTTTCTCAAAACTCATCTTAACTTTCTCTAAACTCAGTTTAAGAACTCAAATGTTGGTTTTAAAAAGCTTCTCAAAATTTATAACTCATATCATAGGGTTCATGTGCAATTATGGACATGAACGACTCAACTCAGGGATCTTAATAGCAATAAGGAAAATCAGTACTCATAACTCAAGACTCAAGAAATCAAGGACTCAAGAACTTGAAACTCATAGCTCTACTATATTTCTCCTCTCAAGTATACTCAATTTATGGAGTTCATGCGGAATTATGGGCATGAATGACTCGATTCAAAGATATCAATTACAATATAGATTCATGAATACAACTCTTCCCATCCTCATACTCATTTACTCAATTCTTGAAACAAGTTATAAATAGTTGTATAAGACTTCTCGAAAAACCTCAAAGGACTTTCTCGAACTCTACTCGTAATTGTACCTTGAATTTGAATTATGAATTCAAGAATCATGATTAAGATATATATGATTTTTCAATGATTAGATGTAGTTTGGATAGTTAAAATCAGGAAGATATTGAAGATATGTTTCAAAAGAACAAATTTGAAACGAAGAACGGAGAAAGAAAGTGGCATGATGCTCCGGGCGCACTGCTTGCGCGTTATGTCAGACCTTCATTTATTGGGGGTCTAATTGGGCACGCGCTAGACCTCCATTTATAGGGGGTCTGATTGGTTGCAGTGCTAGCGCATCGCGTGATGCCTCTATATGTTGGGGGTTTGATTGGGCGCACTGCTGGCGCGTCGCACCAGACCCCTATTTACTAGGGGTCTGATTGGGTGCACTGTTAGTGCATCTCTTTAGGCCCATATTTACTGGGATTTTGATTGGGTGTACTGCTGGTGTGTCGTGCTAGGCCCCATGAGGCTATGGGCTCACGCCGCCCCAGCCCAAACCTAGAAACATGACGAATCTTTTTCTTTGAATTTTGGCCCTAACTTGCCTAGAATCAATTGATTTCTTCCAAACTTCCTTAGATTCATTAACCCAACACAAGTAAATGAAAATCCTCTCAAAAATCCCTCAAGAACAATCCTCATTCGCAAGATCCTCACCTCAAGAACCCAACATGACTTCATTGTTAAAGAATGAAAAAAAAAACCTTAAGAACTCCTCAAGAACTCAAATCATTCAACCTCAAAGAACTAGGTTCTTGACGAAATCTTGGATGAACGCTTGAAACCTCTAAATTTTCTTCTCTTGAATCTTCTCTCTAAAGCCCTAAACGTTTTGGGGGTGAATGAAACTAATTCTAATTAGTGTATACCCTTAATTGGGGTTAATTTACACTTAGACTAAGTGGGGTTAAGGAAAAATCCAAAATACCCTCCTTATTTTGGATGGAAAAGCCTTAACTAGAGAGGTTGCACTCAAACAGGTTTATATCTCTCATACGAACTCGGATTTTAGAAAACTTGGTGGCGTTGGAAAGTGGACTCAAAAATCTTTGATTTGATACCTTATTGTCCACCTAACTCTAGAGATATGGTCATTGGAAGTTGACCCAAAACTTAAAAGAACTTACAGATGACTTGAATGAATTTCTCTTCAGTTCTTTTTGAAACTCGAGGTGCTATATCTAGTGACCTTAACACCTAACAAAATTCAAATTTTCTCGGTAAAATATTATTCATACACGAAGAATGGTTTGAGTCTTAACTCAAAATTTTCCGGGTGTTACCGAAAAACAAGTACAAGTCTCAATATTTGTTTTTCAAATAGAACAAAGCATAAAGTAAAGAACCACAGGGTCCACCGGGATGACAATCAGCTACCTCTTAATAGTCATTTGACAAGCCTCGGCAATAGGAGAAGAATAGTTGTCACACCGGACCGAACACTGAACCTATAGAAGTATAGAACCAAGAGTGGGTACCAACTAACACGGTACCCAACAATCAACCAAATAAACAAGGCAAACAAGCTAGAAATCAAATACCCCTTTCATTCCTAACCGAACCTCCTTAAACTACAACCTGCATATAAATCAGTTTGACCTAATAGTTCTATTACACACAGCTCATAAGGCTCAACAGTTGAAGTCAAATAGTCTAAAAAAAGTCAATCTCAAGTAGATTAATCACAAGTAACAAGTGCATCAATCACATTTAACAACTAGGTCAATCATAAAAAACAAATCACAATAATCAAAATCTTGCCGAATCCATTTCCCTTCGACACAATATCACTAGCCAGAACTGTTTCCCATCGACTTTATATCACATCTTTTATCGGAACTATTTCCCTTCAGCACATTATCACTAGCTGAAATCATTTCCTATCGGCTTTATATCATATCACTAGCCGAAACCATTTCTCTTCGACTTTATTTCGTATCATTTTCCAGAACCATTTCCCATCGGTTTTATATCACATGTCTTATCATGGTGCACAAAAATCAGTGCACATCAACATATTCACACCATGAAGAAGAGACAACAATTCAAGGAATTCAAGTCCTCATTCATGCCATCAAAGCATTTCATCAATCAATGAAAAAGAGGTCACAATAAGGCAATTCACAAAACATTATGATCAACACGTTGCCTTTTGTTTAATTCCCTTTTTATTCAGTAAGATTTATCAAGTGGAACAATGAACCCTTCACCTCATTCCCATTACTCCAACATACACACAATGAAGGGAAATACACGGTTCTACAAGATTACAAGGTTTAGGAGACCACTTGTTGCAATTCTATCAACTACTCACTACAAGACTTGAAGATTCTCCTTTCAGACAACGTCCAAAGCCACACAATTTACTTTAGTCAAATATTATTTAACACCTCATACTTCAAAAGAACTAACTAGAAGTTCGTACAAGTTAATCATCCATTTTTAATTTTGGGTCAACTTCAATTGAACATATCTTTTAGCACATAAAGAGTTAAGTGATCCATGACCTATCAAATCGAAGGACTTTGCGTCCTCTTTCCAACACTGCCAAGTTTACTAAATTTTGAGCTCGGAGTAAAATGTTATGGCCATTCGAGTGAACCCTCTCTAGTTAAGGCTTTTCATCTGTTTTTGCCACTAGGACTAAAACGTTTTTATCACCCTAGTTCAGGGTCTAATCTGATTTAGACCCCTTTTACACATTCCTAAATGCTTAGTTATTTAGAGCAAAGTTTCAAGAGGAGAAAAGGGTATGGTTTCAAGCGTTCTTTCAAGAATTGAGGATTTTGCCAAGAACAATGTTCTTTCTAGGTATGTAAGCTTCTCATAGTGCAAGACTCATTTTTCCTCACACCACTCCTATACTTCATCCATGAAGTAGTCCATGAAATCGTTTATTAAGATGATTCTTGAATAGTTCTTAATCTTAACTCCATTCTCAAACAATGGATGTTTTGCGTTTCTTGAGTTGAGGACCTTTAGTATGAGTTGTGAATCCTGATAGAGTTTATGTGAAATTATGATGGCTTCGTGTTGGTTTTGTGAATCAAAGAATGTTTGGAAGAAATCACTCGATTCATCAGAAACTCTAAGATGGGTATGGGGTGGCGCACATGCCATAACACCCGATTTACTAGTTAGTAGTTTGGGACCTAGTGCACCGCGCCAGCAGTGCCTCCCAAATCCTGGCGAGTAGTTTAGGGCCCGGCGACTTGTGCCACTCAGTGTGCCAAGGTCGCTTGGTCCTTTTCTTTTCGTTCCTTAATTTTGTATTTGTTCTTTCGAATCGTGTCTACGTTATATTCTTCTTGATATTAACTCTTAAAGTATTCATTAATCCTTGAGAGATCCTACATGTACTAATCACATGTATTAATTTACATTTCAAATAAAACTAAAGTTAAGAGGAAAGTTCAAGAGGTCATTTTGAGAATTCTTTCGCAGTTGATTGTAATTTTGAACTAAGTATTGAGGAAGTGAGTATGAGAATGAGGAGAGTTGCATTCATGATTGAAAAATGAGTATAAGAGAACTAAGTATTCCCAAGTGTAACACTTTTACATTTAAAAGAGGGAAATGTTAATTTCTAAATAAGTTTATGCGTTCAGAGAAGTTTCAGAGTATTACCTCTTTTCAGAGGATCTTTTAAGTAATTACCTCAAATTGAGAAAGAGTTATGTATATTATTGGGAGTAGTATTGAGGACCAATATGGGGATGCGTTCAAACAACTCACATTACTCATAAACCATTTATCCAACATAGGCAAAAGATCATACTTTTTAGACGACGCCTTATTTCTTTTCAGCATAGCTAGTTGGATCCACTTAATTGAGGTGTTATATACCCCGACAAGGTATAGGAAAGTTCTGGCAATAATGGCAAGACGTTGTATCATCAATTAGCTCATAGTGATGGTTGTCGGTTAGAGAATCTCCCAAATAAAAGTAAAGAGTATTTTATTGTATTTTTACACATCATTGAGTTTATATATCCTATTTTATAATGTTTTAATTATTAAATCTATCATTGTTGATTTTGGATTGGAGTTGAGTAGAGGTGAGTATGTCTTCCTGCCTTATTATTTTAGTTGTCTATGCTTTAAGTGTCCCCCTTACATGCTCGTACATTCATTGTAGTGACGTCATTCGACCTAAATCTTTTTATGATGCAGATACATGTGCTCATGGTCATCAATAGGTGTTTTGTTGATACTATTTGTACTCTAACTAGCTTTGGTTAGCCTCCTTACTTTTGGGAGGGATTCACAGTTATTTCCTTTTTTGTTAGGTTGTCATGGGTCTTTTCCCGACATCTATATTATTACTTAGAGGCTTCATAGATAGTTAGGAGTTGAGGAGTCTCTCACTATTTTGTTTGTTGATGTTTTAATACCTTGAGATAATTTCGTATGTTTATTTAAGTATTTCTAGATATTCATTGAGTTATGTTTTTCTGGAGACATGTTGAGTTTAATTATGCACTTAGAGTCCCATTTTTTAATAAGTCTTTCGCTAAGTATTCAACCAGGCCAAGGGTTCGCTTGGGGACCAACGATAGTTCTCGAGTGTTGTCCATTCCAGGGTGTAGGCTCGGAGCATGACAAACTTGGTATCTAAGAAAGAGTTCAAGATTCCTAGGGTGTCTATGAAGACATGTCTGTAGATTTCTTGTTATCAGTGTGAAGCGCGCCACATCTATAATTAGGATGCTGCGACTTTTAGGAAACATTTTGCTACTTCTTACTCTTTTCATGCGGTAGAGTTCAACTCTATAAAAGTTTCCTCTAATTCATGCTTGTGCGTATCTTTTAAGATCATGCCTCCACAAAGAGTTGTTCGAGGATGTACTACTAGAAAGAATGTTAACCCATAATGTCTAGAAGCTCCCAATTCACCAGAAGTGCAACCCCCTCAAGGAGATGTCACCAATGCTAAGTTTAGGAATGCCATTCCGATGCTGACTCAGGTTGTGATAAATCAGGCTGGTCAACAAAGAGGGGTTAGTTTGGATGTGTCTGATACATCCAGAATTTGAGAATTTATGTGGATGAATCTCCAAAGTTTATAGGATCGAGCATCACTGAGGATCCACAAAACATTGTGGAAGAATTCCAGAAGATGTTTGAAGTTATGCGTGTTGCCAATGCAAAGCGTGTGGAGTTAGCTTCAAACCAACCCAAGTGTTGCTAGGATCTGGTATGACCAATGGAAGAAGTGCAGGGCTGAAGGGGCACCACTTTTGAATTTGGCTATTTTTAAAGTGCCTTCTTAGGGCGCTTCTTCACCGCAAGCTAAGGGAAGCAAAGGTAAGGAAATTTTGAATCTTAATTGGGAGTTCATGAGTGTGCATCAGTACAACCTCAATTTCACTCAGTTATCCCATTATTCTCCGGAGATAGTGGCTGACATGAGAAGCATGATGAGTTTGTTTATGTCTAGGTTGTCAAGTAAGAAAGGTAAGGCGGCTATGTTGATAGGGGATATGGACATAGCCAGGCTTATGATCCATGTGCAGCAACTTGAGAAAGATAAGTTGAAAGAGATGGAAAAGTTTCAAAGTACGAGGGCTAAGACATAAAATCATGAGCCCGACCAACAGAAGACCATAAATGTGAATCGGTCATCCCTTCAGAAAAGGTCACTTGGACCTTCTCCATTGTACGCTAGTGCGTCTGCACCAAAGAATAGAGGTGATTTTAGGAACCAGAACTCCCATAATTTCAAATCTCTACCTACTCAGTCTAAGGGTAGTGTGACACAAGGTGCTAATTGGACCCCCACATGAGCTAAGTGTGGTAGGAATCACCTAGGAGCGTGTCGTGATGGCTCTAATTGTTGAATTAAGTGCGGTCAAACAGGTCACTTCATGAGAGAGTGTCATAAGAACATGCAGGGTAATGGGAGTAACAGAGCCCAATATTCTTCAGCGGCTACGGTAGATAGAGCTACTCTAAGATGAGATACTTTAGGGATAATAGGAGGATCAAACCGTTTGTATGTTATAACTAGTCGCCAAGAGCCAAAAGATTCATTAGATGTTGTCACTGGTATAATCTAGGTCTTTACTTTATCTGTTTATCCATTAAATGATCCAACTGTGAGTTTGTCTTTTGTGGCTTCTTATGTAGCTATGAGGTTCAATATTCTTCCCGAATGACTTCTTCAGCCATTTAGTGTTTCCACACCTATTGGTGAGTCTATCCTAACTGAAAGATTTTATCATGATTGTATCATCTCTGTCAATCTTAAGGACACCATGACTGACTTAGTTGAGTTAGACGTGGTAGACTTTGATGTTATTCCAGGTATGGACTGACTTCATGCTTGTTATGCCTCATTTGAATGTATAACTCGAGTAGCCAAGTTTAATTTTCCTAATAAGTGTGTTTTAAAGTGGTGGAGTAGTTCAGCAATGCCTAAGGGTCATTTCATCTCATACCTTAAGGCAAAAAAGTTAGTTTCCAAGGGGTGTATCTATCACTTAGTCAGAGTTAATGTCTCTAGTGTTGAGACACCACCTATTCAATCAATTACAGTTTGTAAGTGAGTTAACATAGGTCTTTCCAGATGATCTTCCCAGAGTCCCTCCTAAGAGAGAAATCGACTACGGAATAGACATCCGTTCTGATACTCGACCTATCTCTATTCCACCATATAGAATGGCTCTAGCTGAGTTAAAAGAGTTAAAAGATCAGTTGATAGATCTTCTTTATAAGGGTTTTATTCGCCCAAATGTCTTACCTTGGGGATCTCCGGCATTATTTATGAGGAAGAAAGATAGTTCCCTTAGAATGTTTATTGGTTACCGCCAGTTGAACAAGGTCCCTATAAAGAATAAGTATCCCTTTCTAAGAATTGATAATCTTTTTGATAAACTTCAGGGTGCCACTTGCTTCTCTAAGATAGACCTCAAATATGTCTATCATCAGTTGAAAGTAAGAGAAAGTGGCATCCCGAAGAAAACATTCATGACCTATTATGGTCATTATGAGTTTCTTCTTTTGTATTTTGGCTTGACTAATGCTCCTGTAGCATTCATAGATTTTACAAACAAAGTGTTTAAGCCATATCTTGACATGTTTGTTATTTTATTCATTGATGACATATTGATTTATTCGAGGAATGAGGAGGATTATGCTAGTCATCTTAGAATTATCCTAAAAACTCTCAAAGATCGAGAATTGTATGCTAAATTTTCTAAATGTGAGTTTTGGCTTAAGTATATGACATTCTTAGGCCACATTGTATCTAACAAAGGGATTCAAGTTGCCACTCAAAAGATTGAAACAGTGTAGAACTAGCCCAGACCCGTATCTCCAACTAACATAAAGAGTTTCTTGGGATTGGCGACTTACTATAGAAGGTTTGTCCAGGGGGTTTCATCTATTTCGTCCCTGTTGACTAAGCTGACTCAGAAAACAACTAAGTTTCAATGGTTCGAAGCTTGTGAGAATAGCTTTCAGGAATTGAAAACGCAGTTAACAATTGCCCTAGTGTTGACCCTACAAGAGTGTACAAAAGGCTTTGTTGTTTATTGTGATGTGTATCGAGTTGAACTTGGTTGTGAATTAATGCAAAATGGTGAGGTGATAGCCTATGCCTCCAAACAACTTAAGATTCACGAAAATAATTACCTAACTCATGATCTCGATTTAGCAGTAGTGGTGTTTTCTTTGAAAATATGATGTCACTATCTATATGGTATTCATGTGGATATGTTCACCGACCACAAGAGTCTCCAGTATGTTTTCAGTCATAAGGATTTTAATTTCAGACAAAGGTGGTTGTCAGAGTTACTCAAGGACTATGACATGAGTATCCTATATCGCCCATGTAAGGCTAATATTGTTGTTGATGATTTGAGCAGGTTATCTTTCACAACACAGGGTACTCCCTAGACGTAACATGGCGTATACAACCCTGAAGGACTCCATACAAGCCAGTTAGTCTTCACAACATAAGCAATATAGCAATAAGAGTAAACTACATTTCAAGTCTAAAATTTTCATAACGAAAAGCGGTAGTCTAGACACTTAGTCTCAACATAGCCATCTATTACAATCATTGAATAAAATAGGGCATAGCCCATACAACATATCCAAAAAGGGAAATACATAAAATAAACTACAGCATAGGAAAAAGCCGTCCTCGAACCATGAGGACTAACCAATTTTCGAAAAATACTCAAGTCCAAGCTCTAGCCACAAGAATGATCACCTCAAGAACCGGACCCTGCACTTGGGAAAAATGTGGGAAAAGTAGGCGTTAGTACAAAAATGCAATATGTATGATAGTCATGCACAAAAACATTGAAAATATGCTAAAAGGGACATTTCATTTGAAAGAATGCAATTTACTAAGTTAAACATGATATAAGAGTTAAGAAATCATAATTCATAAAACATAGCCAACACAGTCATCATCATCTTTAAAACCTTTGAAACCCATAAACAAAGATTATTGAGTAACCATAGTTCATTATTCATGTTCTTGTTCTTGTTATGGGAATAAACCTTAATCGACATGAGACCATGTGATCTTAACATAGAATCCGGTAACTCCCACACCGAAAAGGGTTGGTCTACTTGCCTACGGTAGAAACGATAACTTTATCTTACGTGGATCCACTAGCTAATAACTTATGGGAGAACATAGTTTATGGGATAAGGAGATTTCTACTAGAAACCCAGCCTCGCCTATTGTGAGGGTTTCCATCCCAAGAGATTGCTTCTATAAATCCGGCCTCAACTAACTTGAGGGCTCCCATCTCATATCAATAGCCACTCAGTGCTAATTATTAATTCCCACGGAATACTTATTAAGTCTTGACTTGACTCATATTCTTGGAAGAATGTCTTGACAATCAATCCAAGCTTAATTCATTGGATACCTCTTAGATCATGCGTGAGAATAACCTTTCACGTTCCATGTCTACATATAAATCTTAGATTCAATTAGGTGAGAAAGCCTTTCAACCTTAGAATCTTCATTATGTGAGAAAACCTTTCACATCCTATTCATACATAAGTGTGTATATGAGAATGTGCTTTCAACAACACAACAACTAAATCATAATCATTGATATTGCACTCTCAAAGTATTCTTAAAGCATTTACATAGACTTTATCAAACATGCATAAATCTCATACTTTTCCCTTCCAAGGCTAAAAGCTCACTTTCAATCAACACATCTAGAATTCAAACATTAGACATGGATATCATCATAGTTCAAGTGATCTAATCACTAAATTCATAATTTCATAACATTCCTTTTTCATCAACAAACACCTACTTCATAAGATTACAATTGAGAAATATGGGAATTTCATGGGTTCTTGGGGATATCATAAAAACCATAGGAAATCATCAATTCATGTTTAATATAACATAATTCAATCATTAGAATCATGTTTTAAAGGAACCCAAGACTTTGGAATCAAACCTTAACATTTGGGGATTTCTATCTTTTGAAATTAGAGATTTTGAGAGGACTCCATGGATGAAATCTATCCATGGATGAAAAATATCATACCTTAACAACAAATCCCAATGAATTTGATGTGAAGAAACTTGATTCTTGAACCCTATCTTGAATATCCTCCCCCTCCTTCTTCTTCTCCTTCTTCTTCTCCTTCTCCTTCTCCTTCTCCTTCTCCTTCTTCTTCTAGATAGAGAATATTTTAGGAGGATGAACTTTGGGATTTATTTGAGTTTTGGAAATAATGAGATGAATGGGTAGGTTTTTGAGTTAAAATGGCTTATATAGTGACCCTAAGTTAAGGCAAAACGACCTCACTTAATCCTCACTTAAACAAAAATTTCCCAACATAACCCTACTTGGCAGCCTAGTTCCCAGGCCTCACGGCCAACACCATGGCCCGTCAAGGGTCTCACGGCCCTTCATGGTGCCCTTGGTCCCTTGACCAGTGGCTAATCCACCTTGGTTTTGCCTCCACAAAGTGAAGGCATCACCACGTACCTTCCCACGGGCCGTGATCTTCACCACGGGTCGTTAAGTGGCTTGTGGAAATGAGCCATTGTTGGGTAGCCTTAGGGAGAATACTGACTTGCCACCACGAGTGGCACCATGGGGCATGGAGAGCACTAAAGACCGTGAAGGCTCACGTGGCAAGGTAGACAGTGCCTTGGGGCTTTAGGCAGCCTTGGCCATTTACCTTGCTTCTTGCCCTCTTGCCTTTGGCTCTTGGCCACCTCCATGACTCTAACACTCACGTTTAGCTCTAATCGATTCCTCCATACGACCTTCACGGAAGCTATTTCCTTGTTTCTCAAACTCTTAACTTGCCGGTCTAGAATCTCTACCGGGACTTCCTCATATGAAAGATGTTCACCAACCCTCAACCCTTCTAAGAGGATTATGGATACCTGAAATGACCCAAAAAGTTCTTAAAAATGTGCTTCGAAAGTTACCGAAAACTTGTTTAGCTATATAAAAACAAAAAATCTGTTTCGTTTTTCAAAAATCCGACTTCATATTCTTGTTTAGGGGGTCAAATTGAGTGGGAAATGGGTCTAACCCAAATTTTAGAGCAACCGTATCAATATCCGAAATTTCCAAGTGAAGCCTTTTTCGAGGGTCTACTTTGGAGGGTCATATCTCCTAGCACACAAATAATTGGGTGGTCCATAACATATCCATGGAAATCCCTTTGAGTTAGCTACCTAACGCACTTCGTTTCACCTCATTCGGAGTTCGGACGGAGAAGTTATGCCCATTTTTGTAAAATCTATCCGGCAGGAAATGCAATTTCCAGTGAGCGTTTTTACTGTTAACCCGCCTCATTTTTTTTCTAAGTGTTGGACCATTTTTTTCCAAAGGGCATATGTTATTTCCTATATACCATTAGTTCAATTCTCATCTCTAAAACATTTCCCAAAACACCTCTCCCATACTTAGACACATTTTCTCTCAAGATTCTCTCAAGAACCCTAATCCAAAACCTTCCTCAAGATTGAAGAGACTCTTGCTCCAAGTTCCAAGCTTCCATTGAAGACACTCTCAAGACCTTCATAAGAACTCAAGGTATGTGGTGTTGAACTCATGGGTCCTTCCACCCATAGTGCCTAGACTCTATTCTACTCACTAATTCATGGTTTAAGTTAAGATTCATAAATTAGTCTTGTTCTTTGTAATAATTTCCTGCACATTGAATTTTAAACATGAAAAGTGATTGTTTTGAGCATGTTGTGACTCTAGAACTTGAATCTAAATTTGGAATGGATGTGGAGATTTTCATGTGGTATTGTGGGTGTTAAAAGGTGTTGTTGTAGGTTGTTCACTGGTTTGGCTGCATAATTACTACCCTATTTTCCATGCTCTTTGATTCCATTACATGCCTTCAAGGTGTTTGACAAAATGTCCAACTATGGAGAATTGATGAATCGATGCTTTAAAGCTTGAGTTATGAGATGTATGGCAATCCAGAGATGTGTTGATGACAAACTAAGCTTGTGTATATGTTCATTCCATACGTGAGATTTCATTAGAGCCTAATGGGAATTTCCTATATAAAGTGTTGCATGACCATGCCCAGTCCGGGGGAAAAGAACCGGACAACCATGTGAGAGGTTTATATCTCACCACCTAGGATGCTTGGGGTTTGACCAACATCAACCATGTGAAAGGTTTATATGTCACCACCTAGGATGCTTGGGGTGTGACCAACATCAACCATGTGAGGGGTTTATACCTTGCCACCAGGGTGTCCGGGTGTGAACGGTATCCCCATCCTAAGTTGGGGTTATAGATTGGTTGAATCATGCATACACATATGATATCTACTATTAGTATAGATTTACTTAAACATGTTTTAACTTCACTTTGATCATGCATTCTCATATTGTTATTCATAATGCCTATGAAACTATTTCTTGTATTTCGATTGTGTCCTTGTCTATTCTTGTGTTGCACCCCGCATACTTAGTGCATTCCAAGTACTAATGCATATTTTGCCTACATGATGTCACCATGTAAGGACCGGAGCTACTCTTGATCCTTCTCTCCATTCACGTGGCTAGTACGGTGCTTATCCGAGTTTGTTGGTGAGTCCTCAATGATTCGAGGGCTATGTTATGTTTCCTACTCCTATGTTAAGAGACTTTAGCTTGCAATTGTATTTTGACTACGAGGGGAGCCGGTAGTATGTCATGGCCCCCGTCCTATCTATGTATGTAGAGGTGTGCGTTGGACAAGAATATTGTAAATGAGCTTGACTCTTGTTCTATGATGTCATTTTGAAAAGGTTTGCCCTTAGTCCCTATTTCCTGTTAATTAATGTTGAATGTGCTTCCGCGACCGATGAAGTGTGATGACAAGTTTGAGAGGCTTGTTTAGGGTTCCTTCGGGTTCCTCATTCGCCATGTCACGTATAGGCCCTAGGCTTGGGTTGTGACAAGCTTGGTATCAGAGCAGTAGATTGTTAAATACTTGGAGTCCAACACACCGCGTTGAGTAGAGTCCTAATCATGGTTGTGAAGCGCGGCACGACTATGAATGGGAGGCTACAAAATGTTTTAGGAAAGGTTTCCCTTCCTCATGTTCTATGTCGTTCTTAGAGTGCGATAAGGTGATTCCTCCCTAACGCTTGCTCTTTGGATTGCTAGATCATCATGCCAAACATGAGGGGAAGACGGGCCCGATCACCGGAAGAGCCACCCACCAATGGTGAGCTCCGTGATGCATTCACCATGCTTGAACAAGTGGTAGCTAACCAAGTGCAACAAGGAGCCCAAGCTCCTCGAACTACCACCCCAGGGGAAAGGGTGAGAGATTTCATGAGGATGAACCCTCCGGTCTTCCATGGTTCAAAGGTGGATGACGACCTGCAAGAGTTCATCGATGAGGTATGCAAAATCTTGACCATTATGGATGTTGGTGCTTGTGAGAAGGGGGAATTGGCGGCCTACCAACTTTAGGGGGTTGCTCAAATTTGGTTTGATCAATGGAAATGTGAGAAATGTAATGGCTATGTGGTGTTGTGGGAGGAGTTTAAACTTGCTTTCCTTAATAGGTTCTTCCCTCTTGAGCTTAGGGAGGCAAAGTTGGTGGAGTTCATGAACTTGAAGCAAGGAGCTATGAGTGTGAGGGAGCATGCCCTCAAATTTGTCCAACTCTCCAAGTATGCACCTCACTCGATGGCCGACTCTGGGTCAAGGATGAACAAATTTGTGATGGGTGTATCTGACTTGGTTAGTGAAGAGTGTCGGTCCGCTATGCTCATTGGAGATATGGATTTGTCTCGGTTGATGACTTATGCCGAGCAAATGGAGGAGGAGAAATTGAGGAAGAGAAGGGGGCACGAGGCCAAGAGGGCCCGATTGGAGAATAGGTTCCCTAAGGGTGCTAGATTTCATCAAGGCCGAGGAAACCCTCATGTCAACCGGGGATTTGCTATCAATGTTCCTAGACCTCAAGGGGGAGGTGAAGTGGGTTCTATGGATGTATGCCCTAAGTGTGGGAGGAAGCATGGTGGTCCTTGCATGAAGGGTTCGGGTGCTTGCTTTGAATGTGGAGAAGTGGGTCATAAGAGGTTTGAATGTCCCAAGATCCGCAACAAGGTCCGAAGTGCTAACACTACTCCTTTGGGTAGAGGTGCTTCTCAAAGTGGTGCCCCAAGGGACAATCGATTTTATGCTTTGCATGGTAGACAAGGTGTTAATGAGACTCCGGATGTGGTGACCGGTATGTTGCAAATCTTTGATCTTGATGTTTATACTTTGATTGATCCGGGTGCCACCCTTTCCTTTGTTACCCCCTTAGTTGCTAGAAAATTTCATGTCGAGTCGGAATTGTTGCATGAGTCATATGAAGTATCCACTCCCATTGGTGTCTCTATTGTTGCTAGAAAAGTGTATAGAAATTGTCCGGTTTGCATATTAAATAAGTTGTTGCCTTGTGATCTTGTTGAGTTGAACATGGTGGATTTTGATGTTATTCTTGGGATGGATTGGTTGCATGCATATTATGCTTCTATTGATTGTAGGACTCGTAAAGTCAAGTTCCGATTTCCTAATGAACCCGTCCTTGAGTGGGAGAGCCGGGATGTTGTGGTGAAGGGGAAATTCATTTCTTGCATTAAAGCCCATAGGTTGATTTCCAAAGGGTGCTTGTACCATATTGTGAGAGTCAATGATGTGGAGTCTAAAGTCCCTCCTATTGAGTCTATTCCGGTTGTTAATGAGTTTCTAGATGTCTTCCCAGAAGACCTTCCCGGTGTCCCTCCCGAAAGGGAGATAGATCTTGGTATAGACCTCCTTCCCGATACTCAACCTATTTCTATCCCCCCTTACCGTATGGCCCCGGCGGAGTTGAAAGAGTTGAAAGAGCAATTAAAAGATTTGTTAGAGAAGGGGTTTATTAGACCTAGTCATTCTCCCTGGGGTGCTCCGGTTTTGTTTGTGAAGAAGAAAGATGGGTCTCTTAGAATGTGTATTGATTATCGACAACTTAATAGGGTCACCGTCAAGAATAGGTATCCTCTTCCAAGGATTGACGATTTATTTGACCAATTGCATGGGGCTAGTCACTTCTCTAAGATTGATCTTCGGTCAGGGTATCATCAAGTGAAGGTGAGGGAGTGTGATATTCTCAAGACGGCCTTTCGTACTAGGTATGGGCACTATGAGTTTGTGGTGATGTCTTTCGGGTTGACTAATGCTCCGGCTCTCTTTATGGATTTGATGAATAGGGTTTTCAAACCCTACCTTGATTCTTTTGTGGTGGTGTTTATAGATGACATCTTGATCTATTCTCGGGGTGAGGAAGAGCACAAGGGTCACTTGAGGGTTGTACTCCAAAGATTGAGGGAAGAGAAGTTGTACGCTAAATATGAAAAGTGTGAGTTTTGGTTGAAGGAAGTTGCTTTCCTAGGCCATGTGGTGTCGGGGGATGGTATTAAGGTGGATCCTAAGAAGACCGATGTTATTAGGAATTGGCCTAGACCTTTGACCCCGTCGGATATAAGGAGTTTCTTGGGTTTAGCGGGTTATTATAGGAGATTTGTGGAAGGGTTTTCTTCTCTTGCTTCTCCTATGACTAAGTTGACTCAAAAGAAGGCTAAATTTGTGTGGTCGGATGAGTGTGAGGAAAGCTTCCAAACTTTGAAAGAAAGGCTTGTGTCCGCTCCTATTTTGTCACTTCCGGATGGGTTAGAAGGTTTTGTTGTTTATTGTGATGCTTCCCGTATTGGTTTGGGTTGTGTGTTGATGCAAAGTGGTAAGGTTATAGCCTATGCTTCTAGGCAACTTAAGGTTCATGAAAAAAATTACCCAACCCATGATCTTGAATTGGCCGCCGTGGTTTTTGCTTTAAAGATTTGGCGTCATTATTTGTATGGGGTGCATGTTGATATCTTCACCGACCATAAGAATCTCCAATATGTGTTCACGCAAAAAGATCTTAACTTGAGACAAAGGAGGTGGTTAGAATTCCTTAAGGATTATGATATGAGTGTTCACTATCATCCGGGGAAAGCTAATGTGGTGGCGGATGCATTGAGTAGAGTGTCCATGGGTAGCTTGGCTCATGTGGAGGAAGGTAGTAAAGAGTTGGCTAAGGAGGTCCATCGGTTGGCCAAATTGGGAGTTAGTTTAGAAGGGGTGGATAATGGAGGAGTAGTTGTTGTGGATGGTAGGGCTGGGCGTTCAGTCGGTTCGGTTCGGTTTGTAAATTTCGGTTCGGTTTTTTCGGTTTTCGGTTTGGCAAAATATGAAACCAAACCAAACTGAAATAAATTCGGTTTGGTTCGGTTATTACAATTTCGGTTCGGTTTATTTCGGTTTGATTTTCGGTTTAACCAAATTTAATTAATGCGGCATGTGGGTTGTGGCATCTGGATTATTTTCTGCTGGCCTGAATATAAACTGATCAAAATTTGACTTTCTTGGCCTTAATTTGTTTCACCAAGTCTCAACTTTCATGTCACAACTCACAAGCCTTTTACTTGAAACTTACCATATCATTGACTAAAATATCTAAACAAAATAGATAATTCTTGTCCAGCAGGCAGCAACATTAACAAACTAGTCGAGAATAAGAATAAAAAGGCTATCAAGACTCAAGAGTCAAGCCAACAACAGTACAACACTAGAAAATTCAAAAACTTGTGCCCAGCACCACTAAACTGAAACGTCCAGCTGCCAGTAGACTGAAAAGTCCAGCAAGAGAATAGTCGGGACACTGTTGCCTCTTGTATCATAAGAACACTGCATTGACTCTGCGGAGATACCAAAAACACTGACACTGCAAAAACAATTGTCCAAATTTAGCACGATACAATAATGAGCTTGAAACTCTGTATAAAGTCTGGAAGCAAATTACAGACAACCACTGACAACTTTTTTTTCATCATATTTTTTTTGTTTGGATGAAGAGCCAACAACTTACATAATAAATGTCACATACAGAAGTAGAAACAAGAATGAACATACACTTGCTGTTAGAAAAGTTTAAATTAAACGAAGAGCTGAAGACAGTTTAAAGAATGGAGTGAAACTGAACAACATAGTATAGTGACGAACAGTGCAAAGAATTCAGCATCTGTATAATATATAAAACTATCAAGCAAGTTATGTAAATAAGTTCTTTACTTACCCATACCATGCATCACTAGTTAATAGTTGAACTTACAAGTTGCAACTATATATCAATAATACTAGATTCAGTCCCACTACAAGCAAAATCTAAAAAAATATGAAAGAATTTGTTAGTTGTTAAGAAACATAAGTAAGAAAATTATTTTCAATATAATTAATACAAATACCAAAATCTTACCAAGTTCAAGTTTCTCAAGATACTCTAAATCTTCTTCAATATTGATTTGAAAAGGCTCACTTCTAAGACAATCTTGAACACAAATAAGAGATTGCACAAGTTTAGGAGTTAATGAACTCCTAAAGGGATCAAGAACACGACCTTCTGTGCTGAATACACATTCTGATGCGACACTTGAAATGGGAATGGCTAACACATCACGAACCATCTCCGCGAGAATAGGAAATCTCGGCTCATTTACTTTCCACCACATTAATATATCAAAGCCATCATTATCTGGCTCAATATCTTCAGCAAGATATCTTTCCAATTCTGATTTACTACCTGAACTTCCACTAACTTCTTTATGCTTCTCAAATTGTTGTTTCGTTCTCATTCTTCCTCTATTTACAAAGTTGCCAGAACCATTCACACTAGATATAATTGATGAGTTGCTAGATGAAGTGGGTGAAGATGGTACATGTAAAGAGCTGTTTGAGGATTTCTCAACATAATAATCAAATAATTTGTTCATGTATTTTTTCACTTCTGAACATAGCTCATCCCCAACTTCTTTTCCAAACATATCCCTAATTGCAAATGGAACATAATCAAGCTTGTTACGGGGATCCAACACGGATGAAATAAAGATCATCTTGTTCATTTTATGTGGTTCACCCCAATACTTTTTGAACTTTTCCTTCATACCTTTTGCCATTTCTTTCAAATTACCATCTTCATTTTCCATCATCTCTTTCAAAATAAGATTAAGTTCAGCAATTTCAACAAAGTGTGTATTGCTAGTGACATAATTAGAACCAGAGACCTTCAAAGTAAGTACATAAAAAGTTTCAAGAAATTTCACTATTGACCTCATATTTTTCCAGTCAACACTTGTAAGAATATCTACACTAGTTCCATCTTTTGCACTAGTTCCATCTTCACCTTCAGAAGAATTAGAACCAAAGGTACGAAAATGGTTCAAGTATCCAATATCATAAAAACTATATCTTTCAAATGCAAGCTCAAAATGTTGTGCTACATCGAGCATCAAATATGTAGAGTTCCACCTAGTAGGAACATCTAAACATAATGATTTCTTACAAGTTATCAATTGAGATTCACAACATTCTTTGAACTTTCGAATTCTTGCGGGAGATTGTTTAATGTATTTCACGGCTTGTCTCACTAGCTTGATAGACTTACCAATTTCCTTCAACTCATCTTGCACAATAAGATTAAGGATATGTGCCATACACCTCACATGAAGATGGTCACCATCCATAATGTTAGTTCCCCAATTACTCAATTGTTTAGACATTTCTTTCACAGTAACATCATTAGAACTAGCATTATCAACTGTAATAGTAAACACATTATCCAAACCCCATTCAAGCAAACAATTAGTAATGCAAGCCGCCATATCCCCGCCCTTATGACTAGAAATAGGACAAAAAGTTATTATTCTTTTATGCAAAGTCCAATTTCTATCTATAAAGTGGGCTGTCAGACACATGTAGTTGATTTTTTGTATAGAGGTCCAAGTATCTGTCGTAAGACAAACTCTTGGACGTGCTTCTTTGAAAACCTTCTTTAAAAGTTGTCTTTCTTCAAGGTATAATTCATAACAATCTCTTGTCACGGTTCTACGAGAAGGAATATGAAATTGTGGCACTGTAACTCTCATGAAGTTTTTAAAGCCCTCTTTCTCAACAAAACTAAACGGTAGCTCGTCAACAATTATCATTTTGGCTAAAGCTCTCCTACTTTGTGCTTGGTCAAATTTCCAAGTGCTAATCACTCCTTCCTTTGCTCCCATTGAAGATGGTAGAAAATTAATTACATTTTGACCTTTATCTATGGTGTCACGAGGAAATTTAGGACATGTTCTCATATGAGTATTCATTGATGACGTACCGTTACTTGATGTAGAAGCTGCATAAGTTTTCGCACAATACTTGCATTTGGCTTTCTTAGCTCCACTTTCATCGGTGAACTTGTCAAAATGCTTCCAACAAGTAGCTCTAGGTTCCATGAGTTTCCTTTTCTTTGAAGTATCGACATCAACTTCAACCTCATTAGGAGATGAGGTGTTAGGTGTGCTTTCATTTGAAGCTCCACTTTCACTTACCCTACTTCCAATTTGTGTCATCTGTAAAAAAGTGAAACAAACAAGAAGAACAACAATCAGAATTCAGAAAGACACAGACACACTGACACACAATACATTATAGTTCACAAATCACACAAATGATCACATAGTTGCATTACTGATTACTTGCATAGTTGCATTCAATGATTAAAAAAACAATAGAGGATTCACAATTTATAGCAATAAAACTCACAAATCATGCATGTATGATGTACCAACACATCCTAATTCCTATGTCTAAAAACATAAGAAAGCATTCACGCCCTCAGCAAAAGTTTCCAACATAAACAGTAACTAACAGAATTAATTAACTGATATTAGTCATATTACATTTCATAATCATAAAATGAGGAAATAAAGCAGAAGAAGAAGAAAAAATAAGGAGCACAGACATGCTCAATCCTCAATCTGGTAGTGAAGAATGAACAAGTTCATCACCACTAGGACTTAAAATTTATGACAGAACCAGTGAGAATCACCTCATAGGTCCAACACCCCAAAGCATAACAAAGAATGCAAACTTTTCAAGAACACTAAGGTACTGCAAGGATCACAGTGTTTTACTACTCTTGTTGTTTCACTTTTCGGGTTCCAAAAGGAAACTTCTATAAGAAATTCTCCAAACATTAGGCCACATTTGAAAATGGAATATGGCTCTTTCTAGAATTAAATCTTCCTATAAACAATGGAATATAATGACAGAACTCTAGAATAAAAAAGAAAAAGAAGAGAAATAAACATAAGCAATTTGTAATATACTCTTAACCATGAATGTTAATTGGAAAATTGCATCTTGAGTGTTAACGAAAGTAATGGAAAATTTGCTTGGTAAGTGCAAATGCTCTCCTGAAATATGAAACCAAACCAAACTGAAATAATATATAGAGATTGCCAAACAATCTGGTTGAGCACAAGAGTCATGGACAGTACACAAATTTAGTTAAAAGTCTCTAAAGTAATATATAGAGATCATCTTATGATTCTTATCCAGTGAGCACTTACCTTCGATTTTCAAGTCGCGAGCGTCGAGCAGTGCACTGAGCAGTAGGCAGTAGTGGGCTGCACCTGCGACTTGCGAGCAGCTGAGCACTCAGTGAGGAGCCAAGAGCAACAAATGACAAGCTGAGACTGAGAGATGAGGGATGAGAGTTGAAAGACGACCTGGGAACCTGCGACGTAAGTCGTAACTGAGACGAGAGTTGAGAGATGAGAGTTAACTGTGAGAGACGAAAGTTGAGAGATGAGAGACGACTTACGATGAGTGACGAGAGTTGAGAGATGACTGATGAGATATGAGAGTTGGCAGTTGCGGCGTATTTTGAGAGATGAGAGACGATGAAGATGTTAGGGAAATCACAAATCAGTTTAAGGATTTTTGAATATTGGTTGGAATTTGGGCTTGGCAATGGGCATGGGCTGAATGTGATTGTAATTTGATTGGATTTGGGCCGGCTGGGTTGGTCATAGGTTGGCTGAAAGTTAATTAAGATTTAAGGGGGTAAAGAATATATACAAATAATTTCGGTTTTTCGGTTAACCGAATTTTTTAAGCTAAAAACCGAAAACCAAACCGAAAACTAAAAATATTGAAAATCGAAACCAAAACCGACCGAAATAATAGAAAAACCGAAACTGAAATTTAAAAAAAATCGGTTCGGTCGGTTTTTTCGGTTTTAACCATATTATGTCCAGCCCTAGTCTCTGTACAACTGAACTGTGATTAAATCTTCTGTTTTGAATTCGTTTTATCATTATGATCTACACAGCTTGTTTTTACCCTTCTTGATTCTTATATTTGGGGTTCCTTACTTATTTAACTGTAGAATCGCTTTTACTTGTGTTGGTAGTTCATTTTTGTGGTTAAAATGGAAGGAATTTGTACCTGCAAAATTAACAACCATGTTAGTTAAATAATCTGCAAGCTTATTCCCTTCTCTAAATGTATGCAATACTGTCACATCCTTGTTCTCCATTGCTCCCTAACCTCTCTAATGTCTACTGAGATAGTCCAGCGCATTTCCCAAATTCCATCCAAAATCCGCTTAATGATTAAAGAATTTGTTTCCATTATAAGAAGGAGGAGATTATGACTCAAGCAATGTAGTAGACCCCCTTTAAAGCCTTTCACTTTTGCCTCTAATGCAGAATAACCATCTGTTTTCCATGCTTCAACATACACCAAATCTCCATGCTCATCTCTAATACAAAATGCATTTGGCCCTATTCCTCCACCTGAATTGCATTTGTAACTATCTCCTTTAAGACACTTCCACCGTACCATTGTGGTATTTATTAATGGTATGTAGCTCTCCAGAAATTGTACAATGGGTGGCCAACTACTAGGCATTTCTGCTAACCAGGGGTATATTATTTTTGCCATTAGATGAATATTTCTTTTAATCTCCAAAACCATGGAATGTATAGTCATACTTCCCCATGTAAGATCATATTTCTTCTTTTCCACACTTCCCAAATGATGAAGCTTGGTACTGCTCTGCACAAAAGTATCAACTTAGGTGCACAATTTCATCCCACTACTTATATATGGTATGTTTCATCTGATTAAATGGACCCTGCATACCAATAGCTCCAGCAAACAACTTCCATAGATAATTGGCATCATGACATAGGACAAACAAACGGTTAAACGATTCTGAAATGTTATTTTCACAACAACGACATTCCATCTTATCAGTTATCATGTTTCTAACTAGAACCTCTCCAATTGGAATTCTCTTAAACTATATTCTCCACATCAGAA
>NC_064288.1:44105839-44175170 GCF_019186545.1 Solanum stenotomum
AGTTTTTTTAGCATTGAGATGATCACGAAGATCTCCTTGAAATTTTTCTCCTTCAATATGATTTTCACTGACCATGGCATCAACTTAACCATCGGTGAGAGTTCGACAATCAGCTTCTCTATGCCCCTGATGCTTACATCTCTTACAATAATATGGTACATAATCATACCTAATTTTTTGCCATACGTTTGTAAGTTCACCAGTGACTAAATCGTTGAATTGAACTCTAATTCTTTTTGGAAGAATCCTTAAAAGATTCACCTCGACTTTTACCCTTGCAGTACTAGGTCGTGTTTTTTCATAGGTCGCTCAATCCACATCAAGAGGTTGTCCAACTATCGAAGCCATTGAAAACAGAGCATTGCGAGCAAAATATTGACAGGGTAAACTTGGGAAAGAAATCCATGCCATTGCAGTGGAGGTTTCTTCCCTAGGACTAAAAGAGGGAGTCCACTTTTGGATTCTGAATGGTATAACAGTACCAGCGAACTTAATCGACCTACTAGTTTTTGAAAAGATTGCAATATAATCTTCCTTTAAAGTGAACCGCAGGAGCACATGCCGACTTTCTAATAACCCAATGTTACTTCACCTTTAAATCCTAATTGTTGATGCAATATTTTCCGTAAATCTGGAAGTTCAGGCCTTCCATGTGAGAATTTGGTAATGAGAACGTATTTTAAATTCTCTTCCGTGATAAACGTTTTTATGTCTTTGGAGTCAAACACCATTGTGGGTTCTCCATGTAAAAGAATGACGGGTTTGAGAGATTTCTCACTAGATTGTTGATTCCCGCTGATTGCCGAAGCATATGTACGACATGTATTAGGGTTGACGTTTGTATTATTTAGACTTTATAATACTTTTCTTATTAATTGTTATACTTTGTTTATTTATTTTACTTGAGTTTGATGCACTTGAGCCGAGGATCTTTCGGATATAATTTATCTAACTTCACGAGGTAATGATAAAGTTTGCGTACACTCTACCTTCCCCAGACCTCACTTAGAGAAATTTCACTGGGTATATTGTTGTTTTAGACACACACGTCTTATATGGCATAGTAGGATGTCATGTAAAATGTGAATTGTCACGTAGGACGCCATATAATATGTGTGCGTCTACTTGTTCAACTTTTGAATAGTGTAAGTGTCTATGCACACCCAAAGTTGGAGGACATAAATGTCAAGCAAGGCCAAGTTAAAGGGTGCATATATGCAGTATGCCAATCATTAATAGAGGCATATCAATTCGTTTCTCAAGTTTAAAAATCATTTTTAGTCATCCAAACATGTTTATCAATAGTTTGTTCATAGAGTAAAATCATGCTTAAATCACCTTTGCAAAATCAAGTTCTAAATAATTTCAATTTTTAGGAAATTCATGTACTTGCATATAGGTTCATAATATAAACAAAATCAAATGTTAGGGGATGAAATTATTGTGCTATAGATTGTTTTGGATACAATTTTTTTAGGAAGATTTCAGAAATATATAGTTACCTGACTATATTGTAAAAATATAAGGGAAAATGCATAAGTACCCCCCAGCCTATATCCGAAATTCCAGAGACACACCTAACATTTACTAAGGTCCTATTACTCTCCCGAACTTATTTTATATGTAATATTATACCCCTTTTTGGCCTACGTGGCACTGTCTTGTGGGCCCAGCGCATATTGACATTTTTTTCGAGGATAGTGCCACGTAGGCCGAAAAGGGGTAGAATATTATAGATNGGGGGGGGGGGGGGGTAATAGGACCTTAGTAAAGGTTAGGTGTGTCTCTGAGATTTCGGGCATAGGCTGAGGGGGTACTTATGCATTTTCCAAAATACAATCCAAAACTTACCTTACAAGTTTTTAGCCCAAAATACAATTTGATATACAATATTATACCTTTGATATACAACAATTTGCATATTATGTTTTTTACAAAATGATTGAAATTTGTTAAAAATATATTATATACCAATATATAATATTATACAAAATTATAAGAGCTATTTATACAGTCATATACAATATTATATAAAAAATGAACTTCATCTTCTTCCTTGAATCCAATCGTCCGTTCATCCAAAAATACCTCAAAAATTACACCAAATCACTCAAAATTTCATATTTAGACTCTTTGATCTTTTGCAACAATATAACCACTCGAAACGAAACTTATTTGTGAAATTCAATTTTTAAATTTTGTAACTTTAAGCTTCAACAATGACTGTTATGAAATGTCGTGTAACTCCAATCAAAGATAAGCAATGACCTAATTTCTTCAAACGCAGAGGCTATTATCAATATATATATTATAATTATTCATTTCACTCCGAGCAAACAAAACAAGTAAATCAGATAATTATCATCACCACCACCATTATAATATCCACCTTCATCAAGAAATCGCTCACGACTTAGTTATTACCAAACTTATAATAATAAAATGTTATGTTATTTCTTTTTATATATATTTTTCGTGGGGGTTTATAATGAACGTGGTGTTCATGTTAGCTTTTACGTGCCTTAATTATTAATTCCACGAAATAGTTATCATATCCTACCAACAACCGACACCAAATAACTCTGTCCAGCAAGAGTCCGATAGATTGGTAAAATCAGCAAAACTAAAATCACCTAATAATTTTTATCTCCACCAAATTTTAAACCCGAGACCTCACAGAATTTGACTTTGTTTCCATCATTTACATTAGGGACATTGGAATTAACAGCGCAAATAAACCTAACATTCAAACTCATAAATCAATGATCACCAATTTGTATCAAAATTCTTAACAAAATTGTGAATTGTGATATATTTTAGCAGTTGCCACAATTTTGTAGAGTTCTTCGACTCATGTCGCTGCTGAATCAACTCTTCAATAGGGGACTTCAAGGCTCAAAGTGGTAAAACTCCATTCTTTTTTAGCTGAAACTATCAATCTACTTCATTTCTCAACTGTTCTGTCTTTCAATTATCGAATCCAAGAATTTATTTTGAATTTTTCTGTTCATATTTTAGAAAAAAAGGCCAGAGATCTGTTTATGGGTTTTTTTTTTTCAATTTTCTAGAAGTTTCATCTGTAAAGCCCCAAATTTGGGTTTTGTGCAATTTAAGGGTATAGACAGCTTTTAAGATGCATGATTTGTGTTTATATGATTTTGTGTTTGTTGAAACACAAATGATCTCCTTAGATTGGAGTAGTATTGTTTCAATATTTTGTTAACAACCAATTTCGCTAATTATTCTTGTGACTGTGTTAGAAAATGTAGAAAATTTCTAGTGTCAGAGAATACCTAATTAGTCTGTAGAGACGAATTATTGAACATTGGAATGAAATTGGTCCAGGGGTTTGGGAGGGTAGAGTGGATACATAACTTACCACTACCTCATGAAAATAGATCCTTATTCAGGTGTTCTGGTGGTGCCCCCGTCTGGTCTACTATCGTTTTTTCACCGCTGGTAGACTACTTTGGCCCACCAAATGGCACAACCACAGTAGCTGGCTTGGCTCCCTCTTACTCTGGTCTACACTCCCCTTGTGAGTCGCCACCCTCATGTACTACTCTACTATAAACAAACAGAACTATGCTGACGAATGCCTCTTTTCTCTTCTCTGAAGTCTACAACAAACAAGTGGGAGAGGCAGGATTCGAACCTACGTAGAAAAACTTCAATAGATTTACAGTTTGCCGCTTTTGACCACTCGGCCACTCTCCCCTTCCCGACCGACGCCTCACCTGCACAGGTACCTACGTAGTGTAGTCTCGGTCGCACATTCAACATAGCGTTCGGACTCATGTGCCTTCTAGAACCATGGAAGTAGAGAAACTATTTCCGAAAGATCCTTGGTTCAAGTGTAGTAAATCTAAGTACAAAGAATAAGAAAATAGTGGAAAAAACGTAGTGGAAGTAGCGCAAATCCTACAAGAAAGGAACAAGAACAACCAAATAGTGCGATAATCGAAACACAATAAACAATAGACAATAGATGAAGCAACATGGTTAAACATTGGGCTAGTGGTTAATGAAGTGGGTTGAGAACTATGAGGCTTGGGGTTCAAATGATCCCAGTAGAGGACAAATAAACACTAGGTAATTTCTTCCCATTTTTCCTAGCCTTGGTGGACAGAGTTACCTGATACCTTGTACCTGTTGCTAGGGGAGGTGGAAGGTATCCCATGGAATTAGTTGAGGTGCGTGAAAACTAACAAGGACACCACGGTTATTAAAAAAATGGCTTAATGAGGATTCATATGCCAAACTAATTGAAAATAAAAAAGAAAAAATTAAAAAAGCTGCAGAACCAAACTAGTTATCGAGGCTTAAGGCTTATTGCTGTTATATTCTTGTGACAACCTGTGGATGTAACTGTTGAAATTGGTGGATGACTTTGCAGCAAGACGTGCTTGACCTTGGCAATCTCACGAATCAAATTATTACAAAACAAGAGAGATGCACAGCTCAGACTTATGCGCAAGGAGATAGCCCAATTTCTGCAAACTGGCCAGGAAGCCATAGCTCGAATTAGGGTAGAAATTCTGAGATACTTCTACTTGTTGATCATTCCATTAAGAATTTCTCTAACTAGTATTAACTTCATTCAGGTTGAGCATATTATACGCGAGCAAAATGTATGGGCTGCCTATGAGATTTTGGAGTTGTTCTGCGAGTTTGTTTATGCCCGGGTCCCTATCCTTGAAAGCCAAAAGTAAGCTCTTTCGTTCTGGACTTCTCTTGTTCGAAGCAATGAAATTTCTTTACTCATTAGGTCCGGGTTGTGATGGCATTATTTAGTGAATTGAAATCAAGAGATGATTTGTATTGGCAAACTTAGTCTATGTTCTTATACTGTGAATTGAGATCAGCTTCAAAATGCTCTTTGCATTATGTTTGCCAGAGACTTTACTAAGTACTTTGTATTCCTTCCCTGCGAACAATATTCCTAGTCTCAGCTTAAAATTAGCTTCAGATACCACTTAACGATTAGGAAAAAAAAAAGCTTCGGATACCCTTTTGAAGTTGATTATTCATCCCTCAGCTAAGTAAAATGTATCTGCGATTATGCATTTATTATCTTCTTCTCCTATTTCAATCTCAGGGTTTGGGTGCAGGGAGGGTGTCTTTGTTTCTCATGTGATTACCAACCAATTGAGGCTGTCGATAATATCCTTGTATCCCTCAAAGCGATTATTATCCATTTTTTCGCTTAATAGACGAAGATCCTATTCCAGTATGTTGATTCGATTAATGCTAGCAAGAGTTTCTTGTAGATTCAATTAATGCTAGCAATACCTCCTTCCAAGTTGTATTCAAACTTTGTGTTGTAATACAACATATTAGAGTAGGAGGGTTTATATTATATTTGAAACCAAATAAACTATGTTTAAATTCCGTAACCTTAAGAGAGGTTTCTGTATTTAATTCTTTAAGGTAATTGTTTGGTTGAAGTCAAAGACATAACTACACACCCATAACTAGCCAAAAATGTTGAATGCCCTTTCAAATTTTCACCAATGACTTCTCCTGGGACATAGCATGGTAGAACCGCTGGCTGTACAATCTTTCCTCTCCATTATTGCCTTCTCTTCTTCCTTGCAGCCACCCTTACTCTTATTCCACTTAATCTCAGCCTTGGCCACCAATATCATCTGCAAGCGCATTCATCTCTACAACAATAATGCCTTAATCCCGAATTAGATGAGATTGGCTATATATATTCTCAATATTTATTCTACTTTATGTGGGTTCATTTTTTTAATGCTCAATAATTTCTAAATTCGAACAAATTATGGTTTCTTTAGAACTAGAGATTCTTTTAATGTCATGCTATCCCTATTCTGACGTGCAAAATCTAACCAAACTAAAACATCTACCCTATGCAAGTGTCCCGACAACAAACCTGACTATGCAGATACTTTGCTTCCTTAGTGTTTTGTTGTTCGTCAAGTTCACATATATTTCAAGAGGCTGTGGTCTATTGGTAATTTGAGATGACTTCCTCCATGTAATTTTGGATTTATCTTGTTTTATTTTCAGTGTCCTCAGTCATCATAGTGTAACTCTTACGTACGGTGCATTTATAGAGGTCTGCGTAGATCAAACCATCATTAATAACTGTGTTACATGCACCTTGGTCCAATATGATTTTTGGTCAGTTAAAATTTATAACTTAACAGGTATGTGATCCTTGGCCAACTTGAACTTTTTATTGAGGTCTAGTGACCTCGTTCCTTCATAAACGGCTTAAGTCTAAGTTGGCCACCAAAATAATTGCTATAACGTCGTGTCATTTTGACCTTTTAGGTGAAGGATGTAAGGTGCCACTAGGGAAAGTACGTTATTAAGCAAGAGTAGCTACATCTTCTCTTCTAGTTAGTTGTGTGTTGCGACTCCCAACACACATGCAAGTGCACATGGTTATCCAAGTAGTACAGACTGGTTTAGTCTGGATACCGTACCCAAGAGACTTGTGATTTAGCAAGAATCTAGTTAAATCTGATACTGCAACTTTAAACAAGTGTTAAAGTAACCAAGAGAGAATTTTGGGGATTTTATTTATTTCTATGAGTAAATTTAAAGACTAAAAAGCAAGCAAGGGTTGTGATCACTATAGGAGAGATATTCTAGGGTTACGACTCTTATTTACAATCATGTAAAGTATTGGAATTCATTGACTAGTTCATTTATCTAGTTGTTGATTTACGGGGTTAATGATATGATTATAGTCTTTCGAGCCCCTAATCGTCTATCTAGGTTGACCTCACACCTACATTGTTGAGCGGAGATGTGGTAAACCATTCCGAATGCATTTATATGTCCTCCTGTTTTGTAACCAAGTAAGGTGATCTAGGTATATTCCTATCGTAGATCCATTCTTTATTTTACTAGAGTAAAGATCTTACTCTTATATTCTTTGTTCTATCTCATGATTCTTCTTCTGAGTTCACAAAGATAATATAAATTTGTTCTAATGGTAGCTAAGCATTGAAATAGTAAGCTCAAGAATATAAGAACAACTAATATGATAAACAAACTTTGTCGAATCAATTGTCTACTAAAAAAATCATGCTTTTAGCCGTAACCCCACAACATGGATATTTGGCTACTCTTCTAATCAAAATTGCAAGAATTGATGTTGTTCATGCAAATTAAAGAGTAGAAAAGTAATGTTGTAGTCTTCTCCCCGTCATGTGGTTAGCCAAAAAGTGATTCCCCGTCAAAATAGTCCAAAAGGTTCTATTTATAGTGGTGGAAAATACCCCTTACTCCTACTTGGACTTGGTCTTGGCTTTTATAAAGATCACCCGCAGAAGCACTGCCTTGGCGCCACATCCCTCAACGCAGAGTACCAGCTGCATCACGCCCTTTCCATCGCACAGGGGACTGGAATTCCTGTCCTCTGGAGTTTGATAACAATCCTGGTGCCCCCTCCATGCAGAGGAGTTTTCGCGTGTCGCGGACCTCCTTTTTTCACTGCCACACATGCCTTTTTTCGTCCATAATGCTCGGCTTTTGCTTCTATTGTCATTTTGGGTCGATCTCTGCTGCATTTTAACCTAAAACATATCTAATCTCATATATTAGCTTACCCACATCAATTATGCACAAAACACATGGATATACGTGAGTTGATTCTCGGAACTTAAGCTGAAATATGGGCATAATGCGGCACTTGGGTATATAAATACGCCTAAGATCATTACGCATTTCAACAAACTCACTCCCAAATGGTTTATTTACTGCATTTGTCTAGTGGACACTGTAGTTTGTCTTAGTCATTTCTATAATCTAAAAGCTCTACGTGATGAAATCTTGTAATTATCTCTTTCGGTGTATCAGGGAATGCCCCTCAGAATTGCGGGAAGCTGTTGCAAGTATAATCTTTGCAGCTCCAAGATGTTCAGATTTGCCAGATTTATTGCATGTCAGGAATCTATTTGCTGCTAAATACGGAAAGGAATTCATAGCCGCAGCATCTGAGCTTCGGCCTGATACAAGTGTTAACCGTACAGTTACGCTCTCGTCTTCTTCATTGTGCTAATGATATTCTTGCAGGGTTGACTATATTAAGCTGAGGTTATTTATATGAATATGCAGATTGTAGAGAAACTTTCAGTCGGAGCTCCATCTGCTGAAGTAAGGCTCAATGTATTGAAGGAAATTGCAAAAGAGTACAACGTGGAATGGGATTCTTCTTACACAGAAGCAGAATTGAGTAAAAAGCCAGAGGACCTTCTGGTACTTTCCTTTGTTAAATCTTCTAGTGTGTCTTGAATGTTTAGTCCTTCAGAAGCTTGAAAATGTCCGAATTAGGGGTATGGTTCCTGGTCCATCTCTATTTTCTTGTGAAGATTGATATTTGCATTTTCTTTTGTGCTATGTTAATGAAAGGTCTAACCTTTATTATGCACAAACTTAAAAATGACAAACTTCGCGGTTATGCTATGACATGGGGCTGAGACCTAGTTTTCTCTGAAATATACACGCGTGTTTTGCAAATGGAGGAGTTTAAAGTTTTGTAGTTCGTTCTTATGCTAACACGGTTGAAAGCTTATGTCTGTAAGGATCAAGTTCTTTAGATTTGTATGAACTGACACTTCGCCCTCCGGACATTCACAATGATCATTTCCACTATATTTTATCACGTGTTGGGACATTATTGATTTAGTCAATTCTAGTATAATCCCTGCGTCTATTGGACTTTTAAGTGGTTTTTTGTTTCTTGATCTGACTTTGTTTTGCTGGCACTATAATTCATGATGTAGAATGGACCAAAGCAAATTGCTGCGCCTGTTCGGGCATCTCTAGAACCAAACACTCGTGGTCATCCACCAACTTCTGAAAATCCTGTGACGTCTCCAAATGGCAATCGAGGAGCTACAAGTCTTAATTCTCCAACCTCTGTTACTAAAGCACCTCTATGGCCTACCAATATAGCTAAACCATCACTTACTGACAGCTCTTTGGCTGATACATCCAACATAAAACAGGATACAAGACCAGAAACATCAGATGTATTGGAGAGAGCTCGTGCTGCTATTTCTGCTGCAGAGCGTGCATCTACTGCTGCACGACTTGCTGCAGATTTGGTTAATGTCAAGTTCAGTACTTCAAAGATAGGGGAAGGCAAGAGTTAGTTAAGTTGTTATTTTTCGAAATTCGATCTGTCTGATGCCTCTTTTCTTATGTGTGTGTGAGAGAGAGCAACAGGATCTGAACTTTATCGTCGTGGCAGCTTATGTCGATGCGACACTGTTATGAAGAAAAAGGCACACATCAAGTTTACGTATAATGCTGGTGGTTTTCTTATTAGTAAGTGACCAGCTTTGAAGTACAATAATGTTTGTAAAATATGAAGTGAGTAACAATTCTGAGTTTCATGCTTAAGTAATAAACTTAGCTCTCTTCATTCTTGTAGTTTTGAATCAAAATATGCCCTCTAGTAATGGCTGTAAAAGTTCATCATGTTCCAATTATGTGTATTATAGACGCTTGAGAACACGCGTATAAACTTTTTTAAAATTTTACTCGGAAGTATCTAATAAGATCACTTTACTAAATGCTCAATCAAACCACATCATAGTTTGAGTGGCTAAAAATATGTATTTTTGGCTGCACATAATTATCTTTCTCAAATTCTGAATTAAATGTAGCAAATCATCTCTATTACCAACCTTTGTTTTTTCTCTCATAGTGGGGCTTAAGGACATGTGATGGAATTTGCAATCATTTCCAACTTGACATCTTATAATTTGTCATAATTTTGTCATGTCCCAATTAACAAACAAATGCTTGGTTTAGTGCTTGTCACAAAATCATTTCCAACTTGATATCTTATCTTATTTGCCATAATTTTTCATGTCCCAATCAAGTAAGAGGACTTATCAACATGCATGTTTAGATGGAACCTTCCTTCCTTTAGGATCAAAAGAGCCTAATCAACCTTGATGTCATAGTATATTTAGTTAGGACTAACTTTAGTAGTCTCTTCTCAATGATCATGTATAGAGTTAGGTATGCCAGACTCAATATATCACTTTTCGCACATCAATAATCAATAGAGACAAATTAAGTACGTTTAATAAAAAAAAAAGTGTTGGATTTAGTGGTCAATAGTAATAACTGATCACTAACCATAAAGTTGAAAAGCATTGAGCTCAAAACCATCTCCCTTCCTTTAGTTTTCTACTAAAGATTGCTTAAACGATGAACTATGATAATTTTGATGTAAAAAAAGATAAAAAGAGACGAATCTAGAAGCTGACATACATGTTTCTTTAGAACTTCACGCGAGGTGAGGAATATTTCGCCAAAACATATGTTGGCCACAAAATTTGATGCTCTTGTCACTTTACAAAAGGAATGTAAAGCAAAAACTCCTACAAATTTGTATTACTTTTTCGTTCTACTATATATTATTCCAAAAAAATATAATTCCGTTTGCATTTTATTTATTCCCCCACCCCTTTGGACTCTTATGACAATTTGTTGATTTATTCAATTTTGGACGTGGTCCAAATTGTAGGTATTGAGAAAATTGTAACCTTTCAAACATTCAGAAGACAATAGATCAACTTTTAGTCAAGAGAATTAGTCTTATGTAACTTTCACATCTTTCATTTTCTATTGTCTTGATACTCACCATATTTACTTAGGTTACCAATTGATGCAACCTCTCTAAGATGAACAAGTGTCGCGAGGGACGGAGCTAGAAACTGACATATATACAAGTTTCATTGAATTCGTTATAGCTTTAGTTCAAATTTTATATTTGTATTAAAAAATTGCATTCAATAGGTATAAAGATAAATTTAGAACTCAGTTACCAATATTTGTTATTGTTGTGCTAGAATTTAGAACTTATAAAGTTCAAATCTTTTTAGCAAAGAGAGAAGTAGTACTATTGAAAACACCTCTAAATTTGACGTAAATTATTGTTTCTTCTCCGAACATAGCCTTAAAAGCACTCCTCTACTTGAATAACTAAACTTAAATACACTCCTGCTCTGCCATATGGCATAGCAAGTGGTCTCACACTCTCGTAGAAGTGTGGGGCTCTTAATAAAATGTTGAAAGAAGTGTTGAAAACACCCCTAAACTTGGCTAAAATTTAGAGGTGGATTTCACCCATGTAGCAAGATCGGAGTTGTATTTGTTAGGGTTTTGCCCTCTTACCATATTTGAGTTTTACTTTTCTCTTGAAGAAAGTCAAAGTATTACCGTAAATGCTTGAACTTTTCCTAAAAGGAAAACATAATTCTCTTCCACATTCAGTTTATTCTTTCCTTAGAGGAAAAATTTGAAAATCTATAAATTGAGGACCCCTCTTTCCATATCAAGAACACAATAACATTCACAATGTAGTCATTTAGAAAGTCTTGCTTATGGGGAGATTTTCTCCAAATATATTTATGTTTTTTCAATATTAGTTTTATAATATGTAGGTCGTTTCACCAAACTATATTAAATTATTAATAATATGTTTTTAATATGCTTTTATTTGTCGTCTAATTAATCGTCATATGATTTACTATTGTAAGCTTCCACATGACGCCAGAGGCGAAGCGAGGATTAAGAGTACTTTGGGGGTTTTCGTTAATAACCGTCAATCAACTTTGTTAGGGGTTCACAAATTAATATATATAAATATTTAATTAATTTTCTAGTACAAATATAGGGTCTACTGAAAAGCTACTGCGTTCGTCCGAACCCATGAACCCCACCTAGCTCCGCCTCTTCATGACGCCCTAATCACTTTTTAACCCAACAGTATTTAAGTTTAGTTAGACAAATAGATGAGTATTTTTAAAACTGTCAATTATTTAAAAATGAAACTAATAATTTTACACCATATTTAAAGGTGTTTTCAATATTTTTGTCTTTTAACAAAAGGTGACTATAAAAATGGGAAAGGGAATTTTTTCTTCCCCTTTGACAAAAGATGAAGTCATGTATCTAAATGCAGAAAGAAAATAATAGAGCATCAAGGAATAACTGAAGTAAAGGTGAGCTTAATGGAAAAGTGTGTTACACATACTTTTCTACTTTTATCTGTTGATTCTCAAAGTATATACAATATTATATATGTTTGTACATATAAATTAGTGTCTTCATGACCGGATAAATACTCCCTCCATTTTAATTTATTTGACTTATTTTTACTTAACACAAAGTTTGAAAAAATAAATAGTAATTAGTGGATTATTAATTAAGTTAGTTGATGTTCAAGGAGTCATAAAGGAGAATTTAGCTCAATAATCCTCTGCTCTGACTTAAATTGTTAAATTGTCTTTCTTAAATGTGTGATAGTATGCATCAAAAGTAGCAATAGATTTGTTGACTTCTTTTTTCTATGGAGGTTCGTTTGATGTCTTAATTAATTTAAAATTGTGTTATATAAGATCTATTAAAGAGGAAAGTGTTTTTAGTGAAAAAAAATATATTTTCTAAATATGAACGTAGGAGCTCTGATTAAAAAGTGAACAGATTTTATCCATCCAATACAATTATGATGGTTCTTGACTTAAAAATCTTCATGCGTGTTCTTACCTTGAGGATTGCGAGGTAATTTTGTTTTGAAAGTAGCCCTTAGGCTCGTTTCGCATGAAGGATAAGAGATAACTAATTTTAAGATTAATTTTAGAATGAGTTTATTTCACGTTTGAATTGATTTAGACAAAATTGCATGATAACTTATCACGATATTAGTATATTTCGAAGTTGTAATGTTATTTTCTTCCCACATTGAGAGTGAAATAACTTTCCTAAGATAACTAACTCCGAAACAACTTGTTTCCGAATTAGATAATCCATTAGTATTACTGCCAAAAAGAAGAGAAGGAAATGCTAAGCTATTTTTTTCAATTATTTTAGATTTATTTATATATTAATTGTGCTATTAAGTGAGAATTTTATTTTCAACTTTTTGGAGAATTTTTTACTAGGAGGTAGGAGATTTTAGTCATGTCAACCTAAAGATTTTTCAGAGAGACTTTAGTATTGGCTAAACATGGAACATCTCAACTAACCTAGTGAGAAATCATTTTTTTTTAATTTAAAAAATGTGACTATTTTTGAACCCCACAAGAAGGAAAAGCGAAAGGAGTCCTTACCTTATTTGCCTTGTTAAAGAAATTAGGCATTAGGCAAAGCATGTGATGATCACTATATATGCTATAGCATGCCACTCACCTAACCAAATCAACAATATAAAAGGGAAAAGGTTTTGATATACATTTAACTTTCTGAGTTAGAGTTGATATATTAATTGTTATAAAAAGTGATTTACATATATTTCTATTATTATAAAAGTGGTTCACATATATTTTTTTCAGTAAATTATTGTTAATTCTACTATACCAGAAATGATTTTAGCGGTAATCTAAAATCTATAGCGACATTGGATCCAATAGAAATTAATTAATGTCGGTAAATATTTTAACACTCTTTATTAATGTGTATATTTATTGCTGCTAAAAAGTATTTTTATTATAGTGTTCAATATTTGAGGTTCATATTTTTATTGCCATATGTATTTAGTTATATGAGATCATTTATGTATTATTTTATGTAAAATAGAAGATGAAATAATTAATACATAAATAACTACATATTGCACATTATTAAACATACATAATTAATTTCTATAATATTAATGTATGCATAATTAAACTCTAGCTCATTAATATCACATAATTTTAATCAACTGCCTAACAACTTTTCATCGAACTATATTAAGACTAAAAATATTTAATGCTTAATTTCTTTCACATGTAACACTAAGAATTATGAGTTGTTATGGAATGATTGTGTATATGATCTTATGGTCCTGTCATAGTGAAATGAAACTTATTTTCTTGAATTATTATTAGTGCTAGCTGGTGATGGTCCAGAATAACCATAATCCTTAATTTTAGGACTAGGATAGGTCCACAATCAACAAAGATAGCTGCAGAATCCAATTTGCACACAAATAGTGAGTAAGGTATTTTTTTTTTTCCATTTTTTTCATTGTGATATTGGGAATTCGCTTTGAATCGAGTAATTCTAATTCGTTTAAAGAAGTCTACTTTAAAAGATAATAATATTTCTTTATATACTTTTGGTCCTTGAAAAAGTTTTTACGCGCATTGTTCTCAAATTTTCATTAGATGAATAAGTTAATCATTTAAAATATCTACCCAAATTGTTTCAATTGAGGTTGATCTATTGTTGATTTATCTATGGAGTGTATGCTCGATAACACACACAAAAACATTTTTTAAAATTTGAGTTGGAAATGCCTAACAAGAATACTTTATTATTTATATGTATTTTATTAATCAGATGCTCAACTTAAATATATCATAATTTGAATATCTAAATAAATATGAATAAATTTAAAAAATTATCGATGCATTTCATTTCATGGTCTCTTGTGCCACCATATGTACAGTAAGGGGCTGCATTACATGCTACGTGGGGTTTATGGGCAACCCCACAAATCTCTCAATGATTTGATCCCAATAAAATCCATTACAGCTGTCTCTGTTGGGCTACAATTCTCACATTTTTAAGGATACATGCATCAAAATAAAATAATTATTTATACTCAATGTATATATAAAATTNATATATATATATATATATATATATATATATATATATATATATCGTTAACTAATAAAAATTTATACACGCAATATATATTATGAATTAATTGATTTGATATAAATAATAAGTATGAGTGAATTCTATATCCAAATTTAAGTTTTTTTTCTTGTGATTTATTTTAAAATAATATTAGTTCCATATTTCTTGCGTGAAATATTTTGACTTTTGGTGTTTAATAAAGTAGACACAAAAATTGCTAAGTATATTCTTAATTAAATAATTCAAATTAACATTTTAAATGTACTTGCTCCTTTCATTTTTTTTTTTATTTTGAACTTTTCATGCTTTTAAGAAATAATGATTGATATAAATATTTTACTATAATAATTATATTAATTGATATTTATTATCAAATTTTGAAAAATGATGTGGATAATAAATAATTAATGTTAAATATTTTTTAAAAATACTAATTATTTTTTCTTGATAGGGTGAATGTAACGAGTAAAAAAAATCAAATAATAAAGAATTTTATTTTTGAAAATAACAAATAACAAAAAAATATTTTAATTACATGGACAATACATATAAGGACGAAAGATTTTTTAGGGGTTGATAGATAGAGATTAGAGAGTTAAAAGAAAAGAGATAATGAGGTGAGATTTTAAAACTAAAAGACACAAGTCTACTAATACTCCTTTAGTTTCTTTTTATATGTCATATTTTTTTATTTCACTTGGATTAAGAATTAAGTAAATTTATCATTCTATTTTTATTTCATGTATTTTTAAAGTCAACTTTTTAATAAGTGATTTATAAATTCATCTTTTATTTTAAATTTATTTGTTGAGATTTCTTTTTTCAAAACCAGATTTTACAGAGTAATGCAATGATAATAGTAATTAATCAATGTATGAAGTAATTACAATGAACATTAATTACTTATTAGTTTTTCTAGGTTGGTTAAATATTTATTTTCAAAACTAATTAACTATCAAAGGTATAATAGGAAAAGGAAAAATCTTTTTGGCCAGAATGATATTTATCTATGTTATTTTACCTTTTAAAACATTTTTACCATTTTAACTTTAATACCTTTTAACTAAAAATGAAAAAAAGATCAGTTTGTTTTAATATAAAAAAATATTATTGCTTTTTTTAATATTTTGGCCATTTAGCACTTTCCATAGGAAAAATATTGTAATTTATACATTAATTTTATAAAATAATAACTACTCCCTCCGTCCCATTTTATATGACATCTTTTTACTTTGCACTTGCGTTAAGAAATGATGTAACTTTACCCTTCTACCCTTATTTAATGTTTTCTTAAGTCAACTTTATTAATAAATGACAAGATTAATTAACTATTCTATCAAGGGTATAATAGGCAAAATATGGTAATTTATGCATAAATTTTATAAAATGACAAGTATTGTGGTCCAGCTATTTATAGAAATGGATGACATATAAAATGGGACGGAGGGAATATTATGAACCAATTATTATATATATATATAAAAGAGAACCTTAGGCCCGCCTACGTGGCGCCATCACAAATCTGAATTCCTTTTTAATTTATTTATTTACAAAATTACCCTTCCTCTTTCATGATAATTTGTGAAATTTATGAAAATTTGCGACTTTAATTAAAAATAGCGACTTTTATGAAAAGTTGTGACTGATCTGAAAAGTTGTGACTTTTATGAAAAGTTGTGACTTTAATGAAGAGTTGCGACTTTTATGAAAAGTTGTCACTTATATGGAAAGGTTGTGACCTTTCCGAAGGGTTGCAACTTTTCCAAATAGTTGTAACATTTCCGATAAGGCACAATAAAACATTTTTTCACACTATCCTCTGTTGTCTATAAATAGAGGGATTTCCTCTCATTTTAAAACAACGAAAATTATGAACCTCCTCTTCTTCTTCTTCACAATTAAATATTTGTGTACTTTGCTCATATTGAGTGGCTCACTGACACCATTGCTTATGTTACAGATCCTGATATGTATTTTTACAGTCATTAATTTATTCTTATGTTATTAAGGATAAATGATAAGATGTAATAATTTTTATTTTCCTTTATATTATTAATGACTGATAGATTTTAAGTATTATTTTATAAATTTCATGATATTAAATTCTCGAGCAAAGCACAGACAATTTTACTAGTGATATATAAAAAGAAAATGAGGAAGTATTAGTTAGTGTGCTATAGTGAAATCATTTTACTTATTTCGCAGTCGAATTTTAAATATGATAAAAATTATGTTTGGGAAAGTGGAAACGTGGCTAAAGAGCAGTAGCGTGCAGCGTCGAACATGCTGAAGCTTCTGCTTTACCACTTGTGGCTCTTTAATAACTTTCTGTGCCTCTACACGTGATTCTTGTTTTGCCTTATCGTTTCTTGAAAATTTACTCCATATTACTTTTAAAAAATTTTTACTTTAAGATTATAAATGAGGTTATCGAGAGAAGGTGAGAGTAGCTTCTTTGACGAATAAGATAAGAAGGAAGTGAAATTGAAATAATTTGAACATATATAAAAGAGGTATGAGAGGTTAGTTGCAGGGGAACGTCGAGGGGCAGAAGTAGGATGAAAAAGCATTGGACAGAGCCGCAAAGGTGATTAGACAGAAAATGACGCAATTTTATATTACTGAGGACATGATTTTAAATAGAGAGGAGTGAAGGTCGTGTATTAGGATAGAATGTTAGTAGGGGTATAGTGTTGTCTTGTATGCCTTACGTAGGTCTAGTGTTTGTTGTATAGGACTAGTAGTACCATGTAGTTCTTGTCGTATGTTGTTTAATGTATTTGGATTATCACACTATTTTGATGTAATTGTTTTTCTCTTATAGACTTTACATTGTTTTTCTATTAACCATGCATTACCATGTTTTCTTCCATTATTTTCTTTTTCTTTTACCTAGTTTTGATACATTTTGTGGAAGTTTACTGATATGTTATTGTTGTTGAGATTAATTTAAAATTTAAAATGTATATAAGATTTTATATAGAGTCACCATTAAAGAATTTGGTGTGGTAGATTAATTTTTATTTATTAAGTAGAGGTCTTGAATGTGAGTCGATATAGAAAAGTTTTTTGGGGAAACACTGTCCTCCCCTCCCCTCCTCTCTGAATGAGATCTTACACATCGTAAATTTAAATAAGTCAAAATTCATACGAATATTGAACCCCAAATGTTTTTTTCTTAAATAAAGTGAAATATATTATTAAAAATAAGGGGGAAAGGGGGTTTAAAGATAGTGATTTCTTTTTTAGATAAAGTAAAAATTCAACTATATTAGTAAATAAAATTCGCCAAGTTTAGAAGAATCAAAATCTATTCCTTCTCAATTAAAACGAAAAAAAAAATACATTCGATCCTTTGATTGTTCTTGGAAAGAAAAAAATATCATTTGATTGATTTCTTAGTTAATATTATTATTCTTTATACATAATGGAGTATAAATATTCATTGGGACTCCAATTTTCATATTGAAGACAGTTGTATTCAATAATGTTTTAAATCACATTTCCATGATTTATGAAATTATGAAAGTAATTAATTGTTTGGAATTATTTTTGTCAAAGAAAAAGCTAATTGACGAATAAAAACGAATAGGTCATTCATTTACTAGCTGATTAGAGTTATGCAGATATTAATTATGAGAAAATATATTTATTATTATATCAGATTTAGTTCTTTTGTGTTAGTTATTTCATTTTCTATTATGCATAAAAATATATGTAGATTTCTCATAACTTATACATTTATTAATTTTGTGGCCTTTAAATTACAAATCAAATATTATACATTAAGTTTTATATATAAATAACTTACTTTCTAATCAATTATCTAACATTATATATTATGCGAAAATTTAATATTTGCATGACTCACCTTCTAAATTGATTACCAAATTACCCCTTAGAATACTACTACTATTTGATAAATAAATGAACAAGTAAAAGTGAAACACGAGAATATTTGTGACAATTTTTCCATTAAAACTTTGTGGCTCAAAATATTTTAGATAGAACGACGTCGTATATCCAATCTCCTAACTTCATTTCCAACTTCCAACAGTTAACTAATCCGTATGGAAGGGTTGGTATTCATAATCATGTGGCGACACGTGTCAAAGTTTCTCACCACTTCGATAAATGCCGGCCGTTCATTTAGGTAGCCAAACATCAATTAATTTTAATGTATTGTATTGTGTTATGTTATGTTATATTGTATTGTATTGCTTTAGTAAATATAATATTTGAATAGATTGTATTGTTCTTTGTTGTTACATAATGTTATGTATCTATAATTTAAATGATAAATCTACAAGAAAAGTAGGGTACATGATAGAGATACTATGAAAATGTAGGATAAAAGATGAAATATAATTATTAAAATAATAAATAAAGATAAAATGAGAAGAAATTAGTAAGGGAATGATGTGATCACCCCAAATCGATCGTTACATAAAATGAGTCTTTTCGACGTTACCTAACGATGAATTTAAACGATAAGATACAATAGAATTTAAGTAACAATTAAAACAAACTTTGTATTTAAACTAACAATACAATACAACGGGTAACAACCATTCAAACAAGGTGTAAACCGGAAGAGAAGTATTGACATGTAAATTCATCGCGAATTATTAGTTTTACTCTTAAATTATTGACACCTTCAAAAAGACTCTTTTACTTGACTAACTGAACTTAAATACACATTTGATCTTGCAACATGAGTGAAATACACTCTAAAATTTTGCCAACTCCAGTGATGTTTTCAACTCTTCTATCAGTTTTTTATTAAGAGTCTAATGCCCCTATAATAGTTTAAAGACCACTAACTATATTATGTAGCAGATCGAGAGTGTATGTAAGTTTAATTATAAGTAAAGTGATATTTTTAAGGCTATCAATAGTTTGGAAACCAGAATAACGATTTGTGAATATCTATGGTTAAGCCGTGATTAAGGTAAGAAGCATGTGGGAGCTTATTGTGGCAATAAGGCCATAAAATGGATTATAGTTTTGAGTGATATGATCCTATGAGCTGATGATACATTAATTTTACCCAAAAATGACCATTAGAGGTGAGTGCACTATGTACTTTACAAACAACATAAACAATTTTGTGTGATATTTATTTAGTTTTTATAAAAACCTTAATGATTCTATTTTTATCTTTCAAATAAATTTAGATTTAAATTTTTAGTTTACTTTTAAATATTTTTTCTATCCTAATTTATGTGACACATTTATTTGAATCAATCTCCCAAAAAAAATATATTTTCTTATACGAAAAATATTCAATAATACTATCAATATTTTTCATGTTGAATCCACTTATTTGACAAAATTCCTTAAGGTTTTACTTTTTAAAGGTAATTTCAAAAATTATAATTTTTGACATATTTCGTAAATTCAATGTCCAGTCAAACTATACATAAATTGGAAAAATTAGAACAAAGAAAATATTATTTATGGCACAAAAATCTAAAAACACATTTAAAATCATAAACTAATTATTTTTCTTAAATTAAAAAGGAAATGGTTCGAAGTGGGTGGGAATATCGAGGAGATATCTCGCTGCAGGCACCGGCAGCATGATACATTAAAAAAAGTAACGTATTATTTTACTTTTTTTTTTTTATGATTATTATTATTTTTTAAATAATTTTTTTGAGTTAAGAATGTATTAAACTTTTAGGAATTACATTAATCTCTTTCCTTTTTTAACAATAAAAATAAAATCATCATATGTTCTATTCTCTCGAAATCCCAAGTAAGGTAACACCAAATGTATTACTCTAGTATTTTTTTTTAAAAAATTTGGATTCTCAAAATAATTCGGAGTCGCTATAACTATGTGTCCTTCAAGTGAGTATTTAGGGGTTATAATTGTAAAATAAATTTCTACATATATTAGTAATCTATTTAAGAGAATTTTACATAAATCTCGTAGTGTTAAGAACTAATTACATTATATTTCTACTCTTTTTCAAATAATAAAAAATCCTTAAATTTGGTGAATCTAAATACAATCTCAAAACATTCCTATACATCACATTGCCATTTCAGATAGATCTCTCAATTTCCTGATATATCACTCAACGTCGTGATACATTGCGTACATCTCAATACATGATACATATTCGAGAATAGGAGAGAGTAGAAATTTTATAACTTTTTCAAATGGTAAGAAATTCTAGAGAATATATTAAAATAAGTTTGTGTATTTAAGTCATTTTTCCTATTTAATTTGATATTTTTTTTCACTTTCCTTATAACTATATAAGAGAAAAATTATAATATATAGTATTTGATTTGATATTTTTTTCTCTCTCTTCAATGTATAAAAGTCATAGAACCCATCCTTGTTATCCTTCTTTACTCCTGTCTTAAACAGACCGTTTCTTCTATTTTATATTTTCCCCCTTTATTTCTTCTCCTCTTTATTTGAATCCTTCTCTTCAAATTAACCATACTTTTTCCTACACTTCTCTCAGGTAAATTCCTCTTGTGATTTTGCAAATTTATTCTATTTTTGTGTTGAACCTCAAATTAGTTTAGAAAAATTGATTTGTGTATAATATGATTTTTGTTATGATGGAGGTATAGCAAGGTAGTATATACTGTTAGGACTGTGATATGCTTTGTTTTCCATCGGTTTTTTGAAGCTCGAATTTTTGCTGTATTAAATTATGTGTAGATCTGTGAAAAAATCGAAGAAATCATCTGATTTTCTCGACTCTACAGTAATTTCTGTTGAGCTGGAAATCTGATAAGCTAAATTTTATGAACTTTTGACATGATTTGAAGCTGTTTTTGTTTTTTCAGATCCACGTTTTTTCTAATTTTTTCCGGGTGATTTCTAAGTTTTTTCAACGGTGAGCCTTGGGATTTTTGATTTTTTTTTCTAGTTTTGAGTTATATTATGCTCCTTCAAGTTTATATGAATCTGGAAAAAGACGATCTCTTAATTTCTCATAATTTAAAGTATAATATTATGTTTAATTTTTTTTAGATCTACGATCTTTTAATTTTCCGGCAACGGAAAGATCAAATTATGCGCCGGCTAATCTCCGCTTTAATTTTTTTTTTATTTTTTGAGCTTTGACCAGATCTATAAAATTCCACATAATAATTTAAGGAAATTATTATTTTTTATTCTTACGTCACTGTTGCATATCTTTAGATCTGTCAAGTCTATCTTAGGATTATTTTTTTCTTTTACTAAATAATTCTAATTTTTAATAAAAAATAATATTTATTAACCTTTGGTGCAGGCGTTGGTTATACTATTAAAAAATCTTTTATTTGTAGAAACTTGAAAAATGAATCACTGTTCTATTCAACAAAGTAACTTTGCTGCTTGTGAAGAGATGAGGCGTTCTTATTCATCCATTTCCGATAAGAAAGACGCCGTTGTTTGCCCAAAACCTCGACGTATTAGCCCTACGAGACCTCTCAGATGGCATGTCAGGTAAATTTCTCTTTTTTATTGTTTAATCGTGATGTTCAGGTCAGCTTACGCGTGATTAATCCCACAGCATAGCCGTCAAATTTCACTATATCAGATAATTTTGTTCACTATGTTTAGGAAAAATGAAAAATCGTATTTTTATTTTATTTTATTAACCACTAAGCCACACTTGTGCCGTCACCATACTGATCAAGTTTTTATCTCCTTTTTCAGCCATCAGCAAGACCTTTGTGATTCAAGAGCTGGAGCTGATTTATTGGATATCATCCTCACAAAGGTTAGTTTATCACTTTTGTTAAGTAACTTTTTTTTAAAAAAAAATCTACTTTATTTTTTTTGGTTAGTAGGGGATGGGTATAGGAATTCATTTTATTTGTTATATAAGCAAAAATTAATTAAATAAAATTAAAAAGAGTGCATTTGTGGACCTATTGAAAAAGGCTTATGCCCAAGTGTGTGGGCACCATGTTCTTGTCGGTGCTAGCTGTAGAATGTGAATTTCATGTTTTGCTTTCATCGAGTGGCTTACAAGCAATTAACATATCATGATTGATTAACTTTCTTTTTGGGGTCCATCTTGTCTACTTATATATGTTTAAAGTATTGTTCTTGCGTTCCAATTTATGTGATGGTATTTAACTGAATATAGAGTTCAAAAAATAAAGATTTTTCAAGCCGATGTACTATGGACAAGTAAAAAAAGAAGAGAGGGAGCGAACCATAGATGTGTGTTGCATAAAATTAGGAATGAAGTATCCTACTCTCACGTAATTCATAGGGTTCAACAAGCAATCAATATTTCATGATCAAGGGTGTAATACTCTTTGTAGTAGCGGTCGTTATATATCGCATTAACAATCGGAATATGGTTGAAAAAAGATGCTCTTATTGATAGGACTTCATCCTGAATTCCATTGGACACAGAAATGATTCATTGGAAGAATTTGTGGGTCCTTCTAATATCAATAGAGTTGATTATTTTGCTCTTGTATCTTCCCAAAGGAGAAAGATCTTTGAGAGTTTGTATCCTGAATCTGAAAAAGAGTACTTGGTTTTCCCAATAACTAAATAGAAAGTATTTTCTGCCAATGTATGCATAGTCTCCTAAAAGGTTCTCTAGATTCATTTGCTAATTTATGGTTTTGAAAATATATACAGGGTGATGGTAGTAGTGTGGATCAATCAGCAGCAGCTCAAGTAGCCTCGTCGCCCCCATTTTTTTGTGGGTCACCGCCTAGCAGAGTATCTAACCCATTGATTCAAGATGCCCGATTCTGGGATGAGAAGGTCACCCCACTATCCCCACGGGCAATACCAATTCCCTCCGGATTGGCTTCGTCCCCCTCAACATCATCCGCCAGAAAAGGCGGATGTGTGAGCAGGGCGAATTTTGGCCATAATCCAGCAGTGAGAGTTGAAGGTTTCGATTGCCTTGACAGGGATCGTCGTAATTGCAGCATCCCTACTTTGGCTTAAGAGAAAACAGTACATAGAGAGAGGAAGATTTTCGTCGACTGAGAAACTAAGTAAAAAGATCCTTTTGCCTAGTGTAAATAAAGTTCAAAAGGATCTCTATGTAAGTAAAAAATGTAATATAGTGTCTTTTTGTCTCTGTAAGTAAATGAGAGTCGTTATTAACAAAGTTATTAGAGTCTAATTACGAGTAATTTAATGGTTTCTTGTTCAAAGAGATTTTGTAAAAAATGAGAAAGGAAAAATTAGTTGTTGAGTGGAGTTATTGTAAAATGTGTATGATATGTATATAAAAATTCCGTTTACGGCTTTGATTGTTGTGTTGCAATTTAATGCTTGTGTGGTGTGAAGATGCTTTGTTGGTTTGTCATGCCAAACGCGTATAGCTCTTTGCTTTGTTTTGGCATTTTACAAGTCCAACCCAGCTGGATGACCGCTCCTTTTACCTTATCACTGTCCTGGCAGTAAAGTTGGACTATTTTTTATTTGCGTCTTGTTTAAATTTGAAAAAAGAAAAAACTATGTTTGTTCCTCTGAACAAACGAGCGTCATTAAATAGGTCGTCACAGATGTTTGTAAAATATGGATATAACATGCGAAGAATGAAAATTCTCTTTTTTCCATTTTGGGCCTCGATTGAATATGAAAATACTAATGTTTGCTCCTCTGAACCAACGTGTACCATTCAATAAGTCGTCACCGATGGCCACAAAATTTTTTGGTAAAAATAAATGCAGGGCACACAAATCACTCAAATTTCATGGACTATGACACACGAAAAAAGGAAAAGTCCCTATTTTCCTTTTTGGGCCTTGTTTCAATTTGTAAATACTGATGTTTACCCCTTCAAACCAACACACGTCATGTAATATATCGTCACGGATGCCCACAAAAAATTTCGACAAAAAAATCATCCAACACAAATATCACTCAAAATGCATGGATTAACAGATGAAATATAGAAAAGTCCCCTATTTCCCGTTTCGTGCCTCATTTGAACTTGAAAATACCAACGGTTGTCCCTTCGAACCAACACACGCCATTTAATAGGTCATCATGGACTCCCACAAAAAAATTTGGCCAAAAAATCGCACGGTGCACATATCACACAAAATTGATGGACTATAACACACAAAATATGAAAAATCTCTATTTCTCGATTTGGGTCTCGTTTGAACTTGAAAATACCAATGTTTGCCCCTCCGAACCAACACACATTATTAAATAAGTCGTCACGGACTCACACAAAAAATTTCGGCCAAAAAACATTTGGGCGCACATATCACCCAAAATTTATGGACTACAACATAAAAAAAATTCCTATTTCTCGGTTCGTGCCTCGTTTGAACTTGAAAATATCAATGTTCCTCTCGAATCAACGCACACCATTTAATAGGATCGTCATGGATGCTCATAAAAAATTTCCCTAAAAAAACCGTTGAGCATACATATTACCCAAGATCTATGGACTATAACAATGAAAAGCAATCTTTCTCATTCGGGTCTCGTATGAAATTGCATATATCTTTTCCTTCAAAACAAGTGCACGCTAATTAACAGGTCTTCAAAATTCATGGTATATAACACACGAAAAATGAAAAAATCAATTTATCCTGTTTCAGGCCTCGTTTGAACTTGAAAATACGGATGTTTGTCCCTTCGAACCAACACACACCTTTTAATAGGTCGTCCCACATAACCACAAAAACTAGTCGGGCACACAAATCACCCAAAATTCATGGACTATAACACATATAAAACAGAAAAATCACTATTTCCCGTTTCAGACCTCTTTTGAATTTGAAAATACAAACGTTTGCCCCTTTGAGCCAACACACGCCATTTAATAGGTCGTCACGGACGCCCATGAAATTTTTTGGCCAAAATCCGTTAGGCGCACATATCATCCAAAATCCATGGACTATAACACATGAAAAATGAAAAATAATCTCTATTTTTTGTTTCGGGTTTCGTTTGAAATTGAAATATCAATTTTTACCCATCCGAACAAACGCATGACGTTTAATAGGTCGTGACGGACGCCCACAAAAAGTTTCGGCCAAAAAATCATTGGGCACAAATATCACCCAAAATTTATGGACTATAACACACAAAAATATATAAATCTCTATTTTTCTTTCAGTGCCTCATTTGACCTAGAAAATATCGACGTTTTCCCTTCCAAATCAACGCATGACATTTAATTGGTCATCCAGGACACTCATAAAAAAATTTGGTAAAAAAAACACTGGGTGCGCATATCACATAAAATTCATGGACTACGAAAAATGAAAAAATCATTATATCCCGTTTCAAACCTCGTTTGAACTTGAAAATAACGACGTTTGCCCCTCCGAGCCAATGCACGTCATTTAATAGGTCATGGACGCTCATAAAAAAAATTTGACAAAAAAAATCATTAGGCGCACATATTACCCAAAATTCATGGATTATAACACACGAAAAATGAGAAAATCAACATTTTTCGTTCCAAGCCTCGTTTGAACTTGAAAGTACATATGGTTACCCCTCCAAACCAATGTACGCCATTTATACTACCAATAATCCAAAGATTATAAGACACGAAAATGAAAAAAAATTATTTCTCGATCCGTGCCTTGTTTGAATTAAAAATATCGACGTTTGCCCCTGCGAACCAACACATGCCATTTAATAGGTCGTCAAGGACACCGACAAAAAATCGTCGGGCTCACATATCAACCAAAATATATGGATAATAACACAAGGAAAAATGTAACAATATATATTTCCTGATTTAAGGCTCGTTTGAACTTGAAAATACCGACGTTTGCCCTCCGAAACAATGCACGCCATTAAAAAGGTCGTCCCTACATCCACAAAAGTTCGCTCAAAATATCGTGGACGCACATATCACATAAAATTCATGGACTATAAAATCGAAAAATGAAAAAATCTCTATTTCCCATTTCGAGCCTCGTTTGATCTTAAAAAATACCAACATGTTTCTCTCTGGACCAACACACTTTATTAAATAAGTTGTCAGTGACGGCCACAACAAAATTCTTCCAATAAATCATTGGGTGCACATATTATTCAAAATTTATGGACTTTAACACACGAAAAATAAAACAAATCCTTATTTTCTATTTCAGAGCCTCGTTTGAACTTGAAAATACTAGCATTTTCCCTTCGAACCAACATATGCCATTTAGTACGATGCCCACAATTTTTTTTCGGGTGCTCTAAGACGCTAGATCCATGGTCTAATACATACGAAAAATTAAGAAAATTGCGTAATTCCTAAAAATTGGCTCTAAGATGCGAAAATATATCTTAAAAAATTGTGCGACTATACATAATAATTTCCCAACTCACTACGAAAGTCTTCATTAATTTTTTTAGAAAATTTTGTTGGCTGCTCACAGATGCCAAATCTATGGGCTAAAACACATGAGGAACCAAGAAAATAGCGTAATTCTTAAAAGTTGGCTCGTAAATGTTAAAATATACCTTAAAACAATGGTGCAACTATACATAATATTTCCTAACTCATTACGGAGGCCCTCATAAAACTTTTTCAGAAAAAAATTGGTGCTCCAAGCGCCACGTCCATTAGCTAATAATCACGAAAAAAATAATTCACGTAATTCCTAAAAAAATGGCTCGAAAATGTGAAAATATGCCTGAAAAAATGGTGGGAGTGTATGTAATGCTTCACAAACTCATTACATAGTTTCTCATAAAGTTTTTTTGAAATTTTTTTGGATGATCTGAGGCGCCAGATCCAAGGATTAATACACATAAAAAATTAAAAAAGGTGTAATTCCTAATAGTTAACTCGTAAGTGTAAAAATATGCTTGAAAAATTTGATGGGTCTGTACGTAACGTTTCCCCAACCCATTATGGAGATCGACATGAAGTTTTTCAGTAAAAATATAAGGATTCTCCGAAGCGCCAAATCCATAGGCTAATACACATGAAAAAAAATCAAGAAAGTCATGTAATTTCTCAAAGTTGGCTCGTAAATGCGAGAATATGTCTGAAAAAATGGTGGGACTGTACGTAGCGCTTCCCTAACTTATAGTGGAGGTCTTGATAAAAAAAATTCAGAATTTTTTTTAGGTGCTTCGAGGCATCAGATTCATGGGCTAATACACACGAAAACCAAGAAAATCACGTAATTCCTAAAAGTTGGCTCGTAAATGCACAAATATGTCTGAAAAAATAGTGAGCTTGTATGTACTACTTTTTCAACTCGTTATAGAGGTCATTATAAAAATTTTTCAGAATAAGTTTTAGGGTGCTCTGAGGCGCCAGATCAATGGGCTAAAACACACGATAAACCAAGAACGTCGCGTACTTTCTAAAAATTGGCAAAACAATGCGAAAATTTACCTGAAAATTATGGTGGGACTGTACGTAACACTTCCCCAACTCATTACAGAGGTCCTCATAAAAAAATTTCAGAAAAAAATGTGGGTGCTCTGAAGCGTTAGATCCATGAGCTAATACACACGAAAACTAAAAAAGTCACTTAATTCCTTAAAATTGGCTCATAAATGCAAAAATATGCCTAAAAAATGATGGGAATGTATGTAACATTTCTCCAACACATTACTGAGGTCCTCATAAAGATATTTCAAAAAAATTTTTGGGTGTCTCCATGGCCTCAGATTCTTAGGCTAATACATACGAAAAATCAAAAAAGTCGCATAATTCCTAACAGTTGTTTCGTAAATGCGAAACATGCCTTAAAAAATGGTGCGACTATACATAATGCTTCCCCACCTCATTACAGAGGTCCTCATAAAGATTTTTTGGAAATTTTCTTTGGGTGCTCCAACGCGCCAGAACCATGAGCTAAAACACACGAAAAACCATAAAAATAGTATAATTCCTAAAATTTGGCTCGTAAATGTGGAAATATGCTGTAACATCCGATAATTTAAAATGAATATGAAGAAGCTTGAAATTGGAAGTAGTCACTTTTGGAAAAAGTTCAGAATCTGGAAAATTTAGCTAAGTCCAAAATTTGGAAATTTGGCTAAGTTTAAAATCTGGAAATTTGGCTAAGTGTGGAAATCAGTGAGTTTTTGGCCAACTTTGAGCAGTCATAACTCCTAGATCAGGATGAACCAGGAGTAGTTCCAGTTATTTTTGGAAAGCCCTTGGAACGACCATTCCAACGCCACCGAGTTTGCTCGATTTCGAGTTCATATGAGCGAGTTATGCCCTTTGAAAGTTGGGAAGTTGGCAGGGAGTCCGTCCGGAAATTTAAGGGCATTTTGGTCTTTTCACAAATCATATCTTTTGAGGTTATATTGTTGTGTTAGGCTGATTGTGGATCATTTTTGTTCTATTTTAAAAGAGTAAGAGTTAGGGTTCTTGAGTGAAGAAGAGAAGAAGAGAGAAAGAAGAGGAGATCAAAGAGTTTCCGTCAAAGATCGTCGAGGAAATCGTCGAGGGTGATCCCTAATAGGTATGTGAGTTCTTTGTGTGGGTTGATCCTTTTCCCCACACACCAAGCTCATTTTATGATTTGAGAAAATATTGGATTTGTTGTTGAAGTTGTTAGTTGTTGTTGATGTTGTTAGTTGTGTTGTGGAACTTATTGTTGGTTGTGGGACATGATTTGGTTGCGTTCTTGAGTTGAATCTCTTGTATGTTGAGGGATTTTATGATCCTTAGTGTAGGTTGGTTCATACCCCATACACCAACTCGTTTTTAATTCCAAGAAAAGATTTATTTTGGTTGTTGAAGTTGTTGGTTGTGTTGTTGAAGTTCTTCCTGATTTGGGACAGGATTTGGTTGTGTTTTTAAGTGGAATCCACTGTATGTTGAGGGGTTTACGACCCCAAGTGTTTGGGAAAAGAACCTTTGAAGTTAAGAGGGTTTAGAGTTGGCAACATGAAGGAGAAAAGTCAGGTTGCTTTCAAGAAACAAGTCTGTGTTGCAGCTGTGTTCTCTCTGTGAACAAAATTTGTTCTGTTTTCAGAATTTAATTTCGAAATTCTTCTTAAGTTTAGCTGTCCTGAATTATTCCTAATCATCATGGGGTCCTTCCAAACACAAATAATTACCCTTGAATTTATAATCCAATTCAAGGAAAGTTAGTTCCAAGTCAAGTAAAGTTAGAAGTCAAGTGAAGTTAAGAGTTAAGCTTAGAAGTGAAGTAAGTCAAAGCAAGTTTTCAAAGTTGTTCAAGAGACTTTAGTGAATGTTTTAGCTTCATTTTTTAAGACTCGAGTTTCAAGTCAAGTCAAAAGTTAAGAGTTTCACATCAAGCCAAGAGTACAAGTAAAGTAAAGAGTTTAAAGTTGAGTTCATTTCTCAAAGTTATTAGGGAACTATGTATTCCCAAAGAAGTTTTAAAGAAATGTCTTTACATTTAAACAAGGTTGGAAACTGAGATTTCCAAAGAGCCTTCGGGCTAGTTTTTGAGTAATTATCTCATATCAGCAAGAACAAATATGTTTTAAAAACATAAGAGCCAGTACATTTTTGGGAGTAATGTCGAACACCGAATTGGGAGAGCGTTCAAAGAACCCACAGCCCCCATAGAACCATGTTAGCCACCATGGGTAGAAAATGATCATATTTTTTAGATGAATCCTTTTCAAATTAGACTAGTGGATCCATTAGGCAGTTTAGGTCTTATACCTTTGGCCGGGTATAAGATGCTCTGGCAGCGTGAGGTCGATCGCTGTATCATCACTATAGCTCTTATGTGATGGTTGTCAGTTAGAGAAACTCCACAGCAGTTATTGTATTTTTATACACAGAAATTATTGTATTTTATATACATCAGTTCAATTGTATTTCTATATACATCTCAGGCTTATTGTATCCTTGTATACACACAAAGTTTATAACATGTTTTAAACAGTCTTTCTTTATATTGCACTTGTTTTAAATTGCCTCATATTGAAAGAAGTTAGTCAGGTTGAGTTGAGTTGAGCAAGGTAAACTTTTCAGTTTCTTCCAAATTTCCTTCTAGCCTATGTTGCTTAGTTTTCCAGCTTGTATACTCGTACATTCCATGTACTGATGCCAGTTGGCCTGCATCGTCTTATGATGCAGATACAGGTACCCCGGATCAGTATCCTGCACGTCGTTGATCCAGCTGAGCACTCCAGAGTCAGTGGTGAGCCTCCTTGCATTCCGAAGGACTCAATTATTTTGTGTTCTTAGTTTTTGTTTTATTAGGATGTTGTGGGGTCTGTCCCAACATCCATCTCAGTATTTTAGAGGCTTCATAGACAGACAGTCAGTCAGTTAGTTTTGAGTCTCTCATCTATGTATATATGTAAATATTCTATTTTGAGATTCGAGTTGCCTTTATGGCCATATTTTATAAGTTAAGTTGTTTTGTAATATTGCATTGCATTGAGTTATTCTGTTGGGTTAGGTTTCTGCTGAGTTAAGAAAGCCAGGCCAAGGGTTCGTTTGGGGCTATAAATGGCTCCGGGTGCCGGTCCCGCCCAGGATGTAGGCTCGGGGCGTGACATATGCCTTAAAAATTGTGCGACTATATGTAATGCTTCTCCAACTCATTACGGATGACCTCATAAAGTTTTCTCAAAAAAAACTTTTGGGTGATCCAAGGCGCCATATCTATGATTTAATATACACGAAAATAGAAGAAAATTGTGTAATTCCTAGAAGTTGGCTCGTAAATGCGAAATATACCTTAAAAAATGGTGCGGCTATACATAATGCTTTCCCCACTTATTATGGAGGTCCTCATATAGTTTTTTCAGAAATTTTTTTGGGTGCTCCAAGGCGCTAGAAGCATGGGCTAATATACACGAAAAATGAAGAAAGTCGCGTAATTCTTAAAAGTTGGCTAGTAAATGTGAAAATATGCCTTAAAATGGTGCGACTATGCGTAATGCTTCCTCAACTCATTATAGAGGTCCTCATAATATTTTTTCTCAGGAAAAAAAATTGGGTGCTCCGAGACACCAAATCAATGGGCTAATATACCCGAAAAACCAAGAAAGTCGCATAAATCCTAAAAATTGGCTCATAAATATGAAAATATGCCTTAAAATGGTGTGACTATACGTAATGCTTCCCTAACTCATTAGAAAGTAAAATTAGTCATAAATACCCAAAAATTCCGTAAAAATGGTGAGGCTTCATGTACTGCTCCTCCAACTCCCTATGAAGGCTTCTGTAAAGGTTTTACAAAAATATCGACAAGAACTGATATCATTCAAATATTCATAGGCAAACACACGAAAAAGTGAGAAAATCGCTAACTTCTTGTTAAAAGGCCCCTAAATGTTAACATATGTCATGGCTCGTGGTGAGGCTATACATACTGCTTCCCCAACTCAGAGGGTCCCGCAGAGTTTTTTTCAAAAAAATGGGTCAGTAGCCATATCATCAATATAATCATAGGTTAACAGACACGAAAACTGAGAATCGCCCAATTCTTGTTAAAATGTCCTAAATGACAAAATATTTTGTGGATCATGGTGAGGCTATACATACTTTTCTCCAACTCATCACGGAGGGCAGGGGAGTAGCTACAACAATGAAAGGGTGGTCAGCAAAACATACTTCGCCGAAAAATTATACCATGTATATAGGTAAAATATTATCTAATATTTGGATATATAATTAATTGAACACTCTAAGACACAACAAAGGCTGGTGGTCTGGCGGTAAGCGTGTTCATTTATGTGTAAGAGGTCTGTGGTTTGATCCTTACTTGCTACGTTTTTTTAACACAATCTTTTTTTAAACCAAAAAAAAAAAACACAGAAATAGTTGCCCCGTATCTTCTTTATTTTCTAGCCTTAAATTGATTAACCTAATAATTAAGATTTTATTGTTTTCTATATATATATTTTCTATATATATTAAGTAATCTCTTTTTAAACAAACAAAAAAAACATAGAAATAGCTGCCTTGTATCTTTTTTATTTTCTAGCCTTGAATTAATTGACCTAATAATTAAGATTTTATTGTTTTCTATATATTTTCGATCTCTATTAAGTGAATTATTAGGTATAACACATTCTCAAGATATTATTTTTAAAGATAAAATTAAAGATTATTTTCCACTATTATACTTTTGGTTATTTCTAAACTATTTTTTTAGAAATATAAAATAATTAAGAATCTTATTAAAAGAAAAGGTTAATATGGAAAAAAGTTTCGATAATTCTCTCGAACTTTGAAACATTCAGTTATTTTGAATCACGAAAAAAGTCTTAACAATTCACTTAACATGAACTAGAGGGAGTATATTCAACTAGTAGCTAAAATTGTTTTTGTTGACTTTTGTCCATTAGTTTTGATTTATACCATCGATAGTTTTATAATTTTAAGTTTCCGTATGATTTAGTTATTAAGTGATATGTAATTTAATTTTTAAATTTGCGTGCACCCACTCATCAGCAAAAAAATATATTTTGTGTACCTATTCCCCAAAAAAAAAATTATCGATTCTTTTAAAGTTTGAACACCTTTTAGCAAAATTTCTGGCTCCGCCACTGACGGAGGATTTGGTTAATTTTTTCAAAAAAATCGACATACAATCATGTCACCAAAATATTTATCGGCTAACACACATGAAAATTGAGAAACCGCCTAATTCATATTTAATGGCCCCTAAAAACCAAAATACGTCATGGATCATGGTGAGACTACACGTATTGTTATAATAAAAAGATAATTAATTATTACAGGGTTATTAGCAGTTTTGGTTCTTTAAATTAATTTTAACAAGGCTATTAGCATTTTTGTCTCTTTAAATTAATTATTACAGGGTTATTAGCATTTTTGGTTCTTTAATTATTGATGAATTTGATTTTAGTCATTGTGATGTTTAATTAAGCATGTTTAACCTTTAGTTAATTAATATGTGCATTTTTAATCTTCTCGCTTATGAATATTCACAATTTTACTATGATTATTAACTATTCCTCCACTTAATTATCTATCTGTAGGTTAAGTTTGTTGTTTTACTCTATCTTTGGCGCTAATATAATTTTAATAACAAGCTAAATATAACATATTTTCTATCTATAAGGACCAAAAACATACCTTCTAACTAATTAAAGGTTAAATATGGTGAACTATATATCACAAGGACCAACATAAGAAATCAATAATTGAAGTAGCTAGCAAAAGTGCTATTATCCTTTTTACACAAGCATACACTTGATCAAAGATCCAAGAAAAAGTTATGGTGAAGTGGTTATTACTCCTTCATACTCAATCAGAGATTTAAGGTTCGATTCCTATTATGTACAAAGTTATCTTTGTCTAGGAGTGCTTTAGCTCTGAATGTGAAATTTTCTATTGCAAACTCAAATTTAGTTTTGAATTTCAATACAAATACCGGACACCAGATAGAAAACAAAGGAAAAAGTTGTCCATTTTTATTTTTTTTGGAGTTTCTCTTAATTTGATAAGCAACTTGTGAAAATAAGAAGGGAAATGTACATATACGAAAAAGAGAGGGGAGACACATACAAATGAGTCATTTTCAAGTCCATGACCTTGATTTATATACGTATTTTTAGATAAATCTTCAAATATCTTGAGGAGGATTTTCTTTTGCAAGTAGTTAGATTTACCAGTATGGGCAGCGACGAAGCTAGAATTTTTAATAAGGGGTTCAAAATTTGAAGAACTAAACACACGAACTAATCGAGGGGGTTCGACATCTACTATATATACATAAAAAATAATTTTAACCATATATAAATAGTAATATTTTTCGCTGAAGGGGGTTCGAATGAACCCCCAAACAGAGGGTTGGCTCCGCCCCGGTGTATGGGGCGACGCTTCCACACTATACTCATATTATGGGGTGCCGGATCTAGAGTACAACTTACGATTTACGAGAATTCAATAACTTTTAATTATATCATGTATATATAGTAAGAACTTTACTAAATATCTATTAATGTAAATATGAACCTAATTATTATTAATATTTGAAATCACTATAGAAATTTCTAAACTTCATACTATGGATCCGTCTCATTAAAGGGAGCACGACTCTCCCTATATGGAATATCTCAATTTCCAAAGTTTGAACTCAAAATCTTTAATAAAGGATCAATAGAGGAAGGCATCCCCTCATTTCACCAAAGACTCCTTTGTAATTTAATTGGATAACTTATAGAAATCTCACTAGTTTAAGAGTTAATTAATTAGATACATGCTAGTTTGCTATATGCGTCTAGATACATGTATCTCGAGATAAATAAGGTCAAAATTAAGTGTAATTTGCAATAGATACATTGTATCCAAATGGATTCTCATGTAACTGAAATACATAAACAAATCTCAATCGGTCGCCTCCCTCCCATCTCGCTCACCATTCTCCTATGTACGTATCTGGTTTCCTAGATACACGCACACCAGATACATACAGATACATGTATCTAGTGTGATTCACATGTATCTGGGATACATAGACAAACCTCACTCGCCTCCTTTCTGTTCTCGCTCGCCTTTCTCCCAATTTCAATGTATCTGATAGCAAAAAATATGTATCTAAGTATATATTAATTACAAAAATGTTGCCAAAAGTCACATCAAAATATAAGGCATATAATCTTGATTCTCTCTTTTCCCATTTGGAATCAAACAAGTGGAAAAATTGGCCAGGACCGCAACAAAAGAGTTTTATGAACTTTTAGACAGGCATATAAATTGAAAGGAAGCAATCTTACAAAAAAAATGTCCACTTCAAATTTAGTGAGCATAGACATTGACACTATTTTTTTATTTTTTTTAATAAAGATATGATCAATTTAAGACTAATTTTATCAGTGGGTCTCACTTGAAATCCATTTGATAAGAATTGTAGCCAATCAGAAAAAAGAAACCAGGATGGACTTTTAAAAACTAACCAATTGGAAAATAGATAAGGCCACTATATGCCCTGGTCCCAAAAGTGGAGTCCCATTCCATGAGAAATTGAAAAAAAAAATTCACAGAGTTTATTAACTAATTATAAACTTTGATGTTGTAAATGTCTATTATATTATTGATTTACTTAAAATATTTATATAATTATAGAATTATTGAGTATGATATGTAAAAATTAATTAACATGAGAAGCAATTGATTAAATAACACTGATAATATAAAATTTATTAGCTGATATTAATGCATATAACGTTATCGATTTAACTTATATACAATCATATTTAATTGTAATTATCTTATAAAATTGTGCAAATATTTTTTTATACTAGAATAAATTTAAACTCTTATATGTAGACAATGCATTAATTTTGTGGGTCATTCTCCTCCTAAATTTCATTCAAATAATTGCACTTTTCCCTATCCCTTTTAGATTTCTCTTCAATTGCCTTTCTATACATAATAAAGAACAAACTTAAACATATTTCACTAAACTTTCCTCTTCCAACTATTGTTCAATTCCTATATTTTCAAACATCCAAATACAAAAAAAATAATATTTTGAAAAGTATATGCATCAATTATGAGTTCTGAGAAAAAATTAGCAAACGCGGTGGGCGCGAAAACGGCTAGGGCTTGTGACAATTGCATAAGGAAAAGGGCAAGATGGTATTGTGCAGCCGATGATGCTTTCTTGTGTCAATCTTGTGATTCATCCGTCCATTCGGCCAATCCTTTGGCTCGTAGACATGAAAGGGTTCGTCTTAAAACATCATCTTTCAAATCGTTAGATGAATTTCCCAATTTGGAAAGTACAGTCTTAGGGTCAGGGTCAGGGTCAGGGTCAGAGTCAGTTCCATCATGGCACCGTGGATTTACTAGAAAAGCACGAACACCTAGGCATGGTAATAAACATGCAAAAAGAGTTAAATCCACGGAGGAGGAGGAGGATGAGGAGGAAATGAAAAACCCTATTCAACTCGTTGTCCCAGAGATATTAAGTGATGAAAATTCACACGATGAGAATGAAGAAGAGCAACTTTTATATCGCGTACCTATTTTTGACCCCTTTGTGGAGGATGGCTCTAATTATGGTAACAAATATTCTTCTAATAAAGTTGATTTTAATCAAGACATGAATACGTTTCAAGGTCTGATAGCTCCATCAGAGATGGAGCTAGCAGACTTTGCCGCGGATGTGGAATGTTTGTTAGGGAAAGGACTTGATGATGAAGAGTCATTTAATTATATGGAAGGTTTAGGTTTTTTGGAAAAACATGATGAGAAATTAGTGAAGGTTGAAGATGAAGGAGAAATGGGATTTGTGAATATGGTTAGTACTAATAATCATGATATTAATCAAGTTGATTATTCGGATTTTGATATGGTTGGTGACACGTTTGAGCTCAAGTTTGATTATGATTCACAAGTTATTAGTAACTTAGATGAAGATAAAAAGGTTGAATTTGGGGAGATAAATTATGATAGTGGGAAAAATAATAATAAGATTATGTTAAATCTTGATTATGAATGTGTTTTAAAATCTTGGGCTGACAAAAGGTCTCCGTGGACTACGGGCGAGCGGCCCGAAGTAGATTCCAATGACTGTTGGCCAGTGTGCATGGTAAGTTTACTTTAGCAAATATTATCAAAATTTTAGAATTTTTATAATGATATTGCAAAAGTATTTTATACATGTTTAGAGTATTTAGTAATTACATTTAATTAGTTCAATTAGTAACATGTAAAATAAGAGAATTTACCTTTTTGTATAAGGTATTTGAAATTGGAAGTATGAATATCTAGATATTAGAAAAGGGTTTCATTGTTAGGAGTATTTGGGCAAGCATGTAAAAAGAACAGTTTTTGGCACAATCTTCTATAACAATATTTCATTATAAAATTAGAAAAAAATTGGAGCTGACTTTTCATATGTTATGTTTTATTTTCTATAACAACATTTTAGTATAGCAACCAGTAAATATAGAAGTAAACTAGATGATATAAAAATGTTTGATAATAGATGAGCCAATGGTTAATGAATTGACCTAAATTTTGCAGGGAAATTGTGGAAAAATTCACTCATATGGAGACATAGGAATAATGAACAGACATGGAGGAGGAGGAGTGGATGAAGGAAGAGAAGCAAGAGTATTAAGGTACAAAGAAAAGCGACGAACAAGGTTGTTTTCCAAGAAAATAAGGTACGAGGTTAGGAAATTGAACGCTGAAAAAAGGCCTCGAATGAAAGGAAGATTCGTCAAGAGGACCAATTTTGCACCAACCCCTTTTCCTTCGCTTAATAAATAAGTGAAGTTTTAAGCAAAGGCAAGTTTAGAGTCGTTTTTTGTGAGTTCAATTGAACTCATTGCCTTTCAGCTAGAACGATGTATAGTATGTGTATGCAAAAATTTTCTACATAGAACACACTCGTTCTGGATTTACTGACTCTAAATACTATATTCACCAATGTTTGCAAGAATCAGGTTTTATGTGCTATTTTTTTTTTATAGTACAAGTAAACTTGAAATTGCTTTCCTAGATGTATCATGTATGTCTATAGAGATTACAATAGAATGGCATTTTTATGAATTTTTTTGTCATTTTGACCTAGGGCTTTTGCCATCTAGAATCTCAAATTGTTGGATATTAGGGAGGAGACATATTGAACACAATATCTCACAAGGCTTCTTTTTGTGAAACTCGAAGGAAGATGATTATGACTGTAATCATGAGAAAACAACCCTTAACCAAAAGTTTCGGGTTCGAGCCCTGGGTATTGAGAAAATCCGCCACCCATGAATTGGCTCTGCAGTATGCGATCCGAATTTAGTCGAAGCTCCAATGTGGGCTTCGAACATCGGGTGAAAAACAAAAAAAAAAGTGATTCCTAAGATTCAAGGAGGGTCTTGAAAAATGAACCTTGTGTTGGAAAAAGAAAAAGTCATTTTTGATATATTCATTTACCTAGTTCATGTATTTTTTTCATTCATGAACTAGCTAGGGAATAGGAAATAATATAGAATAAAATTATGCTACATGTATTAGAATAGATCGGTACATGTTAGAAGAATTTCTATAAATATATAGGTATTAGATGCCAATGTAAATTACGTTGATGGAAAAATAAATATATTCACATTTTGTCTTCACGAAAATTTGTTAGTCAAGTTGAGTGGAGCAAAGAATTGGTTTGTATCACATATTGTAAAATAGATATTTGTAGGGTACATATGTCTTTTTGAGGTTTATTTTCAATTACAAAAATATGCAATTGGTTAGCTAGATATTTTCTTTTCTACACACAACAATTACATTTGATGGAGTTGAATAAAATATTCCTTCTATTCTCTTTCATCGACATCTATCAAGTTTCCATAAGATATCAAAGTCAAATTCTATCTTTATTTTTTATTTTGTCTGATATTAGACTTTCATATTATGTTATTAACACTATAATTGACATATCAAATCATGCTAGGGTGTGAGTAATCCAACATCATTTGTGGAATGAAATATTATTTGAATTAAATTAGGCTTAATGTTCACTTTTTTTTTACAAGGAATGATTTTATATATAGATCTAATCTAATAATTATAGTAGTACATGATAAAATTGTAGTACACTCATGGGGACATCTATCAATTGTTATTCTTAATTCTTTATTTGGACGTAATTCAAATGCTAAAATTGGAGAAGAATCAAATGATTGAGAGTGGCCTTACTATTAAATTCACATCTTGGCACTTTCTCAATGGTTGACGTGCTTCAATGGTCCCTAGCTACTAGTTACAAGACTTTTTATTTTATTTTTTATATTGTTTTTTTTTTAATTCTATAATAACCCGTAACTTCTACAATCTTTGTCATAGCCTCTGCCCTTCGGGTGAGCACTCTGTGATGAATACTTTGTACGCATTGGGTAAACCACCCACTGTGTAATAGCCTGCAAACCACACCGAGGATGTAAACCGCGCACTAGAAAATCCCTATGCGACAAACTCGACTGAAAAAACATTGAGGGGGGATCGATCACACATGGATGACCATCCTCCAAACCAACTGAGTCATCCCTAAAGACTCTTTTGCTTACTAACATAAAATGGGAATGGGGGGAATTATATTAAAAAGTCTTCTATCAAGATAATAGTCAAATAAAAATATATATTAAATGTATTATGATTATTAATAACTAAATTCCTTAAAGAGATACAAAAGTTAAATAATCTTTCTTAAATAGGATATTCAATGAATTTTTCCCCATCATTCTGACTTCGGATAGTCCTCGATTCGAGGGTCTATCAAAAATATTTTTTTAATTTTTGAGACAGGGATAAATTTTACGTACATTTTATCATTCTTAAACTCTATTTTATAAGATTACATTTAGGGTTGACAATGGAATGGAGCGAATGCGAGTTGAGGTGAGTTTAAGGCTCTGCGGGGTGGGCTTAAGGTTGTGCAAGGCGGGAGGGATGCGGGACGGATTGAAGTAGATTTGTTTAAAAATTAATGCAGGGCGGGTTGCGGGTATATATGATTTTTTGCGAGTGCAAACTTAATTTTAACTTTTGACATGTTATAAGAGTGATAAAATATTATTTATTAAGATAATTTCTTTAAAGCTACTAAAATATTCAAGATAGTAAATGAAATTAGTTCAATAAGAAATACTACAATTTCTTACATATGTTTCCCAATTGACCTCTAAAAACTAAATTTTTAAGTCATTATCTATTAAATTAATACAACTTAATGAAAAAATGAATTTATTTTTTATGAATTTTATTTTTAGTATCAAACTTACCTAGTATAAGAAAAAAATTATGCGGGGCAGGGTGAAACGAGTTGAAAATGAAAAAAGTTATTATGCTGGACGAATTAAAATTTTTGTGGATTGAGCTAAACTCGCCTGGCTTCCACCCCTCCTCCTCCCCTGCCTCCACCGCCCCATTGTCATTCCTAATTAAATTGAGTATATTGTTATTGTTGATTTTGTCTTTGCTGTAGAAATGACATCACGTGACCACTTTTAATATTTCTATTGAAAATATAGTCATAGAGGAAAATATATTTAAAATTTAGCACTTTTACTGATTCCTCCTACTAATGTGGTTGCTGTGTTTCTTCTGATAAATTCCTTGATCACCTATATGAATTTGTTAGAATTAAACCTTTTAGTTTTTAGTTGCCATGATATATAGGCGGATTGAATTGGATTTGAACGAATTAAAAATGAATTAAATTACAATTTATCTGTATAAATTTAAATATAAAAAAAATTAATGGGGTAAAATAATCCTAACCCACTTTGATTGTTAGTTGGTATGAGAGATAAGGGAAAATAATTTGAGAGAAAATATAGAATTATTTTATTCTGATGTTTGTCTAAGGGTATTAGCTAGTCCCAAGATTATTTATTCCACCATTGAGGAGTATTATGGTATTGATTATGGTATTAGCTAGTTATGGCATTATGTGATATTAGTTATGTAGTTATCAGTTATTCCATTTTCTACTATACATAAGATACTACACCAATTTCCTTTATAATTTATACATATATCAGTTATGTAGATTTCAAAATTACAAACTAAATATCGTATTAATTTTATTAATGAATAACTTGTTTGTAACAAGCTACCAAATGGTGTATAGCTCATACATATAATAATACATGAATAAATGTCTTTTTACCACCAAATGACTCAACTTATATATATGGAATAACTAATTTTTTGGGATAATTTTATCTATCTCATCCCATTTGTGTTGTTAATGCTATATGTTGGACTTTAATTTTAAACACGTACTTCAAACATGTTTGAGAAATTGTCTAAAATTATTATTTTAATTTTTCTAAAAAATTACAATATCACCCGACTAGTCCTATTTTCTTCAAAATATACTTCATGACACAGTAAAATCATTTTTCTCTTTTGGATGACATGTCACCTTTTTTTTTTAACAATAATTTTTTTTAACCCTATTAATTCATCCATATTTTTTACCCAGTAAGAAAATATTACTTTTCCATATTGTTTTTATAAAAGGAATTTTCATTGTTGTCAAAAATGTCCATGTCACATTTTTAACTCTATTTACTTTTATGTATTTATTATATTAAAAATAAAGTTGCGTTTTTATTTATCTATTTTAAAAAAGGATTTTTATTTTATTTTTAGTATTAATTATTAATTCTAAATTATTTTCCATTTTTAGTTGTTCACTTTAGCATATCAAGAGAAACATAAATTCTTTTTCTATTATTACGTTTAACATTAATTATTTATTCTAAATCATTCATTTTTTACTTGTAATAGGTAATTTATTATAATTTAAAATTATTGTTTTTCTTTTTATATTTTAAGAATGTTTAATTGAAATATTGTTTGATGACATTCTGATAGTGTTAAAAAAATTCTTTAGACTAAAAGTATATTTGTAGATATTTTGTCAAATTGCTTTAATTGTATCGATCGAATTTTTTAAAATTTAATTTCTCAATTTGCTATTTCATCTGAGAAAAAAGAAAAAACAACAATGAACCTTCACATTTGAATGCTTTTACTTCCATATTATTTAAAAGATTGGCAAGACATGTATAGAATAACATTANATATATATATATATATATATATTTATTTATTTATTTATTTATTTCTTATCTTATCCATACACACATGATTAATTTACCTTTTAAAACACATTTTCCATATATAATATATTTGATTAATCATTTGGGAGTAATTAATTTACTTTTTTTCCACAAATATTTAATGTCAATAATGAAATAATAATTAGTGACTTACCATATATACATGACTTGACTGATCAATGACTATATAGGAAGATGACTATATATAAAACAGGAATAAGTATTTACCTAAAATGACTATATAAAATAGGAAGATGTATAATACTTTGGTAAGTTCATTTGTTTTAAGTTCTAATTTCTTGTATATATTGTCATTTTCAAACTCATTTATTTTCACAATTAACTCTATCTAATGGAAAGGATTATCTTTTATATTCATTTTCTTCTCTTATTAATATCATGTTTTATTCACAAATCACATGGGATGAATTCAACATTGGGAAATTGTAATTTGTTTGAAGGAAGTTGGGTTTATGATGAATCTTACCCAATTTATGATTCATTAAATTGTCCTTTTTTAGTTGATGGTTTCAATTGTCTTAAGAATGGAAGGGTTGATGAGTTTTATCTCAAATATAGATGGCAGCCTACTACTTGCAATCTCCCAAGGTATGATTAATTTGCTACTAAAACTCTTATTCTTATTCATATATATCCAGAGGTGTCAAATGTGCATGTTGATCTAATAGTAATTTGGACTTAAACAAATTAGGTTAAAATGGATTTATGACCCACTCAAAAGGTATTTGGGCTAAAATGAGTTACGCTAAAGTGGTTTAAGAAGCGAGTGGTAATCCAACTTGTACTAAACAGAAAAAAATCAATTTGACCTATATATCAACCCAAATTTTTAGATGATTGGATAGAACCAAACTTCCCAACAAGCCTTTTTTTTATTTGGAAGACAGGCATTGCGTTCGATTCGAAAGACATAAATTAGCGGATTGCATGAGTCATATTTTCATGAATTAACTTTGTCACTCTGATATTATTCTCTCTATTCAATATTTTTTCAAACCTATATGCATAAATTTATTATCACTCAATTTCAGAGGTAGATTGACTGTGTCATATTTTTATAAACTAATTTTATGACTCCTCATATTATTCTCTCCCTCCAATATTTGGTTAAACCTATATGTACAAATAAAATTGTTTTCTTGAATTTGTTGTCTATAGGTTTGATGGAAAAGCTTTGCTAGAAAAAATGAAAGGTAAAAATATTGTGTTTGTGGGAGACTCATTAGGCTACAATCAATGGGAATCTCTTGCATGTTTGCTTCATGCTGCTTTTCCTTCTTCCAAATATGTCTATCAATCAAGGGATTCTCTCATCACTCTCAAATTTCCAGTAAGTAACAATACTTTTTTCACAATTAATCATATTTATGTAAAACTTGTAATTATCTTATCTATAATTGTAAAATATTAGAGAGCATATACTTTTATTTAATTAATTTTATATTTCTACGTGTCGGCTGCCTCATGTATAGAGTTATAATTTTTCATGAATCAAGCACGTGAATTATTTTATTTGAAAAAAAAGACTAATATCATGTTATTTTGTTGATAATATTGAAAGGAATATGAAGTGTCAGTGCAGTACTTGAGAAATAGATTTCTTGTAGACATTTCCCTTGAGAAAGTTGGCAGAATTTTGAAGCTTGATTCCATTACTAAAACTTCAATTTGGGAAGGAGCTGATGTTTTAATCTTCAATAGTTATCATTGGTGGACTCATACTGGGTTATTACAAGGGTAATCACTCGTTATTACTTCATCTGTTTTAATTTATGTTAATATATATATATATATATATATATATATATTATTTTTAAATTTTGTGATCTTAAAATTAAATCACTTTATAATATACTATATCTTTTAAATATCGTGTCCCTTATGCACTAGTAAGAAAATAAAATTTTATTATTGAAATTTTGCACTCAAAAAATGTTTAGTGGTTTTTTATTGAGTAAGAAAAAAGATAGTAGTATTTCTACACGAAATTAAAAAATTAGAAAAGTTTGTGTTTCAATGAAAATCTGTTTCCCGTCATGTGTTTTTCTAGTGAACTGAATCGGTGAAAAATGAGTGTGAAAGTCATATTTTTAACACAAATTTCTCATGATTTGCGATGAAAAACCCCGTATATTTCTAATAGTGACGAGTTTACTAGCCGAAACTCTATAATTTTTACTCAAATCATGTATTCATATCATGATCAACATTAAATATGTGAGAATATTTAGTCAGGAATCCACTAGAAAAGATGCTATAAATCCAAATAAATTCATAAATTTTAAATTTTGAATATGTTTTTGTTATAAATTATAGACCAATGAATCATTTTATATGGAGCTCTTGATAATTTATTTATTTTTCCAATTAATTAGGTGGGATTACTTAGAAGTTGATGGCAAGCTATTTAAAGATATGGATCGTATGAAAGCATATAATATTGGATTGAGTACTTGGGCTAAATGGATTGACACTAACATTGATCCTAACAAGACTAGTGTCTTCTTTCAAGGAATTCCTGCTGTCCATTTTTCGTAAGTACCTTTAAATTTGATGAATTACTATTTTTCATTCCACATATTAATTATTTTAACAAATTATATTATTTAAAAGTAGTTGATAGTTAACTTATCTAGTACTAGATGCTTGAGAACACGCATGAAAATCTTTTCAAAATTTTAGTCAAAAGTGTCCAATAGGTGCTAAATTGAAGCATGTCTTAATTATAATGTTTAAAATAAAATTTACTGGCAAATTTAAAGGATTGTCAATGCACGTATTCTGCCATTTAATGTATATATTTAAAAGTAAATTGTAAAAAAAGAATGTTTAACTGACCATATTTCGTCTATCTGGATTGTATTTCTTAATAATATGACAAATTCTAAAGACATAATACATAAATATGTCATTTGACTTGGATTTATTTCACATTTATGCCCTCCAACTTTGGGTATGCACAAGTGAACACTTAAACTTGTATGATGTTGAACAAATAAACAACATGCAGATTCTATATATGTGACGTCCTACATGACATTTTTGTGTGCTATGTGACATCCTACATGTATCATGCCACACATTAAACTCTGTGATCTTTTTTCTTGGTTGGCTTTGACTAGTGGTGCAAATTGGGGTGAGCCAAAGGAGGTAAGCTGCAAGGGGCAAACCAAACCCCTAAAAGGATCAACTTATCCAGGAGAGAGATATCCAGGAGAACTTGTCATAAAGAAAGTGTTGAACACAATGAAGAAACAAGTACACTTGCTTGATATTACATTGTTGACTCAATTGAGAAAAGATGGACATCCATCTATTTATGGCCCAAGTGGTCAACTAGATTGCAGCCATTGGTGTGTTGCTGGAGTACCAGACACTTGGAATTTACTATTATATACAACTCTTATTTCATAGACCATAGTATAGTCTCTCATTTGAACAATACAATATTATTGTCTTGGAAATAAAATGAAATAAGAACATTTATTAGAGGCTTTTAAGGTGGGAAAGCTTGTGTTCATCAAGTTCTTTTTGTCATATCAAATTGTTTAAGGCATTCATTGCATTCAAAGGTTCTTTAATTGTTTATTTTGTTATGATACTTATTCAGTTTAAAGATCGTGTTAAAATTGTTATTGATTACTCATTCTATGAACATTGAACTAATATGATAATGTTTACGACGTATGTACATGTCAATGAACTAGAAAAGATAACATGGTGCAAACAATACAAACTTGATATAACACATAAATAATTAAATAGTGAGCAATTGATATAATCATAGTAACTTTATAAATACTCACAAGTAAAGGGATTAAAAGTGTACATTTCAATTAATCGAAGTTTAAATTTACTTAAATATTACAAGGACTAAATTCAGAAACAATAACATATATATATATCCAATGTAATTCCACAAGTGGAGTATGGAGAGAATGTTCTGAACGTACCTAACTTTACCCCTACCTTGTAAAGGTAGAGATCACAAGGACTAAATTCAGAATTTATTAAAAGCTGAGGGACCAAAAGTGATATTAACCAAAGAAAATATATACAATAGTATATAAATTAACCAAATTTTCACCTGATCAGAAGAACTCCTCTGCATTTTGTTCACAAACACATTAGTTAGATCCCTTCTGGTGAATGAACTGATCAAATTTTGATCTGAACTCTGACGGAATTCGGACAGGACGGTAACTTTTATCAAGCCACACTGATGTTCTTCTTGCCTCCAAGATAGGCTATGTAAATTCAAGAAAACACATTAAGATTTCACAAGTAGTAAAAAGTATCTCTTTGTAATTGAATGATAATAGAGTTAACTAACCTCTTGATCTGGAAGCTTGAAGATGAAATGCTCGAAAAATAATCGAGCTGCTGTAGAGCCGGATACTCTCACCTTCACGACGAATCTATCTCCACCCTAAACCAATGATGAAAGAAATGATAACTATTAAGCAGTTGTGTTCACATTTGTAGTCATAAAAGACTAAACATGAGTTCTGTCCTGTGTTTTTGAAGTTGGATCTCCAAATTTTTTAAATGCTTCAAATTCGACTTGAAGTACTAAGTATTATATATATAACAGATGCATATTGATTGGTCGTTAATGATGTTTAGATGAGGGTTATACATACCCTTAGAGGTGCTAGATACTTAAGTGAAAGCTCTGTTGTTGCTAATGCATCACCATTGCGAGCCACTTCATCAACACTTACGCCAATTCTTTCGAAGAATTCATGACAGCCTGTTTCATTTATTGAAAAATATTGTCATTTGAAAAAGTTTATGATATATGGACTATGAGTTAAGTGCAGATCGAAATCTTAAACCTTACAATGTTGACAATAACTTGCATAAGTAGCATTGTTTACAACACCAAACTGATCCAATTCATAGTCCCTGACTTTGAGTTCAACTTCATGGAAATAGAGCTGATCACCCATTCTGCAAAGTTCACAAATAAGTAATCGACTATGTTAACGAGCAAATAGGAAACTCTTTCTATATTCAGTAACAATTTGACTTCAAACTTGTTATATTACGAGATCACATTATAAATTGGATTGGAACAGAGGAAGTCTAATAGATACATATACATACCTTTGTGTACCATTGAGATCAAATGCATTAGTTTCAAAACTCCTCGATTTATTGGCTGATAACTGTAAATTTGGAAGGGGGAGTTGCCTGACCGGAAATGTAGGCGGTGGCCGATGATTCGGCAACAGTGAGTTAAGGCAATTGCTGCCAATCAAAGGGGAAAATAGGGATTGTGACATTTGGTGAAGAATGTGCAGATGGAAATTCAAAATATTGGGAAATTTATTTTAAGTATATGTAGGCTTTAAGGTTTATGCTGTTGTTATTGCGTTCGAAGCACGTAATAGCAAATTGTCAAAAAATAAAAGGTTAGCTCAAAAGTCTATAATAAATATTACTTAAATTTTTAAAAGTTAATTATAAACGAAAACGAAACAAAAAAAATTGATTACGTATTCATTTTTATTAGGCGAAATGGTCTGGTGAATCCTTCTACTTGTATGAGTTTGTATTGTAAACCCTTCTACTTAACAATTTATTAAAATAATAAAGATAATTATGACATTTTATTAATTAATTTATGTGATTATATTTGACATGTCATCTATTCAAGGCGAGTGAACTACACACATGATAAGAGGGGTTTTAAAATATTTGTTTGATTGAGTTTAAGGGTTTAGTTGCTAAATGGTTAAGTAAAAAGGTTCACAATACAAACGCATACAAGTACAAGGGTCCACCAGACCATTCACAATACAAATGCATACAAGTACAAGGGTCCACCAGACCATTTCGCCTTTTTGTTATTATAAGTTTCTTCTTATATAATGTGTATGTAGACATTGAAATTTTACGGACTCTACAAGATGTGTTCAATTCGATTTGACACTCTAGAAAGTGTGTTCAGTTTCAATTAGAATTCTTAGAGGCTACTCAACTCTAAACCTTAGTTTATGCTTATATAAAGGGTACTAAATTCCCATAAAAGGCATCTCAAAATATCTCATAAACTCTTGGGTATTTTTAAACATCAAGATCTCAAATATTCCACAAAAGTCATGGAATATTCCACAAAAGAGTTTAAATCTAAATCATCCTAGTTCAAGAAATATGCCACTAACGGCCCTCAAATCATGGATAAATCTTAGGAGAGTAGAATCAAGGGAGGAATAGAGTTGTACCCGCATATTTATCAATAAAATTATGTTTCTTCAGATTTTATTTGTGTGGTTTATTTATTTTCCATATGTTTAAAATTTGTTGTAAACAAATTGGCACGCCCAGTGGGACCAAATTTACCCTTCATCTCTTCTTTCTTAAATCAAATCTGAAAATCTGAAGCTGCAAAGGTGAAATAATGAGTACTTCAAGCCCCGTCTTTGAGTTTCATCGAGTTTACACTCCGGCAAGCCTTGAAGCAGATGGCATTTGTAGACATTGAAATTTTGCGGACTCTACAAGACATGTTCAATTCGATTTGGCACTCTAGAAGGTGTGTTCAGTTTCAATTAGAATTCTTGGAGGGTACTCAACCCTAAACCCTAGTTTATGCATATATAAAGGGTACTAAATTCCCTTAAAAGGCATCTCAAAATATCCTATAAACTCTTGGGTATTTTTAAAGATCAAGATCTCGAATATTCCACAAAAGTCATGGAATATTCCACAAAAGAGGTTAAATCTAAATCATCCTAGTTCGAGAAATACGCCACTAATGACCCTCGAATCATGGATAAATCTTAGGAGAGTAGAATCAAGGGAGGAATAGAATTGTACCAGCATATTTATCAATAAAGTTATGTTTCTTCAGATTTTATTTGTGTGGTTTATTTATTTTCCATATGTTTAAAATTTGTTGCAAACAAATTGGCACGCCCAGTGGGACCAAATTTGGCCTTCATCTCTTCTCTCTTAAATTAAATCGGAAAATCTGAAGCTGCAAAGGTGAAAGAATGAGTACTTCAAGCCCCGTCTTTGAGTTTCATCGAGTCTACACTCCGATAAGCCTTGAAGCAAATGGCATTTGTAGACATTGAAATTTTGCGGACTCTACAAGACGTGTTCAATTCGATTTGGGACTCTAGAAGGTGTGTTCAGTTTCAGTTAGAATTCTTGGAGGCTATTCAACCATAAACCCTAGTTTATGCCTATATAAAGAGTACTAAATTCTCTTAAAAGACATCTTAAAATATCCCATAAACTATCTTGGGTATTTTTAAAGACCAAGATCTCGAATATTCCACAAAAGTCATGGAATATTCATATAGGGGTTAAATCTAAATCATTCTAGTTCGAGAAATACGCCACTAATGGCCCGCCCTCGAATCATGGATAAATTTTAGGAGAATAGTATCAAGGGAGGAACATAATTGTACCCGCATATTTATCAATAAAGTTATGTTTCTTCCGATTTTATTTGTGTGGTTTATTTATTTCCATATGTTTAAAATTTATTGCAAACAGTGTACTCCCTTTGTTGTAAAAGAGTGACCTAGTTTGACTTGACACGAAGTTAAAGAAAATAAAGAAAACTTTTAAATTGTGTGGCCCTAAATTAAAGTTATGACAAATGTACAAAATTGTCATTTAATCTTGCGGTTAAACATGCCACATGGAAAGTTAAAATTAAAATGTTACCAAAAAAATGAAAAATGTCATTTTTTTAAAACAAACTTAAAAAGAAAGTAGATCATTCTTTTTTAAACAGAGAGAGTATCATCTTTGCCAACACTTGTGCGCATTGGATAAACCCGATTGTGTAATAACCTGCAAATCACATGAAAAATGTTAACATCATTAGTCAAGTCCTATGCAACAAGCTCGACTAATAAGACATTAAAGAAGGATCGATCCCATAGAATTAATTAATGATAAAATTCAACTTTTTGTAGTGTTGACACGTGGCAGATGTTGGCAATAATATTTATGCTTCTTTATTGAAAGGGACAACTTTTCGAGTCCGAAATCAAAAGGGCAACAAAATCTTTCGAAAATTTCAGAAGGGCAACTCAATTAATTATGAAATCAAAAGGGCAACAATTTTTAACACTGTTTAAATTAGATTTTCTAAAACGAGGCTCAAATTCACATGAGCCTTGTAAGGCTCAGCCGCCAATGAGCCTTACAAGACTCATCGGAATTTGAGCCTTGCAGGCTATTATTTTTTTTAAAAAAATAAAATATATTCTCGAGTTATTTTCTTGTTTGTTAAAAGTCTAATAATAATAATAATAATAATACATAGTTATTGATATGATGCATAAAGATACACACACGTTTCTATCTAGACGGACATATACATGTGAATCTGTAGCGTGGTTTCTTTCGATGAAGATAGAAACAAGTAGACAACTGTTGTTATCCTTTTTTTCTTTTTATGTTATATTATATATTAAATTAAAATCTGTAAGATTTAGTCCAACTAAGGAAAAAATAATAATATTAAAAGAGGTTCAAATTTATTCTGCTTTAATAGTAGAATTTCATGGAGATAAAAGAATTTCGTAGAAATAGCGTAATTCCCACCAATCACTTTTCGGTCATATCTTTGAAAAATAATTATTGTTTCTAAATTTTAAATTTAACATGTAAAGTTTTATGATATTACTTTATTTATAAAATTATAAGACGGTAAATTTTAAATTTAACATGTAAAGTTGTCGTTTTTGCTCCAGAGTCCTTTATTATGCAAGTCAACATATAGTGATTCTTATTCTTAATTATATTCTTTCTTCAAGACCATGTCAAAGCCCATGAATACGTACGTGTTGAATCGTTCAAAAATATATTTTTTTTCACAACAATTATTTTAGATAATTTGATATTATTTAGTACAACATATAAGGGAACATGATAGAAAATATAAAAGACAACACTTCTAGAGATTTCAAATAGAAAATATAAAGGACAACATTTCTACGATTTTCAGTTGCTTGTAGTTCATAATTAACTAAGTTAAATCTTCAATGAAATGACTTAGCTACATTTCTACAATTTTCATTTCATTGAAGATTTAGCTTAGTTAATTATGAACTACAAGCAACTGAAAATCGTAGAAATGTTGTCCTTTATTTTTTCTATTTGAAATCTCTAGAAGTGTTGTCTTTATATTTTTTATCATGTTCCCTTATATGTTGTACTAAATAATATCAAATTATCTAAAATAATTGTTGTGAAAAAAATGTATTTTTGAACGATTCAACACGTATTCATGGGCATTGACATGGTCTTGAAGAAAGAATATAATTAAGAATAAGAATCACTATATGTTGACTTGCATAATAAACGACTCTGGAGCAAAAAGGACAACTTTACATGTTAAATTTAAAATTTACCGTCTTATAACTTTTTTAATTTACCTCTTATAACTTTTTAAATTTACCGTCTTATAATTTTATAAATAAAGTAATATCATAAGACTTTACATGTTAAATTTAAAATTTAGAAACAATAATTATTTTTCAAAGATATGACCGAAAAGTGATTGGTGGGAATAACGCTATTTCTACGAAATTCTTTTATCTCCATGAAATTCTACTATTAGAGCGAATAAATTTGAACCTCTTTTAATATTATTATTTTTTCCTTAGTTGGATTAAATCTTACAGATTTTAATTTAATATATAATATAACATTAAAAGAAAAAAAAAACAATAGTTGTCTACTTGTCTCTATCTTCATCGAAAGAAACCACACTGCAGATTCACATGTATACGTCCGTCTAGATAGAAACGTGTGTGTATCTTTATACATCATATCAACAACTATGTATTAATATTATTATTATTATTATTAGACTTTTAACAAACAAGAAAATAAAATGAGAATATATTTTATTTTTAAAAAAAATAATAGCCTGCAAGGTTCAAATTCCGATGAGCCTTGTCAGGCTCATTGGCGGCTGAGCCTTACAAGGCTCATGGGAATTTGAGCCTTGTAAGGCTCATTGGAATTTGAGCCTCGTTTTAGACAACCTAATTTAAACGGTGTTAAAAATTGTTGTCCTTTTGGTTTCATAATTAATTGAGTTGCCCTTTTGAAATTTTCGAAAAAATTTATTGCCCTTTTGATTTCGGACTCCAAACTTTTCCCTGGAGCAGGACAGTAAATTGTCAAAATAAGGAAACACAGAAAAGTTTCTATTATAAGCATTACGTAAATTTCTATAAATTAGTTATAAAAGGGAAAGGAAACAAAAAATGTGTTACGTATTCATTTTAATTACGTAATTTATCTCTCTTTATCTCTGCTATCATAAATGATTTTTTATATTTTTAGGACACTAATATTCTTACCCACTCCAAGTTTTGAGGTGTTTTATATACATTTTCTTTCTACTAATGGCGGGATACATGTCCCAACAACGCATTCTCAAACAATACCTCGAATGAAAGAGAGGTTTTCGATAAAATATCTTCCAAAACCTCCCTTGCTTCTTAAAGCTTTCCCCATTTAATTTCATTCAACAACCTCGTCGTCAAAGAATTTCCATTTGGATATAATGTATTCAATATTTTTAAAATGCATTAGGAATGAATAGTAATTACTAATAAGGGTAAAATAGGTATAAATTAATTAATTTTCTTTTGATTTTTTAAACTGGACAACTAAATGTTGACATCTATTCTTATAATAATACTGGACAAATGGAGTATCAATTTACTCTCATTTTTGTTATCTTTTATTTAGTTTTACTAGTCCCAGAAAACGTACGATTGATAAACAAAAGGATGGAGACCCTTTACCAGAAGAAGAAGGATGAAAAACAATCACAAGGGGGAAAGGAAAACATAGAAGTAGCACAGGCAACCAGATAGAATTATGAAAGTGGAAGCCAACAAAGGGAAATGGATCAAAACATTAACAAGACAAATGACTAAGGAAATGTTAAGGCATACGATAGATTTTCTTGGCCTTTCTTATGTGTGATCACTACATCAAAAATAGTTTTTAGCAACGATAAATATACACATTAACAAAGAAAATTATTTATTTTGTTATGATATTTTATTCAATTTAAAGATCATGTTAAAAATGTTATCGAATACTCATTTTATGAGCATTGAACTAATATGATAATGTTTACGGTGAATTCATATATATGTCTACGAACTAGAAAAGATAACATGGTGAAAAAGTTTTAAAATATTTTAAGAATTTTATTTAAAATACTATGAAATGTCATATCATCATATCATATCATATTATACTAAAAACGAGAAGCCTTTAAACTTACAAGTTGAAATATTAAAACACTCATTAAAGTTGAATGACACTCTTATCCTCCATTAAAACTCTACTCCTATAGTATTTTTAGTACACATGCATCAATTTACCTTCTATTAAATATCATCATTAGATATAAATATTTTTATCAAATCAGTCAACTGTATAATTATTTCTTCGTAGGATACTTTTCTTGATAACTCTAAAATTAATTAAGGAGTTGTAATTAATACCACAACATGGTCTATATTCATCGACCCAAAAAAAATATATATTGTAATTTGAATGATAATTCTTTATAAATAATTTAATAAAGAACAAATTTACATACACCAAAGATATGAAAGCATTGAAATTAGCAAAATAAGGCAATAAAATGAGTTTCGCTTAATAAGGGCTCATTCTCTTCTTCTATACTTGTTGGTTCAGACATTATAGATCGCCCCTTTACTTTTATATCTCTCTCTTCCATCCTCTCTCGCTTTGTGTATGTGTGTATGTTTCGCGTCTATGAAGTAACAAGTACAGCAGAATCAAACCCTTTTCGACAATGAGTTTTGGATGACCTAATTCATCTGATCCATCCTCTTGATGAGCTTCGATGGTTCTGACATCGTTTGGTCAGTCCTTCTCATCTAAATAGTCTTCGACTACTCTAAGGTTCACAATTCAGTAGCAGAACTAATGCGAGAAGTGAGAAATCGAACAAAGTGAACAAGGTTCACAATCCACTATCAGAACCAACGCGAGAACAAAGAAACCTTATCAAAAGACAAAGACTCCTAATTAAGGGAAAAAAGTGCAGAAGAAATCTTAAAAGACAAAGACAATCCTACATAAAGAAAAGAAGTGCAGAAGACTCATTATAAGACAAAGACTCCTAAATAAGGGAAACAAGTGCACAAGACTCCTTATAAGGAAAGGAAAGCTTTTTGAGGAAAAAGAATTACTTACCTTGTAGGATTTAACTAGGGTCTAATCCACCCTTATAAAAGGATCATCAAAGAGGAGAAACACAATTTTTTGCATAATCATAAATCGAGAATATTTTGCAGCAAGAGCTCGTGCAGCTGATGTTGACACCCAATTTTGGACCTCCACAATATATATTAATCATCGAGCTTCTTAAATTTCAAACGATTCAAAATAATTGACTTTATAAAATTCAAAATATTTTTCAAGTTATTTTAAATAAGTTTTGTCACTTTTTATAATTTTTAAATAATACATATGTTTTAAATAATTATGTATATAATTAGTATAATTCATGGATATTCGAGATTGTCTCAAAAAAGATTTAGTTTAGGCTAAATATTTTGTCAATTAGTTGGTTTAAGTAATAGTTTATATTTTTAAATTAATTAGTTTATAATCAAGTTAATTATTTTATTTTGTTAAAATTAAGAAGCTCATTGATTAATTAATGTTAATTCTCCTTATTGAAATTTTAGTCAAATTCTCCAAACTCAATTCAATTTGGCTACCTAAAAATGAATTGCAGACAAGCAAATGGACATCTCACCAAAAAAAAAAGAAAAATGCAAGAACCTGTGCACAATTAACAAGGCCACCCTCAAGATTCTTTTCTTAAAATAAAGAACTGTGTGAAAATTGGCTTATTTATTGGATTTGTCTGTGTGCTAGTCATGGTTACCTTTTGTTTCTTTGATAAGGTAAAGATTTTATTAAATGGTACCAAGATGGTACAAGAAAAGAAACAAAAACAACATATAACAAAAAGCAGCCTACTACATTCTTCTTCTATATACTGACTGGTTCAAACTATCCATTAAGCTACATTTACACCAGAAGGACAAATTTTTTAAACATCTATTCTTAATTCTAGAAATGTGAGTTCTCTGTCCTTCAAAGCAAGCCTTGCTCAGCTCCATCCATATTGTCCATAAGATACTCAATGGAATAGTTCTCTGCTATATTTCTTTTGGTATCGCATGGCGCATGCTACTGCCATCCTTCCAGTAAACCTTTCACATTCCAAGACATCACCCATGTAATAATACGATGGGTTAGGAGTAACTCCCAACATTCTCTAGAAAATCTGAACTGGAGAAAAAGATGCTCAACTGGGCTGATTTGCACAACTTGTAATTACGCCTGTTGCACTAGCTTAGCGCAAATATTTTGTACAGTATATTATATACCCATCAAAATAATAAAATATAAAGGTGATTAACTTCTTCCTGATCTTCTTGACACAGGTAGCATCTACTACATAGGTCAAAACATCTCTTCTCCAAGTTATTTTGAGTTACCCCCATGTTGCAACCCATCCAAAACATGCTACTTTAACAGGAGCTTTTGTTTTCCATATCATCCTCCAAGGCCAAGAGTTATCCCACTGACATGTCTTTATCAACATACTATAGCAATTCTTAACTAAAAAAATTTCTTGTCTTTACTTGCCAGCCAAATCAGGATGTCCACTCTGATCAAATACAAACTGATCCAAATTGTTGAAGCAACTGACAAAATTCTTCTATCTCCTAATCGTTCAAATTCCTCCGGAACCTTAGCTGCTAAACAGATTTAGAATGAAATTCAGCAATACTACCAACCTTTTTAGTTGAGCAGTTAAACAGAGTAGGAAGCTTATATTTTTGACATTCATCACCAACCCACAAATCTGTCCAGAATCAGTCTATTAAATTGACTGAAATCTTCCCAAATTTTATATTCTGTTCGGTAAGAAGTTTATTAATTCAATTCATTTGGGGAATGTTTTTTGGTAAAAGGATAAACCAGAAGCATGATATTTGTGATGAGGTTATACCTTTTGGGACCATAGAACTTCAAAGTTTTCTCTTCCTTTTTTCAGGCCTAATCATAGGTGTCTATTAATTGTAACTCCGCAGTTAACATATTTGATCTAAAGGGATAGGAGTAGTTATTAACCAAGCCATTTCCAGTCTCCCGCACTTTTTGAAGTATGCGACTCTAAATAAGGACCTCTGTTTCTTCTGCCCACTCTTTGTTCACAAGGTGCTCAAAACAAAGGAGGAAGGGTGAACAACAGGTACCACAAGCCTTCTATCCCAGAAATATGAGTTAGAGAGCAAAATCTAGATTTGGGTAGCTTGGAGATGCCTTATGGAACGTTGATGGTGTACAACTGAACTGAGCAAGTAAGCATCCTATTTGTTTCCTCAATAAGGCAAATTGTTTTCTTACAAGAACTTCCAAATGGATAGGGAATGAATTGGTGTTCCCTTCCACCCAATAATGAGGCCTTTCCCATCCTTTTGAAGATCACAAGAACTGCCTTGTGCAAATTGCTTGAGAATCAGATGAGCTTGATACCAAGCTGACTCACTAAGCTCTTCTTCCACCATACCAAACCTTGCAAAGAATGCTCTCCATACTTTAAGCTTCACATTCCTGGTGAACCTGTCCTCACCTTCAGCCGCCACGATGTTCCGAATACCTTCACCAAAATACACCCCTTCAATCGTTGTTCGACATGGACTGCCTCGATCCATGCAGTCCTCGAAGCAATCAAAAAATGCACTGTAAAAGTAAAGTGTCTCAATAAAGCGGTTTAAAAATGATGGTGAATTATGGTTTGCTTCAACTTCGCCAACAACAATAATTATTGGTCCAATACTTCTGACTACTTTCATCAAATTATCCAAACAATCTGGTCTTAGTAGCATTGTCCTTAGTATAGAGTTACAATAAACAGCCACAGTCTCATCTGTTTTAATATTGACTGACTCTTTCTTGAAATTTTTCATGTCCGAGACAAAAACTATATCAAATGAAAATGAAAGACCTAAGGACTTGGCGAAACTGTGTAATGTGTTGCTTGTTACTTCAAAGTTCTCTTTTTCTGTGCTTCCAACTGCAGTTATCTTAAGAAGTTCAATTGGACTGTAACCTTTTTCTGCAAGAGCTTGTATCAAGACTATCCACTGAATTCCACTTCTGATATTAAAATCAATCAAATGGATCTTTTTTGCGCTTCTGACATTTTCAACAATTGTTTGAACTCCTGCAAATTGCATCACTTGACTGAAGGGAATTAGTTGGTGGCAGGTCAAGAATGCAAAGTTGGTACCTAATGACATAGTTTTTATATACTTGAGGTGGCGATCTTCATCCGTACATGTGTATCTTCCAGTTGATCGATCAATCCTTTCTTCTAAAGCTTTAGCAAAATAGAAAGAAAGTCTCTGGACTGGATTACCTGAATCAGATGCCACCCACATACAACGAGAAATCAATTTGCTAGCTAGATGGAATTGCTGATTATTCACTTCTTCTGCTGCAGCTAGGAGGAGGTGGACAAGTTCCACGTCCCTTGTTTCCTCCATACAAAGGCCTGAGAGTGCCGAACCATATGGGTGGATAAACATAGAAAGACCATCTAGCCTTTGGGTGGAGTACTGTATGTACCTGTTCAGACATAATATGATCAAGTAATTAAAAGTGTGCTTGCTCTAACATCTTAACTTTTATAGATGAGATGGTCGCATACTTCAACTTGGTATTGATCAAGGTATGCAAAGATCTAACAACTTAAACAACTTTAAGGTGAGATAGTCACACAATTTTGGCAGTACCTTTCTCCAGCAGCCCTCAAGATCTCTTCCATTGGCAACTTGTGGCTGTTACCTAAGCGAGCCTCACAACTTAGTGCATTAGTGCTCAAGTTTTCCTCACTCGATTTCTTGCTCAGTCTGCCATAATTGCTCAGTAGCTCCAAAGATGCTAATGAAAACGGCTTTGGTTTTTCATTGCTAGAGTTGCCAGGTTCTGGTACTTGAGGCCGGAAATCATCATTCTTTGGTGCTTCAATAGTGGATTGGATTTGGACTGGTTGCAAGGGCATGACTGTGTTGGTGGGGAAATGATTTTGCGTCCAATCTGATAGACTTTGTTGCTGATCTTCCAATAAGTTGCTTCTAACTTGTTCATCAGATGTATTCTCTTCATTGTTAAGGCCACAAATGGAGTAAAGAGAATCAATATCTACACAATCTTCTTCAATGCCATTGACCACTAATTCACTTCTCTCATATCCTTTAAGATGAAACTGATCATCCTGGAAATCACTAAAACTATCATTGGAGATTGAGACGTTGGTCATGGTCTAAACTCCAGGACGAATTAGTGGTACCCTTAACAAAGTAGCCTCGAATGGCTTTATACTTTCAGGAGTACTGTCTGAAAAGCAGCACCATGTAACTTCTTGGATATATTTTGAGTAAAGTTCTTTTGATGGCTATGGGAGCTTGGCAATAATGAAAGTGAACTCTTTTGAGAGTAAAAACTTATGGATACATAGTGTTTTCACTAAATGAATATATATGAATGACATATGTTTGCATATAGACTTTATCTCGTTTACCTATGTTAAGTTGATACGATTTGGTGTAAACATCGAGGAGCCAATAAGATAACCTGGTCATAGAGAGATTAAAGCCACATTTTAAAATATTGGTTCAGCGTGATGTTTCCATGGCAACAAGCAGAAGAGTCCAGATGAAAGAATACACATCCCAAATAGACTACCATTGTTTCCATCTTTAAAGAAACTTCAATCATGTATATATATATGCATGTGGACAAATGCATAATTACAATCAGAAACAGATTAGAGCGTAATTAGTGACATATTTGGATGGAAAGGAAAATATTAATCGCAAAACAACAAGGGACTAGCTATAAGCCCCTGAAATATTTACATCGAATCAATAAACATATAGCATGTTCTTGCTAAATCATCCGTGAAATAGGATACTTTTCTCATATCAATTCATCATTTAACCACATTAAATTCATGTGGTTTGGTATAAACATCGGGTATGACATACTCAATAACTCTACCAAAAGTAGAAATTACACAAAAAGGAAAATACAATATGTCCAAATTCAGACCTTCTCATCATTGTTCCTAGAGTCACCAACAATATTGTCAATATCAACAACTCTTCTACCAAACATTACATAAACAACCCAAACAAGACTTTTCACAATTTTGATCATACCAATTGTAACAGTTAAATAATACAACCACCAACCAACAAAATCAGCCAATCCAATACTAATCAATAAGTCTCTTTTTTTCTCCACCACAACCACTAAAAACTCAACTTCATCTCTCAATCTCCACCACCAAAGTCCACCAAAACTCATTGCCAATGCTGCCTTTTCAATCCATTTATTCTCCCTTAGAATGCCAAAAACTGTGTCATCCACCACTGGCTTCACAAAAATATTGGACCAAAAGAACATTGTCTCATTTAGTCCCAAGAAGAATATAGCTCTTGTCAAAAATCCCCTTTCATAACCAATTTCATAAGCATCAACTCCAGCAGCTATACTACCTGTTAGAACATAAATTAATAAACTCCGTCGATACGTAATAATAAGTTTTTTTATACGTGTCACGATGCGATTTCTAGACTCACATCGACTAAATATATCATACATTATAAATGTAGCTAAAATAATAGAGTAACTCTTTATCTCTCCTTTGACTTCTTAGATCATTTAGTAAAGTTTTAAGGATGTACTTATTTTCGAAAAAACTTGTTGATTTTCTATTTTATCGACTTGACACTTATATTTGAAAGGCGGAAAAAACACGTTATATTCAAAATTATATTCTCAACACGTACCTTCAATGCCTAAACCAACGCAAATTTGCAATATGCATACGAAAAACCACACAGTGTATAATCGCGGTCTCGAGACGGGCTCTAGGGTACGCTTGATAAAGCAAGAGGTACCACCGGTTAAGGTATGAGAAAGTGCAGCAACACTGATAATAGAAACAAGAACATGTAGAAAAATAGGGTTAACTTGAAGAAAAAATTTGATTAGTAAATCACAATTAATTGTAATTTCTGTTGTTGAATAACCTACAAGATCAATAAGATAATGTGCAACAGATAGCCTAGAAAGTATAAGAAAAGAAAGAGGAAAAAGAAGACTAAGAAGAATAGTTGTAAAAAATTGAAATGGTTCTCTCAATAAATTTGCAAAAGAATCCATGAGAAAATACTAGAAAAAAATTGAATGGATTCTTGTTGTATATGAAAAAAAATATGAAGATAAGTACTATATATGTTCATGAAGAATGAATTTGAAAATAATACAAATTCTAAGAAGTGGTTGTCACGATGTCTATGTCTATCAAGTTTGGTTAAATAAATATAATTATAATATAATGTTTGTTTGCAACAAATCAAATAATAATGTGTGTGGTATTAGTTTAGTCTTTATTTTAGATTATTTAGGAAGGGACAACATGTAGTTTGATGCTTTGATGATAATTGATATATGGTCTAATATTTGTTTATTTGTTTCCCATCAACTACCAATAGATATATTTTTGAGAAGTGTAGAATGGGTATTTGGTAGATTATTATTGCAATTTAAAAAAATTGACAGTCACCTAATTTACGAAGAAGTTTGTTTATATGGAAACACTAAAGAGGTGGAATGTCATAGAAAGTTGACGTGTCATGTCACCAAATTAAAAAAAGAGGGAAGAAAATGTTATCAAATTAAAAATATTTTTTTTATTTATTTTTTATTTTTTACATCTCTTGTGTGATCCACAAAGTACTCATCTGAAGGACAGAAATAGTGACGCAACAAAGATTATAACAGCTACGGATTATCTGAATTTCAAAAAAAGATTTTGGCTGACATATTAATTATAGTCTTATTAGGTTTCAATTCAATCTAACGCAAAGTGAAGGTGGACTCTTTCGATAATGAAAGTGGTGGTAGTATTAAAAAACATAAAAGAGATTATTATTTTTTTGTATACTGATTGAATAAAAATATTTATATTATTAAGTAATTTGAAAGATAATTTTTTTTTAAAATTTGGGGCTTGAACTATATGGCGAGTCAATATCTATCAATTCAAACATAGTTTTTTCCGTTACCTAATTTATGTGTCATATAAGTTTCTTATTGTATGTCCCAAAAAGGATATAGTGTTTTTTTTAATTTAAAAGTAATTTGACTTTAGATTTGTCATTTTACTATGAATTGCTTATAACTTGTAGTTTTGAAAATTATTTAGTTGAAAACTTACCTTGTTGATCCCTTAATTTTATTATTTTGATCGTGAAAATCGATTTAACCAATAAATCAGACCCGATGGAAACTTAGAACTGGTTTGGATTAACTTAAAAAAAGTAATTTTTAAGTCAAAAAATAAAAAGTCAAACTAAAATGACTTTTAAGTCAAAAAATAAAAAATTAGGGGGAGACCTAATTTGGTTTTTGACTTATTTTAAGTCATTTTTTACCTTGTCAAATACTTTCTAACTTATTTTAAGTCATTTTTGACTTATTTTAAGTTATTTTTTATATTTGTCAAACACTTCCAAAAGTAAAAAATTGACTTAGAGCCCGTTCGGATTGACTTAAAAAAGTAGCTTTTAAGTAAAAAATAAAAAGTCAAACTGAAATGACTTTTAAATCAAAAAATAAAAAGTAGGGGGAAACCTACTTTTGGTTTCTGACTTATTTTAAGTCATTTTTGACTTATTTTAAGTTATTTTTTATATTTGCCAAACACTTCCCGAAGTAAAAAACTGACTTAAAAGTAGGTTTAACCGACGTTTAAACCAATCCAAACGGACTCTTAAAAGTAGGTTTGATCAACTTTTAAGTCAATCCAAACTGTCTCTTACACTGTTGATCTCTTATTTTTATCACCCAATAATTTTGCTGGTAGTTTACTTGGTCTTTTCTTGACCTGTCTCATTATCATCTTTTATTTTTTGAAAAATGGGTGTTTTGCATGTAATTTTATTTTTTTGCTACATAATTTTCATATTGTTATATATAATAAATTAGTTATTCCTAGTGAAAATGAACTGTTTGTGTGGTTGGAAGCATGTACCATTTTAAAAGATCGAGGATTTTACTATAAAATTGAACGAATAAAACTATTCAAAGAGGAGGGGACTTCAACTTATTTACATGAGAGTTCGACCATTCCAATTTTTATTTATTTTTTCCCTCCCTCTCCGAGTTTTCATCTTTTTGTTTCTGACTCGAATTTATAATTTTAAACTTGAAGGTGAATGACGCATAACACATGCAACCACCTCCGAACCTTGAGAAGAAAGTAATGTATGAAATAAATTGAGAGCTTCTTGCCATACAGAGACAAGTTCTGAATTTGGTTCAAGGTGCTTATTCTCTATCTTTCTTCGTAAAGCAGAAGTTTTTCAAGGTTACTCTTGGCTGAATCTAACTCCATTTTCTTATCAGCAGGGAACGGGGGAATGACTACTTGTAATAAAGCACAGGCTAATACGAGCTGATCAGAAGAAGCAAGGCTTAGATTACCAGATCCTGGACACAATCTTCCTAGAGATGGAGAGCCACTTGACTGTAAGGAAAGAAATCTATTTAGCCCTACCATAGAAACTATTACCTCGACTTGGATTGAAAGGAAGAACTTAGAACTGTCCAATTTGATACAATATGTAGGGTCATTTGGTAGAATGTATTAGAAAATCTAATGCATGTATTAGTCATGACATTATTTAATCTTTTGTTTGGTAGGATTTTGAACCTATGTATTAACTAATATACGTATTAGTTGAATATATACCATATTCAATATTATTTTATAGGGTGTATAATAATACATAGCAAACCATGATATTAGCAATACATAGGATATTAAAACACAAATAAGCATATATAAAGAAAGAATTAGTTTTAATGCATCAAATCAAATCAAATAGTGAATAAGAAATAGGATTCTAATATAACTAATCTCGTCATTATTCACATATATCAAATATTATTCTTATATACTTTATCAAAAAATAAATAAGAAAAAAGAAAAAATAGAGACAAGTTAAAAGGAATAAACGAAGTAGTAATTAGTTTGTTCTGACCTTTTGGAGAGGCCCAGTGGTTTGGGCTTGAGACTTCTATGTTAGAGGTCTCAAGTTCAAAATCTTTTGCCAACAAAAGCAAGGGGTTTGACTTTTGAGTTGAGAGTTGAGCTCGTTGCACCGAACTTGCTTAATGCGGATTACCTAATTTGCACGCTATAGCATATGAACAAAAATTTTAACTTGTGCATACCCAAAAAATAGCGATTACAAACTTTCCCTTGGCATAAAAAATAATTAATTTGTTCTTGTGGCTATCCATGACAACGACAAATCAATCCCATTAAACGCATTGTTTAGAAATTATTGGTTCGCAAAATGGCCAAACACATTGTATACTATTAAGAAATAGTGATTGTGCGTTATCGTTTTTCTCAAATTGTGATGGTGGGGTTATTATTTTTTCCTATCGAGGGGACCACTAGAATTTGGAAGTGAAGATTTTGAGCTTGTCATACATTTTTCAATTAAAATTAAGAATAAATTATGATAAAATATAATGGAAAAAGTAAGTTTGAACCATAGAAGAGATCTTTCAAATCAAAAGTATTATTAGAAGTAATATTTAAACTAATAACAAAAAGGATATTTAAATCCTTTTTCGTTATTGGTACCTTCCACTAGATTAGGGTCTATAATGATTCCAATCAGTCCAACTAAATGCATGGTGTTTGGCTCACTTAAATATGTGTATAAAAAAATATACTTCGTTTATTCTGAATTTACTAACTTAAATAAGATTGATTCGTCTTTGTATATTTTTTGTTAATTAATCTCTTTAAACAAGAAGGTTGTTTAAATAATAAGTATCTTCCATCTTTAATTATAAGATTGTAAGTTTGAATCATAAAAAAAAAGGTGAAAGCTCCTAAAAACGGATATAAAAAAATCGTAACACTAAAAAATTTTAATAGTACACTGGATTTGCTAGCTCAACTCTCACCTTATTATAAGAGATAATTCGTTTCCCCATCTTGTAATCCTCTCCCGATTTCTCCGCTAAATTGTATAGGTGGAGGCATTATGTATAGGCGGCTTTAGGCCCCTAACCTCTCTATTCCCCTACACTTGGAAGAAGTTGTGAGGATCTACAGAGTGTAATTTTAGAAGATTTATTTGTTTTTTCTGAAAAAAAGTGAAACAAACCATAAAGGAGTTTGGAATATTTGGCACAAATTTTGAAAAATGATGGGATGGCGGCTCTATCAAGGATTTGCACCTCAAAAGCAGCGTGTATCTATTGAATATAAAATTATTTTATCTTGTACTTAATTATAAATATTAATTAATCCCGATAATTATCTATTTTCTAAGTATATGAAAAATTATTCTATATATGTATATTAGGATAAGTTTTGTGTGTGATGTTGTATTCTAGTTCTAGTTGTAGATAAAAGGAGAGTAGTTTATGATAGTGGAAAAGGGTGAAAATGAATGAATAATATTCTATATTGGCACAGTACAGTTATTATTGTTGAGTGGAAATGTTAGCTCTACAATTAATGACATTCATAAAGATAGGATTGAAAACAACTTGTTTAACGTGTAGTTTTGGCATTTATCTATACCCCCTACTATCCATTTTCCATGTCACGTTTTATTTTGTATTATGAATATTTAAGATATTTATTTTTAATAAGAACGACAAATAAAATGAATCGACACGATGGAAGAGTAGTAGTTCATTCATTTTTTCTCTTTCCTAATCAATTGGAGACCTCCAATATTTCTTCTCACTTCATTCATACACCTCCATTTTTGTTCCTCAGGTAGAAGCCAAAAACATAAAAACAAGAAAAAGGAAGATCACACAGTCATGGGTAGAAGTAAGCCACCAAAATCACAATCTAAAACTTCAAGATTGCTACAACCACAATTTCTTGCCTCAAAAAACAGGTGATTCACTAAACTTCCAATTTCCAAAAGCTCTAAAAGTTAGCGTTTCGTCATAGATTTTGAGAATTTATCTGTTTGGTCATGAAATTTCAAAATATGATCTTTTAAGTATTTTCAAGTTTTTGGGACTTTCACTCACAAAACTTGGCGTATATTTATAGTTTGGTCATGGTTTTTGGCATCTCTTTTTGTTAGCATATATAAAGGGGCCTTTTTTCTGTTTTGTTTTTTTTCTGACAGCTCTGAGTATTCTTCTCATGTTAGAAAGATGGCTCAGAAAGTTGTTATCACAGTGCAAATGGAAGCAAAATCTTTAAAGCAGAAAAATGAAGGGCCTCCTTCAGATTGTTGGTCTTGGAGAAAATATGGACAAAAACCCATTAAAGGATCCCCTTACCCCAGGTAGATTTACAGTTCTCTCCCCACACCCCCACAAATCTAAATATTTTAACTGTTTAATACATGTTGAGGCGAATTCAAGATTTAGAATCTGTTGTTCAGAATAAGTGTGATCTTGATGTATTTGGTATGAGTTATTAGTTACTTTCTGAAAAATGTTTTTTGTGTTTGATTGAATCAGTAATATGAAACTAAAATTTCAGATAATTTCGAAGGAAAACGAAAAAAGATAAAGATAATTCTGATGTATTTTTCTTGAAAATGTACATTTCACCTAACATGTTGTAATGGATGATTTTGGATACAGGGGTTACTACAGATGCAGCAGTTCAAAGGGTTGTTCAGCTAAAAAACAAGTAGAAAGGTGCAGTAAAGATGCATCTTTGTTCGTCATCACATATACATCCAGCCATAATCATCCAGGTCCAAATTTGCCTAAAGACTCTGTTACACAAGAGCAAATAGTGGATCAACATGTGTCCCTCGAAGACAACAATGATGATGATGATGATGATGATGACGACACACAAAGCTGCAAATCCCCATTGAATAGTACTACTAGTACTACTACTGGTACCAGTATTCCCCAAGGCATACTTGAAGAGAATTTGTTCACTGATAGTTTCTTGGGAACAATTTCATATGATGATTTTCTGCCTCTTTCTTACCCTCAACTAATGAAATTTCCAAAATCTGAGTTGTCGGAAGAGAATGACTTTTATGATGAATTAGGAGAATTGGAGCTACCTCCATCTTCTACATCCTTCGCGGGCATTTTTGAGGAGGCAATCCTTGTAGATCCCTCCTCTTAGTAAAATGCAGGTATCAGTCACAGTTTCAGATAGGTTAGTAGGAATTGATTTCTCACAGTCACTCGACTAATAGTTATTGTATGAGATAATAACTATTAGTTGAGTGATCATCTGACAAATCAACCGCTTAAAGTAGTGACTATTAAGTTTGTGAATTCCTTGATGGATTTTGTTGCCATTATGTCAGTTGGCATATTGTATAGAAAGATATCACAGGAAGGAGCATCAAACATTTTATTTGAGGGTGCACTTTTGTAGCCATGTAAAGGAAACTCAGTTATTTGTATTTTTCAATAGAATGAACATGTTCATTTATCTGTTTTTAACTTTTAATTTTGCAGCATGTTGTGTTAACCTGATTCTTGTTTTTGTCTTGTGAGTGAAAAGATTTTGTTGATTTATTCAATTTGAAACTCAGAAAAGTTGTTCATTCTGGTGCTATATGTTGGTAAAATGATGCACCCAATCGTGCGCACGCTAAATTATTTAACTATGTAACTAAAACCTTCCACCAATACAAGTATCGAGTAACTTTACCGAGCAAAGTGCACAGGTCACTGTGTATCTTAAGATTGTGAATTTCTTGTTCATTTGGCACATTGTAAGTAAGATACTCACAAAAGGAGCATCGTACTTCCACTATGTAGCCATGTAAAGGAAACTAGGTGCTTTGATATTCTATAGGGTGGATACTTTTCTTTCCATCTGTCAAAGCATTTGTAGATAAAGTTATTTGATCCCTACGTTGGTGAGGAATAGTAGATACCCTATGGAATTAATAAATGTGTGCGTAACTGCCTCAAACCCTATTGTTATCAAAAGAAAAATAGGGTGGACACCTTTGCCTATTTGTTTTAAGCTTGCAACACGTTGTGTTGACATATATATCGAACACATGAAACAATTTAGTAAATTTCAAACTCAAAATTGAAATCTTAAGGTATGAGTAAAATAACTTTAAAATATTGATAAAATCCTCATCTATCTTCAAACTTGGATGTAAGGGACTTTTTGTTAATAATGGTGGTGTTACGCTACTTGACAAACTTTAGCTTATGCATACCTCAATTATTTCATCAAGTACGTGCTACTGACACATCACATTATTGGGTGCGTCAGAGACATTATACAGTCCAAACCTTCGATTTTCTTTTCTGTTTGTCTTTTTTCTTGGTTTTTGGGGGACCACTGAGGCACCCAAATCCCAAGTGTTTTTTTTTGCTAGACTATAGTGTTCAAATATAGACACATTTTTCATGGAGTGGTTTAGCTTGATGGGGAAGATATTAGTAGATTATACTAATAGCCAATAGGCATAGAGTAGATGTTGCTTCTTTGGAATTTTGCTGCACTATTGGTTTAAAATGGGTATATGTTCTTATGCCAGAATCTCCATCTTTTATATAGGAGGTTTAGATACCATTAAAAATGCCAATTGTGAAAGGCCCATGCTCATGAACCCAAGGATAAGGATTGAAGATATTTGTTTACTAATGGAAGTGTCATTTTTCACATACAGTAACTTACATGTAACAAGTCCCCTCAGCTATGGCCTATGGGCATTGAGTTTTTTCTCCAGAAAAACATCGACTTATGTTGGAGAAAGAAGGGAGAATATCTGGAAAGCCCATCCCTCTCCTTCTTACAAAGACAACAGAAAAGGCTATTTCCTACAGAAAATGGCAACTACTGCCACAAGGAGGTTTGAGAAACAAGCATTTATGAATGGCAGGAAATTCCCAACAAAAAGGATCCTAATCATGATGTAATGCATGACAAAAATGATCCAATCTAAATAATTATTTGTTGGTTCTACCACATAAAAACGCTCTAATAGAACTTTAGCGATGAAGAAACTGGGATCCCAGACATAGCCTTAATCTTTGCTAGTAACATCACCTACATAGATCTTCTTCTTTCGTTTATACTCTATTTTTTGCCAAGTCTACATGTATTCCAAGAGATAGTAAAGTCATTCAAGACAACTTCCTGTGATTACAAATCTACCTAAGCTCTTTTAACAACTTCAACCATTATTGTTCCACACCTAAAGATCAATGCATCTGGAAGTCTATTATGACATGACCAAATGATCTGTAGTGACCTTTCATTTTTATCTTCTATGTATGCTACTTGCACCTTTCGTCTAACATGGTCATTCTAGTCTTGTATGACCAATATGTTGGGCCTTAGAGGCCTGACATTCACTCTCATATAGCATTGTCTACCTTACAACTGATCCACTGAACTTGCCTTTTTTGTTTTGGTAGGTATATCTTCCTCTCACACAGTACTCAAAGTAGACAACTAACTAGTTTTGTGCTAGACGTCAACCTACCGCAACCCTTCTTTATCAAGGCTTGGAAACCAACAAGTTGAGCAAGCTCACACGGCAGAATTATTAAGGTCTAACATATAACTAGAAGGCATTCAGTAATTCACACTTGAGGGATGGGAAAAGCTTCATCAGAGGTTCAACAGATGAGACTCTGATGAAGCAATAACACCCTCCAATGACAAAACTTCCAGCAGAAAAACACAGATAAAAAATTGACACTCCCCAAAGAATGTACTTATAGAGAAAAGGAAAACAATCACCAAAACTGGCTCGACTGCACAGCAAATAGGGAAAATCAAATAAAAAATGAGAGATGAAAAATTAACTAGGGGCAGGGTGGCATACATTTATGAGACACCAAAATATTCCTGTATACAATTTGTTCCCAGATATCTCTGGTCATGATTACTGCATATGGAAAATATATCCTCATTGTACTTTCTTGAATCTAAACAATATGCAAGAGCATATGTCAACAATTTTTAGCAGGCATTCAAGCCTGTTCCTTTTCACGAATTGCCTTATAGCACTGGAGACTGCAAAGAGGTAGTTTTGTCTTAGAATCACGATACTTGTACGGATT
>NC_064288.1:44175270-44254115 GCF_019186545.1 Solanum stenotomum
GAGTATTATTAGTTATATTCATATCACGTATTACTTTAGTTTGATAATTTTTGTGGATCATATTATTAGAAAACTGGGAAGAAATCAAGATAAATACAGAAGAGTTTGGGAGGTAGTAAACTTCTCACTAAACTGAAACAATGAACAACCTTTATAAAGACAATACACATCTTACATTATCTCAACCACTAAGCCATAAAAGAAATTAAAACTGACCTACTAAGTGACACGTTTCCAGTAACTTGGAAATAGCAACCATATACCCTTAAAACTAGGAAAGCAGAAACTAGCTTAATTAATTAAAATATCTAACAAACCCTCCCTTAAACTGATAAGTCTACGACTTCAGCTTAATAACATCATTCACCGTAGCTCTCCCTTAAAGTGCAAACTCCGAGTAGCTTCCTTAACTTTTTGAATGTTGCCAGCTTGAGGTACTTAGTGAAGATATCACTAGCTTGGTCTTCACTTCTACAGTAGACAACATCAATAACTTTCTCCTTCATTAGATCTATCAGGAAGTGAAACTTAACATCTATGTGTTTGCTCTGTCCATGCAACACTGAATTCTTTGAAAGCTTAATCGCTGAGCCATTGTCGCAGTAGATCAGAATTGGTTTTTGCTGTCGAACATGAATCTCAACCAATATCTTCTTCAACCAAATTGCATGGGTAGCTCACACAATTGCAGCTACAAACTCTGCTTTTGTGGAGCACCAAGAAACAGCTCCAGATCCAACGATAAACACATAGCCTAAAGTGATTTCTTGTCTTCTTTATCTCTAGCAAAATCACTATCTGTAAAGCCAATTAACTCTGACTTGCCTTCTTTCTTGTATAGAATACCATAGTCAGTGGTACCTTGCAAATACCTGAGAATTCTTTTAGCAGCCAACAAACGAATCTTTTTTGGGTGCTCCATGTACCTGCTAACAAGACTAACAGAATGCATTATGTCAAACTTGGTGATTGTTAGATACATCAGACATCCCACGAGTTGTTTGAAAAGAGTGTTGTCTTTCTTCTTTCCTATAGGATTCTTTTCCAACTTCAATCCCAACTCTGTTGGTGTTGTGACAGAATTGCAACTCTGCATTTCAAATCTCTGTAATGTTTCCTGGACATATTTCTTTTGTGAAATAAAAATTTCACTACTTGATTGCTTTACTTCAATGCCTAGAAAGTAATGCATCAAGCCAAGATTAGACATATCAAACTCAGTCATCATGGATAACTTAAATTTTTCAAGAAATGCAGGATCACTCCTAGTATAAATCAAATCGTCTACATATAAACATACAATCACAAGTTTCCCATCCTCAAGTTTTGTATAAAGTGTATGCTCGTATGGACATTTTCTCAAATTTTTCAAATTAAAATATGCATCAATGCGACTATACCAGGCTCAGAGAGCTTGTTTTAGCCCATATAAAGACGTTTTCAATCTATAAATTTATGCTCACTTTCATGCATCACATAACCAAGAGGTTAATCAACATATACATGCTCTTGCAACTCTCTGTGTAGAAAGGCTGATTTTACATAAAGTTGATAAATCGGCCAATTGTTTTGAGCTGCCAATGCCAACACCAATTGGATGGTATCAAGTCTGACTACCGGAGCAAAGACCTCCTTGTAATCCACACCATACTCTTGCTTGTATCCTTCACCACCAAACGCGTCTTGTACTTATCAACTTCACCAGACTTATTGAGTTTGGTTTTATAAATCCACCTAACTCCAATCAATCTTTGGCCATTTGGAAGATTCGTAAGCTCCCAAGTATTGTTCTTTTCAATTGCGGCAACCTCAACATCCATTGCTTTTTTCCACTTTACATCTTTATAGGCATCCTCAAATCTTACGGGATCACAACCAGAAAATAAAGCTAAACATGTAGGTGAATCTTTATTTATAAATTGAACATTTCCACTCACCTCAGAATCTGCCATCCATGTTGGCCTTCTTCGATTTCGTTGAGGTTGAAAGCTGGTGCCTTTTTGATTTACCAAGGTAGATGCACCTTCATCGGCTACTGGTTGCTCTTGCTCCTTATCTCCATCGTCAAGATCCAAAGGAAGTTGTTAGTTGTTTGGCTTTTCTTCCCACGACCAAAAAATATCTTCATCAAACACCACAGCACGATTGATAATCACCATCTTGCTGATAAGATTGTACAGCTTGTAAGCTTTCGACTCCTTGCTAACACCCATGAAAACACACTTATTGGCGTTGTCATCAAGCTTTGTCTTTTTTGATCCGGAACATGAGCAAATGCAATGCACCCAAACACTCTTAAGTGTTGAACATCTGGTTGTTGTCCACTCCAAGCTTCTTTTGGTGTCATATTCTGAATAGCACGAGAAGGACTTCTATTCAACACATCAACACTCCATCAAACTCATTCAGGCCAAAAAGCCTTTGGAACATGGCTCTTTTGTAAAAGGCTTTGCACAACGTTTATGATTGTTCGATTCTTCCACTCACATACTCAATTTTGTTGAGGAGTATAAGCTGTAGTAAATTGTCGTTGTATCCCATGAAACTCACAAAAACTTATAAATCCTTGTGAAAGATACTCCCATCCACGACCAGTACGAAGAATCTTAATGGAACATCCTGTCTCCTTCTCAACAAGAGCTTTGAAGCTTTTGAAACTAGTAAAAGCTTTAGATTTTTCTTGCAGAAAATAAGCCCATGTCTTTCGACTAAAATCATTAATAAATGTTATAACGTAACATTTTCCTCCATTGGATATTGGGTTATTGGTCCACAAATATCTGAGTGAACCAACTCTAGCTGCCTTTTAGCTCTCTATGCTTCTACTTTTGGAAAGCTATCGCGAGATTGCTTTCCAATGACACGATCTTTACAAATATCTACAGGCATATCAAAATTAGGAAGACCCGTAACTATCTTCTTTTGCTGCAACATTTTCAGTCCTCCAAAATTCAAATGCCCATATCTGTAGTGCCAAAGCCATGCTTGACTATTCAACTTTGTTGAAAAACAAAAATTGGTAGAGCCAATATCATGCATATCAAGTGGGAAAAGCTTATTTTCCGTCATCTTAGCTTTAGCGATCAATCCAAGATTAGAATCTCGCATCCTGCAAATTCCATGCTTGATAGACACTTCGTAGCCGTTCTCTTTAAGTTGACCCACACTGATAAGATTTGTTTTCAGGTCTGGTGCAAAGAAAACATCAAAGATAATCTGCATAGATGAAGACTTTGTTTGGAGTTTCACCTTCCCTTTCCCTTTGAGTGGAATACGAGAATCATCCCCAAACTTGACTGTTGTGCGAAAAGTTTCATCTAGTTCAGAAAATGCAGATTTTTCTCCAGACAAATGGTTGCTACAGCCCGTGTCTAAATACTATAAAATTTTGTGGTATTGTTCTGAGGATTGGCTCACCATTAACAAAAAGACCTCCTCCTCCTCAGTTACTTCTACAAAATTAAAGTTTTCCTCACGTACTTTTTTCAAATCTGTACGACATTCAGAATGGTAATGACCTTACATGTGACATCTATAACACTTGATATGAGACTTATCTGCAAACCTTGCTTTCCCATTGGACGAGTGTCGTTGATCATGATCATGCTGACCATTCTTTTTTCGATTTCCCTCTTCAGTTTTCTCTGAGTTTCTTCCCTTACACTTACTCCTTCTGTGCCCAGAATCTTTGGAGATTGTGGTTATTTGTAATGCTAGCTCTTCTACATCCTGTTGAACAATCTTCTGCTCATAAACCATTAAAGAATTTTGTAATTCATCAAGTGAAAGAATATCCAAATCTTTGAACTCTTCAATGCAGCAGATAACAAAAGTGAATTTCGGCAACATGGACCGCATGATCTTCTCAACAATGGTGACGTCTTCAAGACTCTCTCTATGAATCCGCATCTTGTTGGCAATTGTCATAGTGCGTGAGAAGTACACTGACACTGACTCTCCCGGCTTCATACGCAAGGTCTAAAACTCACTCGTAGAGTTTGAAGTTGTGCTCGCTTTGCCCTTGCATTTCCCTAGTACTTCTTCTTCATGGAGTCCCAAATATGCTTTGACGTATACGTGCAAAGAATTGTTTCCAATATTGAACGATCAATGGCTTGGAAAAGCTAATTCTTCACCTTCAAATTTCTCAACTTCAGTGCGTCAAGATCTGTCTGTTGAGCATTTGTTTGAACAACACCAGCCGCAGGTTCTTGGAATCCACCATCAACGACTGTCCAAAACTCTTTGGACCTCAAAAAGTTTTCCATCAACATGCTCCAATGGTCATAATGACCATCAAAGCGTGGAATAGCAGGTTGAACAAAACTTTCTGAAGCCGTCACTCACTCATAATTAAAGCACGTTCACCCTCACTGGCTCTTGATACCACTATTAGAAAACTGGGAAGAAATCAAGATAAGCACAAAAGAGTTTGGGAGGTAGTAAACTTCTCACTAAAATGAAACAATGAACAACCTTTCTAAAGGCAATACACATCCTACATTATCTCAACCACTAAGTCATAAAAGATATTAAAATTGACCTACTAAGTCACACGTTTCCAGTAACTTGGAAACAACAACCATATACCCTTAAAACTAGGAAAGCAGAAACTAGCTTAATTAATTAAACTATCTAATACATATGTTGTTTTGGTATCTTGTTATATTTTATGTTTTTTTAATTGTACTTTTTGTGTTATTTCTTATTTGCCTAGTTTAGTAACTTGCATGTTCTTATTTTTTTTATAGGAAGGCCAATTTTTTATTCATATGGACGTTGATTATAAACCAAAGATTGACCATAGTTTTAATGTTTCTGTCATCGCGAACATAACTTCAAAGTTAACAAAAAACAACTTTCTATGTTTAGAAAAAAATGTTTTGGGGTGTTTTAGATCTGCCGCCAATTGTGTATCATGGACGTGTTCTACACAACATTATGATGCGACAAATGTATAACATTGATACTGATTCTTTATACTTTGTTGTTAATAAGGTACAACTTCAATTTGGAATTGTTGAATTTACTCTTGTTACTGGGCTGCTATCTTGTAACACCTCGCTATTTGAAACAACTAGAAAGAGCTAGAATTAGAAAGAGTTGTTTTTGGAAAGAAGGACAACTTTGGAAAATTGGTTAAGTTATGCGAAGTTTGAGTTTTTGGTCAACCTCAAACAATTATAACTTATGTACTTCCAGATACCGTAGGAAATATCTTTGNCAAAAAACAACTTTCTATGTTTAGAAAAAAATGTTTTGGGGTGTTTTAGATCTGCTACCAATTGTGTATCATGGACGTGTTCTACACAACATTATGATGCGACAAATGTATAACATTGATACTGACTCTTTATACTTTGTTGTTAATGGGGTATAACTTCAATTTGGAATTGTTGAATTTACTCTTGTCACTAGGCTGCTATCTTGTAACACCTCGCTATTTGAAAGAACTAGAAAGAGCTAGAATTAGAAAGAGTTGTTTTTGGAAAGAAGGAAAACTCTGGAAAATTGGTTAAGTTATGCTAAGTTTGAATTTTTGGTCAACTTCAAACAATCATAACTCATAGATCAAGATGAGTTAGGTGTGCTTCCAGATACCATAGGAAATATCTTTGAATTATCTTAACAACACCGCTAAATTTGCGCGATTTCGAGTTTGTATGAGTGAGATATACCCATTTGAAGTTGGGCTGTTTAGATAAGAAAAGTCTAATCCAGATTTTAGAAGGGTATTGTGGTCGTTTCACCACCCATGACTTAATTTCATTTTTTCGTAATTAATTGGGGTCTAATCAGAATTAGATCAGTTGATACAATTGGAAATTCACGCTAGGGCTTGGTGAAAAGAGAAAAGAGGATAAAGGAGAAGAAAAGTCAAGATTGTATAATTTTGGTTGGGGATTTCGCCAAGGATTTAATCCTACAAGGTATGTGAGATCACATAGCGTTAGGTTTTTACACCCATGCGCCAATCATGATTCAATTTAGTGAAGTTATGTTGTTTTGAATGCAAATATTATGAGTTCTTGATGATAATTCGTTTGAAATCTTATGGGTTCTTGTTTTTGAAGTTTCTTGAGTTCTATTAATGAATTTAGGGGTGTTTTCAAGTAGAATCTTGCATATATTGATGATATAGTCGATTCTAAGAGTTTGGGGTAGAACTAATCGAAACTAGGGGGTTGAGAGTTGAAAAACGAAGAAGAAAAGTCGAAACTTTCTCGGTTGGGGCCTGGGGCGCCACCCTAGCCAGAGCGCCCCTCCTGGGCTCTGAAATTTGGGCTTTGGGCGCTGCACCAGCCAGAGCGCCCCAACCTAACCCTCTGAAGTTTTCCTCCTGGTGCCCCGTGTCTCTTAGAGCGTCAGGGGCGCCAATTCTCCCACATTTTCCCACTTCTTTCTGTACTAGTTCCCTAGCAACGTACCCATGTTTTCTAGTTTATTTCTACACTCTAAGGTACGTCTAAACATCATGAAACCATCCATAAACATGAGATCATGAACCTTGAATCCATAATTCAATTCAAGGAAAGTCAAGAGAAGTTCATAGAGTATTCCAAAAGTCTTTTACAAACGTTTTAATTTTATTTTAAGGCTTAAGCTTTGAGTTGAGTAAAGAGTAAGATTAAATTTCATTTCTTCAAAGATTCTACAGGAATTAAGTATTCCCAAAGAGTTAAAATGTTTTCACATTTGAGCAAGAGAGGAAACACCGATTTCCAAGAGAGTTTTTGAGCTAGNTCAGAGCGCCAGTTCTCCCACAGTTTCCCACTTCTTCCGTACTAGTTCCCTAGCAACGTATCCATGTTTTCTAGTTTATTTCTACACTCTAAGGTACGTCTAAACATCATGAAACCATCCATAAACATGAGATCATGAACCTTGAATTCATAATTCAATTCAAGGAAAGTCAAGAGTCAAGTCAAGGGAAGTTCATAGAGTTTTCCAAAAGTCTTTTACAAACGTTTTAACTTTGTTTTAAGGCTTAAGCTTTGACTTGAGCAAAGAGAAAGATTAAAGTTCATTTCTTCAAAGATTCTACAGGAACTAAGTATTCCCAAAGAGGTAAAATGTTTTCACATTTGAGCAAGAGAGGAAACACCAATTTCCAAGAGAGCTTCTCAAATCCCAGAGAAAGAGTTTTGTTTTAAAAACATATGAGCTGAGTATATTTTGGGAGTAGTATTGAGAACCGATATGGGGACGCGAGTTCATAATAATTCAACTCTCCATAAACCATGTAGCCATCATGGGTAGAAATGATCATACTTTTTAGATGATTCCTTAGTGCTTTTTATCATAGACTATTGGATCCACTTAGTTGAGGCGTTCTATATGACAGCAAAGTATAGGACTGTTCTGGCAGCGTGGGCGAGATGTTGTATCATCACTTAGGCTCATAGTGGTGGTTGTCGATTAGAGAAACTCCCATAATATTATATTACTTTATATGTAATTGAGTTTTTATTGTATTTCTTTAATACATTGAGTTGTCACCTACTATTTTAAATGCTTTGTATAAACCGCATTGTTATTGTTGTTTTTACTTTGGATTTTAGTTGAGTAAAGCCAAGGTATGTTTTCTTTCAGATTCCTTTCAAGCTTATGTCATGTTTTGTTTTTCCCTCGCATACTTGTACATTCAATATACTGATGCCATTTGGCCGTTATCATTTTATGATGCAGACACATGTAATCAGGATTAGCACTTAGTGCTTCGTTGATCCAGTTGAGCACTCAGAGTCAGTTGGTGAGCCTCATTGCCTTTCGAAGGATCCCTTTGGTTATGTCTTATTTTATTATTTTGTTCATTTCAGTTGTAAGGATGATATGAGGTCTTGTCTCGACATTCCTCTTAGTATTTAGAGGCTTCATAGATAGTTAGATATGAGTCCATTAGTCTTGTATTTCAGGAGTTTTGCTATAAGACTTGTGTTGCCATCTTGGCTAGTTTGAATGTTTCTTTTAAGACATTCTGAGTTATTTCCTAAGTTCATTATTTGAGACTATTTCTTGTGTTTAAGTCTTCCGCAGAGTAAGTTGAGTTAAGCCAGGGCCAACAATGGTTCTCGAGTGCCCGTCCCGCCCAGGTTGTAGGCTCGGGACGTGACATATCTAATGGTACTAAAATAATTCAAATTCAATTAAATGAAAATCAGTTGTTGAAAAGTTACATAGTCCGGTCAGTGGTGGCATAGTTGGATCTTGATCATGTCTTTTGTGCTGGAAAGTTCAAGTCTAATGTTGAGGTAGTGAATTTGACTGTTCTGATTTTTGTGAACACATTCGTATTCTCCACGCTTAAGACTAAAATAGTTGAAATGTCATACTTTGATTTGGTTGAGAGTGAGGACTTTAATTCATATGCTTGGGTAATTGATGTATTCAATGCGACTGTTGAAGCATCTTTCAAAGAATTTAAGACAAAGCCTATATATTATAGACTCTATGGATTTCCTTTAGCTTTGAAAATTTGGTTTTATGTGTGTTGCCCTACTTTGAATTGTCTATTTGTTGAACATACACGATTTGAAGTGCCTAGAATTTTGAATTGGACAATTCTCAAACAGTAGTCACATGATTTTGTTTGTTTACGCATATTTGTCTTAGAATCTGATGAGGTATCTGTATTTTCTTATTTATCAATTATAACTCATTGTTTCACCCATCTTTTTTGTAATCTGTTTATTCCTTCCAAATTTATAGGTGAATAACATTTTACCAACTAAGAATGAAAACTTTTTACTTGACTTGACTGGTTTTGTTTTTAGTAGTAGTCATTATGATGATCAAAGTGGGTATTTGAGTAATTAGTTTTTTTGAACACAAGCAATAAAACTTGATGTTGACGATGAGAAATCACCTACTAATGTTTATTTGAAGAAAGACATTGATGGGTTGAAAGCACATGTTGATGAGAAGTGTAAAGAGATTCTTGAAGCTTTTAATTCTTTGAAGAACAAGTTGGATGTAATATAGTTTCCAAGTTTTAGTGATATAATTTATTAGTATCATATTTTGTGTTTTGTATGATTATGAGGGAACTAAGTATTCCCCACGAGTATATAAGGAAACTAAGTATTCCCAAGAGTATATACTTTTACATTTAACACGAGAGGAAACCTTGATTTCCAAATGAGTTCATCGGGAGTTTTTGAGCATAATCTCTTTTAAGAGAATCTTTTGAGTAATAATCTCAAAGTATGAGGATGAGGAAATTGTTTTAAAAATATGAGCATGAATTATATTATTGGAAGTAGTGTTGAGCACCGATATGGGGACGAGCTCATACAACTCAAAGTCCTCATAAACAATGTATGCCAACATGAATAAAGGGTCATACTTTTTAGATGATTCCTTATTGTTGTTTAAGCGTAGCTTAGTGGATCCACTTAATTGAGGATGTCCTATACTCCGGCAAGGTATAGGATAGTTTTGGCAGCGTGGGCGAGATGTTGTATCATCACATAGCTCATAGTGATGGTTGTCGATTAGATAATTTCCCAAATAAGAGTAAAGAGTTATTATTGTATTTTTAAATACATTGAGTTATTATCTATTGTCTTAAAAGTTTTCTTTATAATGCATCTTTATTGTTGATTTTATATTGAGTTGAGTTGAGTATTTCTGAGTTTGAGTATCTTTGAGTATCCTTGAGTTGAGTTGAGTGGAGATGAGATGGGTGTGTTCTTTTTTTTATTAGTTCAAGCTTATATTTGTGCTTTAGAATTCCCCTTGTATGCTCGTACATTCCATGTACTGACGTCATTTGTCCCGCATTTTTCATGATGCAAATACAGGTAACCAGGGTCATCAACAGGTTCCCCGTTGATACCACTTGCAGTTCTAGAGTTGCTTTGGTGAGCCTCCATGCTTCATAGGATTCCATATCTACTTCCAGTATTATTAGGAGGTCGTGGATCTTGTCCTGACTTCCCTCATAGTTACTAGACGCTTCATAGACAATAGTCGTTTGAGAAGTCTGTTTCAGTTGGGGATATTATCCAGATGTTGAGTCAAGTTGTGGCCAATAAAGTTGGTCAACAAAGAGCGGTTCGACAGGGTGTGGCTGATATATCCCGGATCCTTGAGTTCTTGAGGATGAATTCTCCAGACTTCACCGGTTCAAGTGTCACTAAGGATCCAGAAAACTTTGTGGTAGAGTTGCATAAAGTGTTTGAGGTGATGCATGTTGCAAATGATGAGCGTGTGGAACTAGATGCATACCAACTAAAGGGTGTTGCTAGAGTCTGGTATGACCTATAGAAGAATAGTAGAGCTAAACGGGCACCAATTGTGAGTTGGGTTGTGTTCAAAGAGGCTTTCATGGGGCCCGCGAACTGAGAGAAGCGAAGGTAAGAGCATTTTTGAACTTGAAGCAGGAATCCATGAGCGTGCATGTGTACAACTTCAAGTTCACTCAACTTTCCCATTATGCTTTGGAGATGGTTGCTGATATGAGGGGCATAATGAGTCTCTTTGTGTTTGGGTTGTCTTGTCTGTCAAACAAAGAGGGTAAGGCTGTGATGTTGATATGGGACATGGATATAAGGCTTATTATCTATGTGCAACAAGTTGATGAAGATAAGTTGAGAGATAGAGAAGAGTTTCGAAACAAGAAGGCTAAGTCAACAGGTATTGAGTCCGGGCAGCAGAAGGGTAATGCGAACTGGTAATCTTTTCAATAAAAGCCAACCAGACCTGCTCCATCATCTACTAGTGCATTTACACCAAAGAATAGAGGTGAGTTCAAGAATCAGAATTCGCAGAACTTCAGAGCTAGACCTACTCAATCTCAAGGTAGTGTGGCACAAGGGGCTAACTGGACTCCTGCATGTGCTAAGTAAGGTAAGAATCACCCATGAGCGTGTTGTGATGGCTCCGCTGGTTGTTTCAAGTATGGTTAGAGAGGTCAATTCATGAGATAGTGCTCTAAGAACAAGCAAAGGAAATGGTAATGGGGGCAATAGAGCCCAATCTTCTTTAGCGGCTCCACCAGACAAAGCTACACCTAGAGGAGCTACTTCAGGGCCATGAGGATGAGAAAACCGTCTAAATGCTATCACCAGTCTCCACAAGCAAGAGAATTCACATTATATTGTCACTGGTATGATCAAAGTATTTACTTTTAATGTATATCCATTGCTTGATCTAGGTGAGAGTCTATCTTTTGTGACTCCATATATCTCCATGAGATTTGATATCCTTCCTGAGCAACTTCTTGAGACCTTTAGTGTTTCCACACATGTTGGTGAGTCTATTCTAACTGAGAAAGTTTATCATGATTGTACCATTTCTTTCAATCACAAAGACACCATGGCTGACTTAGTCGAGTTAGATATGGTGGACTTTGATATTATTCTAGGTATGGACTGGCTCCATGCTTGTTATGCCTCAGTTGATTGTAGAACTCGAGTAGTTAAGTTCCAGTTTCCTAATGAGCCAGTTATTGAGTGGAGGAGTAGTTCAACAATGCCTAAGGGTCATTTTATTTCGTACCTAAAGGTCAGAAAGTTAGTTTTCAAGGGGTGCATCTCCACTTAGTCTGAGTTAATGACTCTAGTGTTGAGATGCCACATATTCAGTCAATTCCAGTTGTGAGTGAACTTCCAGAGGTCTTTACAGATGATTTTCCTGGAGTCCCTCCTGAGAGAGAAATAGACTTCGGTATAGATATCCTTCCTGATACTTGACCTATTTCTATTCCGTTGTATACAATGGCTCCCGCTGAGTTGAAAGAGTTTAAAGAGTAGTTGAAAGACCTTCTTGATAAAGGTATTGTTTGACCAACTGTCTCACCTTGGGGCGCTCCGGTCTTATTTGTGAGGAAGAAATATGGTTCTCTTAGGATATGTATTGTTTACCGCCAATCGAACAAGGTTACTATCAAGAATAAGTATCCCCTTCCGATAATTGATAATCTTTTCTATCAACTTCAAGGTGCCACTTATTTTTCTTAGATAGACCTCAGATCTGGCTATCATCAGTTGAGAGTGAGGGAAAGTAACATCCAGAAGACAATATTTAGGACCCGTTATGGTCATTTTGAGTTTCTTGTTATGTTTTTTGGCTTGACTAATGCTCCTGCAGCGTTCATGGATCTTATGAACAGAGTGTTTAGGTCTTATCTTGATATGTTTGTTATCGTGTTCATTGATAAAATTCTAATTTATTCGAGGAATGAGAAGGATCATGCTAGTCATCTTAGAGTAGTTCTCCAAACTCTCATAGATAGGGAGTTGTATTCCAAATTTTCTAAGTGTGAGTTCTAGCTTGAGTCAGTGGCGTTCTTAGGCCACATTGTTTCTGGTAAAGGGATTCGAGTTGACACTTAGAAGATTGAGGAAGTGCAGAACTAGAATAGACCCACATCTCTTACTGATATTAAGAGTTTCTTGGGGTTGGCTGGTTATTATAGAAGGTTTGTCGAGGGGTTCTCATCTATTTTGTCCCAGTTGACAAAGTTGACTCAGAAGACAACAAAGCTCTAATGGTCAGAAACTTGTGAGAAAAGCTTTCAGGAATTGAAAATGTGGTTGACTACTGTCCCAGTATTGACCTTACTAGAGGGTACACAAGGCTTTGTTGTTTATTGTGATGCGTCCAGAGTTGGAATGGGATGTGTAGTGATGCAGAATGATAAGGTTATAGCTTATGCCTCGAGACAGCTTAAGATTCATGAGAAAAATTACCTAACCAATGATCTAGAGTTGGATGATATAGCGTCTGCCTTGAAAATATGGCATCACTATCTTTATGGTGTTCACGTAAATGTGTTCACCGATCACAAGTCTTCAATATGTGTTCAGTCAGAAAGAGCTTAATCTTAGACAAAGGAGGTGGTTGGAGTTACTCAAAAATTATGACATGAGTATTCTATATCACCTAGGTAAGGATAATGTTGTTGTTGATGCTTTGAGAAGTTTATCTATGGGTAATATTGCCCATGTTGAGGAAGGTAAGAAAAACTTAGCCAAAGATGTGCACATACTTGCACGATTGGGATTCCAATTAATGGATTCCAATGAATGGGGAGTAGTGGTGATGAATGGGGCTAATCATCACTAGTGTCCGAAGTGAAAGAGAAACAAGACCAAGACCTTGTTTTGCTTGAACTAAAGGCAATTAATGTTCATAAGCAAAAAGTGATGGCGTCTGAACAAAGGGGAGATGGTGTGTTGAGGTATCAAGGTAGATTGTGTGTACCAAAGGTTGATGAACTCCAAGAGAGGATCATGGAGAAATCTCATAGCTCCAGATACTCTATCCATCCTGGTTCCACAAAGATGTATCGTGACTTGAGAGAAGTCTATTGGTGGAGTAGTATGAAGAGGTATATTCCAGAGTTTGTTGCTAAGTGCCCGAATTGCCAACAAGTCAAGGTAGAGCACCAAAGGCCTAGTGGTATGGATTAGAACATAGATCTTTTGGAATGGAAGTGGGAGATGATCAATATGGATTTCATTGTTGGTTTACCGCGGTCTCACACACAACATGATTCGATTTGGGAGATTGTAGATAGGATGACTAAATAAGCCCATTTTTTACTGGTAAAGACTACATTTTCGACAAAAGATTATGCCAGGTTGTATATTCATGAGATAGTCAGACTTCATGGAGTTTCGGTGTCCATCATTTTAGATAGAGGTGCGCAATTCACCGCATAATTTTAGAAGTCTTTCCAGAAAGGTTTGGGTTCAAAAGTGAACCTTAGTACTGCTCTCCATCCTCAGACTGATGGTTAAGCAGAGTGTACGATTCAGACTTTAGAAAATATGTTGAGGGCGTGTGTGATCGATTTCAAGGGTAATAGGGATGATCACTTACCTCTCATTGAGGTTGCTTACAATAACAATTATCACTCTTGCATCCAAATGTCTCCTTATGAGACTCTTTATGGGAGTAGATATAGATCTCCTATTGGATGGTTTGAGGTTGGTGAAGCTGGGTTGATAGGGCCAGACTTGGTTCATCAAGATATGGAGAAAGTGAAGATCATTCAAGAAAGGTTGAAAGCAACGCAAAGTCGTCAGAAATCCAATACAGATGTTAAGAGAAGAGACTTGGAATTTGAGGTGGATGATTGAGTTTACTTGAAGGTTTCATCCATGAAGGGTGTTATGAGATTTGGTAAGAAGGGGAAACTTAGTCCCCGGTATATTGGTCCTTACAGGATATCCAAGAGAATTGGCAATATAGCTTATGAGTTGGAACTACCGCCAGAGTTAGCAGCAGTCCATCCAGTGTTTCACATTTCTATATTGAAGAAGTGTATGGGAAATTATTCACTTATTATACCTACTGAAAATATTGGTATTAAGGACAACCTATTTTATGTGGAGATACCCATTGGGATACTTGATCGACAGGTTCGCAAGTTAAGAACCACGGAGGTAGAATCAGTCAAAGTCTTATGGAGGAATTAGTTTGTTGAGGAAGTTACTTGGGAGGCTGAGAGGATATAAAGAAAAGATACCCACATCTCTTTACTTTTGGAGAAATTCCAGACCAAGGTAATGATTTTTGTAAAACACTCTTTAAATCGATATGCTTGTTGTGTTAAATTGCATGTTGGGTGTTTGAGCTAGGTGTTAGATATTTCCACCCTTAGTTCTAATTAGAGTGATACCATTCAAGGATTAATGTTCCCAAGGGGGAGATATTGTAACACCTCAATCTTAGAAAGAGCTAATTTTAGAAAGAATTAAATTGGAAAGAGCTAAATTGAGATTTGTGCAAGTTAGACTTCAATTGTGAGTTTTGGGTCAACTTCAAATGAACATACCTTTCAGCATATGATGAGTTAAGTGTCTCATGACATATAAAATGAAATATCTTTGAATCATCTTTCCAACGCCACCAAGTTTGCTAAATTCTGAGTTCGGATGAGGGAGATATGTCCGTTTGAGTTCACCTTGTCGGGTTAAGGAAATTCATCAGAATTATGGAGGGGTATTTTGATATTTTCCTTACCCCACTTAGTCCAGGCATTTTTACACCCAAATTAGGGGTCAAATCTGATTAAATTAGTTTACGCTAAAGTTTAAAATGTTTGGAAGGTTAGGGCAAAGTTCAAAGGGAGAAAAGCTTCAAGCGTTCAAGATTCTTGCGATCTTTGAGGAATTTCGCCAAGGATTTGATCCTTACGAGGTATGTAAGCTTTCATAGTGATGGTTTCATTCACCCTCACGCCAATCATGAGTTTCTTGATTAAATTTCGTCCATGAAAATTTGTGTATTGAGGTTCTTGATGAATTTCTTAAGGATTCGTTCTTCATTCTTTGTAAATAGGGATTTGATGAGTTCTTGAGGCGAGGGTTTTGTGTTTGAGGGTTGTTCTTGAGGAGATTTGAGTAGGTTTTTGCTTACTTGTGTTGGGTTTACAAATCTAAGGAAGTTTGGAAGAAATCAATCGGTTCTAAGTGAATTACGATAAAAAATCGAAAAAGAAAGTTCTTTGGGTTTTCTGGGCACAGCCTGGGGCGGTGCACCACCAAGGCGCCAAGGGGCTGATGCCCCATGCTTGTATTGTGCTAGAGAGAGGTTTCTGAAGTTTTGGGGCTGGCGGCCCGCGCCACTTAGTGCGCTAGGGTCGCCAAGTCTCCTACCCTTCCATCCTTCTTTCCATGTGTGTTCCGTCGAATCGTACCCATGTTCTCTACTTCATATCCACACTTAAATATTCATTAATTGTTGCTTCCAATTGCACACGCAAGTGTACGCGGTCGCACAAGTAATATAGTGGCTCTTAAAAGAACCGGATTATCGAACCCAAAGGACTTGTCAATTAATTATTCTTACTAAATTTTATTAATTCTAAATAATTATGTAAGGGTAGGATTTCAAAAGATGAATATATTAACTAAACTAAAAATAAAGTTAAAATAACTAAAAAGTAATTAACTAAGAAAAGATAGATATTTACACAATTAATGAATGAATCGATCTAGGATTATAATTTAACTAACAATCATGTTTAGCATCAAATTCATCAACTTATTTGATTATCTAGTTATTGATTCACAGGGTTAAATGTATGATCATGGTCTCCCGACGTCTAATCACCTACGATAAATAACACCCTAACTATATCATTGAGCGGAGATAGGATGGATTAAGTATCTAGCATTATGATTTCTTCATGCATAGTGACCAAGCACGATTTCTAGGTATATCCCTATCCTAGATACAAATTAACCCTAATTATTTAGAGAAAATAATGCTCCTTATATTCCACGTTCTATCCTCCTATTCCTCTCCCAAGTTCAATTCGAACAATATGTTTATTTCAATGGTGATGAAGCATCAAAATAGTAATCACAAGAATATAAGAACAACTAATGTGATAAACAAATCATGCCGAACCAAAATCACTAAACAATCATAGTGTAAGTAAATATAATCCAAGAACGAGAAGTTTAACTCTACATAGACATAGAGCAATTACAACCCATCATTCAAAGAAAATATGTAAAATAAAATAAAAAAGAAGAAAAGAAGAAACCCTAAATCAAAAGTTAATTTCTACATTCATCCTTCTCTCTTAATAATTATTCTTATGGACTATTTATAGATGTAGAAAATCCTGAATAAAATAATTGAGTCCAAAACAAATTAGGAAATCAAAACCTAAAAGGAGTTGAATTCCACGTGAATAGTAGCCGACTCCAACACTTCATCGTCTCGCCTTGGATAGTTACCACGTCGCACATGTTTAATTCCTTCAAAATTCGCATTCTACAGCACTTTTCCATATATAAAAAAATATTATTATTATTATATTAAAGTTAATCCATTAAACTGTCTGCTTGATTTCCTTCTTCAATCTTTCATCTTTAATTTTTTTTAGCTCCAAACTTTTTTATTTTTCCATTAATTTAACCCTACAAATAAAATACACTATTAAGCACAATTCATAAAATCCATGCTCAAAAAGGACAAATATAGATAATAAATGTGAGGTAAATAATGATTAAAAATATGTATTTTGGCCTCACATCATTAATCCTTGAGAGATCCTATATATCCAAATCATAATTCTTGAATTCACATTCCAAATTCAAGTAAAGATTAAGAGTAAAGATTGAGGAAGTTTTTGAGTCATTTTTGAGAAGTCTTTTACAATCTTCTAAAACTTTATTTAAGACTTGAGTACTTCAGTATGAGGGTGAGGAGAGTCGAGTTTCTTTTTTCAAAATGATTATAAGGGAACTAAGTATTCCCAAGAGTATATACTTTTACATTTAAAGTGAGAGGAAACCTTGATTTCCGAATGAGTTCATGGGGAGTTTTCGAGCATAATCTTTTTTAAGAGAACCTTTTGAGTAATAATCTCAAAGAATGAGGATGAGGAAATGTTTTAAAACATATGAGCATGAGTTATATTATAGGGAGTAGTATTGAGTACCGATATGGGGACGAGTTCAGACAACTCAAAGTTCTCATCAACCGTGTATGCCAACGTGGGTAAAGGTCATACTTTTTAGATGATTTCTTATTGCTTTTTAAGCATATCTTAGTTGATCCATTTAGTTGAGGATGTCTTATACTCCGGCAAGGTATAGCAAAGTTTTGATAGCGCAGGCGAGACACTGTATCATCACATAACTCATTGTGATCGTTGTCGGTTAGAGAATCTCCCAAATAAGAGTAAAAGAGTTATTATTGTATTTTTAAATACATTCAGTTATTATCTTTTGTTTGAAATTTTTTTTTTATAATGCATCTTTATTGTTGCTTTTATATTGAGCTGAGTTGAGTATTTCTGAGTTTGAGTATCTTTGAATATCCTTGAGTTGAGTTGAGTGAAGATGTGGTGAGTATGTTCTTCCTCTTTATTAGTTCAACCTTATATCTGTGCTTTAGAGTTCCCTTGTGTGCTCGTACATTCCATATACTGACGCCATTTGTCCTGCATCTCATGATACAGATACAAGTAACCAGCGTCATCAACAGGGGGCCCATTGATACCATTTGCAGTTCCAGAATTAATTTGGTAAGACTCTTTGCTTCAGAGGGTTCCATATCTACTTCGGTATTATTAGGAGCTCGTGGGTCTTGTCGCGACTCCCCTCATAGTTATTAGAGGCTTCATAGATAGTAATAGTTTGAAAAGTCTGTTTCATTTTCAATTATTAATGTTCAAGACCCGTGCTGCCTCTTTTTGACAGTTGAATGTTTTTTCTAAATATTTTGAGTTTTGTATTTTAGACAATTGTGTTAAATCCTTGCAATTGAGTTCCTATATTGTTGAGTATGTCTTCCACTGAGTATTGAGCCAGGCCAAGGGTTCTCTTGGGGACCATCAATGATTCTTGAGTGCTAGCCACGCCCAGGGTATAGGCTCGGGGTGTGACGATATGCAGTCTATATTTTATCATTATGCATTTTTAGTTTCTATTTTTTTTTTACATTTTTTGCAAAGGAGGAAAAAGGATGGAATATGATAACTTTGGGGATAATGTTGCTATAGATTGGGGTAACGATGTTGTAGAATTTCCATTTAAGTCTTCTAAATCTTCTATATTGGAAGTTCATGAAGATATTCAATCATTGAAGGCTGATGAATGTATTTTTGGTGAGACATCCAAAAATTTAAAAGGTGAGACAAGTGTTGAACGAGATTCTGATGTTGGTTCTAGTTTTCTTTTAATGTGTGCATCTGTTATTGATGTTATTGAAGAGGAATAATATAGGATAAAAGTAGTTGCTTTGTTTGCAAAAGATCAAGATTATTTTGTTGGTTTGTTTGGTGATATTGGTGACACTCAATTAGAATTTATTTCCTATCATGACCAAAAAACGGACGTGATGGTAATTGTCTATTCCCAGCAAGATAAGTTAGCCTTAACCTAACGAAAAGAAAGACAATGCAGAAAACAGTAAAGCAAGAACAAGACAAAATTGGAACACTTTTTCATTCTAAACAATACCCCAAAACATGGTTGTCATGTGTACAAGCCACTAATAAAAATACAGAATTCAAAGATAAATACAAGTCGTAGTCTTTGTTTTTCAAGTAGAACAAAATTTAAAGAAAAAACAAAAAAAAAGTCTGTCGGGATGACAAGCAACTACCTCTTAAATCCTTTACGAGCCTCAACTGTTAGGAGAAGAAAAAAAATCACACGAGTCCAGGCTCAGAACCTACACACGTGTAGAAGTATGGGGTGAGTACCAACAACACGGTACCAACAAAAAAATTACTAAACAAAACAACTAGTTAGAAAATGAATACCCCTTACAAATAAACCGAACCTCCTCAAATTACAACCTACTAAGAAATCAAACCTAGCAATTCTACAATACACGACTCATATGCCCAATATTCATAGTTCAATCGTCACAATTCAAAAATCAACAAATCAAATAAGTCAATCTCACGTGGAGTTGAATTCCACGTGAATAGTAGCCGACTCCAACACTTCATCGTCTCGCCTTGGATAGTTGCCACGTGGCACATGTTTAATTCCTTCAAAATTCACATTCTGCAGCACTTTGCCATATATAAAAAAATATTATTATTATATTAAAGTTAATCCATTAAACTGCCTGCTTGATTTGCTTCTTCAATCTTTCATCTTTAATTCTTTTTAGCTCCAAACTTCTTTATTTTTCCATTATTTAACCCTACAAATAAAATACACTATTAAGCACAATTCATAAAATCCATGCTCAAAAAGGACAAATATAAATAATATATGTGAGGCAAATAATGATTAACAATATGTATTTTGGCCTCACATCATTAATCCTTGAGAGATCCTATATATCCGAATCATAATTCTTGAAATCACATTCCAAATTCAAGTAAAGATTAAGAGTAAAGATTGAGGAAGTTTTTGAGTCATTTTTGAGAAGTCTTTTACAATCTTTTAAAACTTTATTTAAGACTTGAGTACTTGAGTATGAGGGTGAGGAGAGTCGAGCTTCTTTTTTCAAAATGATTATAAGGGAACTAAGTATTCCCAAGAGTATATACGTTTACATTTAACATGAGAGGAAACCTTGATTTCCAAATGAGTTCATGAGGAGTTTTCGAGCATAATCTCTTTTAAGAGAACATTTTGAGTAATCTCAAAGAATGAGGATGAGGAAATGTTTTAATACATATGAGCATGAGTTATATTATTAGGAGTAGTATTGAGTACCGATATGGGGACGAGTTCAGACAACTCAAAGTTCTCATAAATCGTGTATGCCAACATGGGTAAAGGTCATACTTTTTAGATGACTCCTTATTGCTTTTTAAGCATATCTTAGTGGATCTATTTAGTTGAGGATGTCTTATACTCCGGAAAGGTATAGCATAGTTCTGACAGCGCGGGGAGACGTATCATCCCATAGCTCATAGTGATAGTTGTCGATTAGAGAAACTCCCAAATAAGAGTAAAAGAGTTATTATTGTATTTTTAAATACATTGAGTTATGATTGTATTTTTAAATACATTGAGTTATTATCTACTGTTTGAAAAGTTTTCTTTATAATGCATCTTTATTGTTGCTTTTATATTGAGCTGAGTTGAGTATTTCTGAGTTTGAGTATCTTTGAATATCCTTGAGTTGAGTTGAGTGAATCTGAGGTGAGTATGTTCTTCCTTTTTATTAGTTCAACCTTATATCTGTGCTTTAGAGGTCCCTTGCATGCTCGTACATTCCATATATTGACGCCATTTGTCCTGCATATTTCATGATGCAGATACAAGGAACCAACGTCATCAACAGGGGCCTTATTGATACCACTTGCAGTTCCAGAATTACTTTGGTGAGCCTCTTTGCTTCAGAGGGTTCCATATCTACTTCGGTATTGTTAGGAGTTCATGGTTCTTGTCGCTACTTTCCTCATAGTTATTAGAGGCTTCATAGACAGTAGTGGTTTGAAAAGTCTGTTTCATTTTCAATTGTTAATGTTCAAGACCCGAGTTGCCTCTTTTTGCCAGTTGAATTTTTTTCTAAATATTTTGAGTTTTGTATTTGAGACAATTGAGTTAAATCCTTTCAATTGAGTTCCTATATTGTTGAGTATGTCTTCCACTGAGTGTTGAGCCAGGTCAAGGGTTCTCTTGGGGACCAACAATGGTTCTCGAGTGCCGGCTACGCCCAGGGTATAGGCTCGGGGTGTGACGATATGCAATCTATATTTTATCATTATGCATTTTACGTTTCTATTTTTTTTTTACATTTTTGCAAAGGAGGAAAAAGGATGGAATATGATAACTTTGGGGATAATGTTGCTACAGATTGGGGTAACGATGTTGTAGAATTTCCATTTAAGTCTTCTAAGTCTCCTATATTGGAAGTTCATGAAGATATTCAATCATTGAAGGCTGATGAATGTATTGATGGTGAGGCATCCAAAAATTTAAAAGGCGAGACAAGTGTTGAACAAGATTCTGATGTTGGTTCTAGTTTTCTTTTAATGCGTGCATCTGTTATTGATGTTATTGAAGAGGAATAATATAGGATAAAAGCAGCTGCTTTGTTTGCAAAAGATCAAGATTATTTTGATGGTTTGTTTGGTGATATTGGTGACACTCAATTAGCATTTATTTTCTATCATGACCAAAAAACGGACGTGATGGTAATTGTCTATTCCCACCAAGATAAGTTAGTCTCAACCTAACGAAAAGAAAGAAAATGCAGAAAACAGTAAAGCAAGAACAAGACAAAATTGGAACACTTTTTCATTCTAAACAATACCCCAAAACATGGTTGTCACGTGTACAAGCCACTAATAAAAATACAGAATCAAAGATAAATACAAGTCTCAGTTTTTGTTTTTCAAGTAGAACAAAATTTAAAGAAAAACAAAAAAAAAAAGAGTCTGATGGGATGACAAGCAACTACCTCTTAAATCCTTTACGAGCCTCAACTATCAGGAGAAGAAAAAAAATCACACGAGTCTAGGTTCAGAACCTACACACGTGTAGAAGTAAGGGGTGAGTACCAACAACACGGTACCAACAAAAAATCTACTAAACAAAACACTAGTTAGAAAATGAATACCCCTTACAATTAAACCGAACCTCCTCAAATTAGAACTTGCAAAGAAATCAACCCAACCTAGCAAATCTACAATACACGACTCACATGCCCAATATTCATAGTTCAATCTTCACAATTCAACAATCAACAAATCAAATAAGTCAATCTCAATGACAAGTAGTTCAGTTACACATAACAAGTACACCAATCACAATCAACAAGTAAGCCATGCATAAGCATCAAATGCATCAAGTCACAATGATCAATCTTTTGTCAGAACCATTTTCCATCGGCACAATATCACTAGCCGGAACTATTTTCCATCAGTTTTATATCACATCACTAGCCGGAACCATTTCTCATCGGATTTATATCACATCACTAACCATAACCATTTCCAATAAGCTTTATATCACATCACTAGCCGGAAGCATTTTCCATCGGCTTTATATCACATCACTAGCCGAAACCATTTCCCATCGACTTTATATCACATCACTAGCCGAAACTATTTTCCATAGACTTTATAACATCATCACATGTCTCATAATGTTTATAACTTAAATCATGAGAAATTTTCTGTACATTCCTATATTGATTTTTCAAAATAGTTTTCATAATAATGTAAAGACTCTAAAATCATGATTTAAAATATAAGCTTACTTCATGAATCATATACAGTGTCAAGAACTAATAAAGTTGAAAATGAAACTCTTTACTAAGTATAAAAAAGAAATACAATAGTCAAGAATCCATAATCGTAACTAATAGTTTAAGAAATCATGCAATTCGAGTCTTAGACAAGGAGAATTTGAAAGTAGGTTGATAACTCTAACTATGGAATTAGATTCATGAAATTGAGAAGTTTTGGACATGAGGGTGAAAGGAATTTCTTACTGGAGTCCTACATACTTGAGATATAAAACTTGAAGAAGAACCTTGAAGGAGGAACCCTAGCTTGATGCTTCTTGAGAATTCTCGAGAGTTGAAGTTAAGTGAGAGAATGATAGGGTTCAATGATGAAAGAGTGATCTCGCACACATTTTAAGGCCATTTGGATAACTCCCCAAAGGTTTTAGGATACAAATATCCTTATTAAAACCCCATATCAGTAAAATTTCTCGTTCTATAGTCATCCAAGAGATAGATCATCGCTTGGGTGATGGGATATGAAAACTGGCCAAAAAAATGCCCTACTGGTCAAGTTTGATTGACTGTCACATACTACCATATTGGAGCCTCTTTGGTAAATGAGTCATAACATTTTACTCCGGACTTGAATTGATAAATGGTCTATAGCATTAGAAAGAAAACTCATAGACCTTTAATTTGGTAGGTCATGGGTTACCTAACTTCTCATATTATGAGATATTTGACTATTTGAAGTTAACTCCTATATGATTTCATGCGAAAACTTAGCCAATAGGGATGCTTTGAACTTGGCTTGATGTTAAAGGTCCCTTATAACCCTTAACAGCATCTGGAACGCTTACTGTACTTAGTAAAAGACCTTAACTATATGTACAATTTAGAAATCATCGGGTTCGTCCCTATACAAATTCGATGAACGGTTTGAATCTTAGCTTAAAATTTACGGGGTGTTACAATATCTTCTCTTGGGATCATTCGTCCTCAAATTAAAATCAAAGCTAGAATTGACATGTGAATAAAGTGAACCAATAATTATTTGAGATATTTTTGCTACAATACTAGAATAAACTAAATTTTAATAATAATAGGGGTCTAACAATGAACAATAAGAAATGTAGAAGCACGAGCTAAGAGCGCTAGAATTAGCATAGGCCTGAAGAACATAAACAAGGGCATGAGATTGGCCTTTGTAAGACTTGAAAAGGGAACTCTTATAACATTTCAAGAAAGGAATGATAGCCATAATTCATGTGAGACACCGACATGGGTTCATAAAGTACGAATGATATAGATTTGAATATGGGCCACACACCATCTGAAGCTACTTGACATAAAATGTGGGTACCGTAGGCATGAGGTAAGAATAGTTCTATTATGCTTTTAGCGATATAACTTTTAACAAGAATTCTCAACTATGTTTCTCCTCTTGAATATTAACCTTCATCAACGACAACTTATAACCCTCACAAGGGTACAAATGACTACATTTACTCAAGTTTGAGTGTAACTGCATGCTCTCAGCATGCTCAAGCCTAATTTTGAGTCACAAGATGCTACACGTAAGATGAACATACTAATCATATATTTCTATATGAAATTCCATCCCAAGCTATTAGTGCATAATGCATTCATCCATATGTTTTCAATATAATATTCAAACCTATTACTATAACCACTTCATGGTACTCATCTAACTGTTTTTAACTTTACTAATATCTTTACAAGCTAACATTTTCAAGGACAACTACCAAGAGATACATCAAGACTTCTCATCTAACTATTTCATACAATGGATCCTTGATATCACTCTACTTTTATAACCTGTGTATAATAAGCATACCTCAAGCTTCCCAATAAGGGGCATCTACCTTCTCATCTAAAACATCATTCAACTTATCTCAATACCTTATCATAACATAGGGAGGATCTCTAAAAGACTAGAGTATGAGAATTTAGAGTAAGAGAGATACTTCTAAATCATAGCTTATAGTTATAATAATTTTGATAATTATAAATGAGGGTTTGAAGAGGTGTAATAGGCATGAGTATGTCATGTACTTGAAGCATAAAACATATATAAAGAGGTACTCTAGGCATAGAACATGTCATAACCATCCATCACCATCATGGGTGAAAATAAGTAGGCCGTTTAAAACAATAAAATCATAGGTGCATGTTGTTTAAAAAATCTGATATAAGAGCATACATAATATATTGTGATTTTACTAGTCATTGAGAATGTATCATGATTACATAAGACTGAGAATACCGACAAATCATGGGTGCATGCATCACGAGTTATATATCATAGAGTTAGAAGTCATAAATTCATGGAGTAATATGGGAGCCATTATTCTGAAGCTATTACTTGCTGTTCTAGAATCTGAGCATGAGCAAGAATCTGTATGAGGTGCATGCCTACACGTAAGAGATGAGTAGAGTATCATACTGATTTAAATTTGAGGAGTACTCTAGAGTAGAAATGAATTGTTATATCATTATAACTCCTTCTGAAATGCATCACAATCTGGTTCACAAGACTTCATTTGGTTCATCTATCTATTATCTCCTTCTTATATCAAGGTCGACATTCCAAATCTATGGGCCGATTGCATACTCGAAACTTATTGATCATATGCACATGAATATTTAACTTACCTAGACAATTTATATATGGACTATACTAGCTTCATTATAGGTTATTCATTTCAGAGATGTCACTCTTAACTTCTTCTACTTCTATAATCATCATCATATAACTTTAACTCTTACGAGCAAACATAACTAATTCCCCTAGAACCTCATAATTATCTTTCTTGTTGTTTTTACTAACACCACACCTCTAAGTTCATATCTGTCTAAATCAATTGAGAATAAAGTTTTACGAAGAGACTCATCACTGTCTATCTCTAAAATCCTCAATTTAACTCTTGTTGCTTTAAAAAGGTGTAAAAACTGGAGAGTTTCTTATAACCGACATACACCATGTGAGTTCCTGATGTCCAACTTATAATCCAGTTAGAAAAAGGCTGCCTTATACCTTGCCAGAGTATAGAACTTATATATCTATGTAGATCTACTAATCTGAGCCTCTTAGGGCTAAATGGAGTTATCCGACAAAGCGATATACTCAAATTATATGGTGGCACGTAGTTATGAGACTTGGATTTTCTAAAGCCGCATTCTCTCGGTACTAAACAGTTTCCCCAAAATAACATACATTCATATTAATGCTCTTAAGTATAAAGAATATCCATGTATCTGAATCATATTGAGGTTAAGATTGATATCGTGAAAATTTTCATACTTGAAATCCATAAAGTTTAAATGACTATAAAATCATTCTAAATCAGTACAATGAGGTTTTAACGACTAAAATAAATTAAAGGAAACATAAATTTGTGAGGAAAATCGCAGCTCTTATGAAAACCCTAACTTTTCCTCACACAGTTTCACAAAATCCTTGAATTTAAAATACTTTATTGAATCTTTACATACCTTAAACTCTCCATGAATCTTGAATAAGAACCCTAACGTGATGAAGAACAATCAAGAAATTCTTTCTTAGAATTCTTGAATTCGTTTCTTGAAAATCCTATGTTTTAATGGAAGATTCTTGCTTAGGATACATAATTACATGTTAGAATTACTAAAAAATTATGAGAATGTGCTTACCTTAATTTGGAAGAAAGAGTTCTTGATGGACTTGCTCAAATATCAAATCTTGAACCCTTGAATTGAATTCTTGATTTCACTAGAAATTTGAGAATGATTTGATGTTCGAATTTTGTAGAAATTCAAGAATTTATATTGTAAGATCACATAAAATACATTTCAAGACTTAATAGAGTTGAAGAGAGCTTTTGGGGGCTGTGGGAGTCGGCCTAGGGGTAAAAGGTGAGAAAAGAAACTCAAAATAACATTTTTATGAAATGTGAAATTTTGGATATACAGTCAATATACATGATATATAAACGTGTGATATACATTATTTACGGACCCTAATACGACCTGTAAAATGATCCACGGTTCGTGGATTGGTTAGGTAGAATTCAGGTGAAAATTTCAAATCTATGAACCCATTCCACAAGTAGAAACCACGGCTCGTAGTGGCATCTATGACCTTAGTTTCTAGTCATAGAAGTAGAAATGGAATTTCTCAGACTGGAGTGTCTATGGCAAAATGGTCATAACTTTGATTAATGCAAATTTGATGGCGTTGGAAAGAAGACTTATATACCTTTAATTTAATAGTTTAAGGGCCACCTAAAAACTTATATTATAAGAGATATAATTGTTTGAAGTTGATCCTTGTATGGTTTCATGAAAAAACTGTACGACTAAGAAAGGTTTTGAACTTGGCTTAGTGCTAGAGGTCCCTAATGACCCTAAACCACTTCCGACACGCTTCTTACACACTTTCTACAACACTTGGTAATGAACTTTAATACACATGAACAAGTAGGAATCATTGGTTACAAGTTTATACGCATACAAAGAATAGTTTGGGTCTAAGCTTATAATTCTTTTGGGGGTGTTATAGTACTAGTAGACATTATTGATCGACCCGAACCCACCACATAATATCATGCAAATAATCAAAGAAACATGCAGCTTACATATATAGTTAGAACTTACGTATGTTTCAATTAGAATTTAGCATGATGTCGCATCTTGTTTAGTATTATTTCTGCCTTAAAAATAATAGGGCAAAGGACATAAATCACATACTTTTAAGGCAAAATTACCATTTGTCCCTTATAAGTTTATAATTACAGAAATCCCTCAAAAATTTAAAAAATGGATACGGTAATATAAGCGCTGATACATTAATCTGATGCGCGAGATACATTAATTGTTAAGTAAGATACATTACATTTTATACATGATATACTAATCTGATGTATATTTTATACATGATACACTAATCTGATGCGTGAGGTACATTTTATTCATGATACACTAATCTGATGCGCGAGATACACTAATTTGATGCGCGAAAATGAGGGATTTTGGAGATTTGTCAAACTTATAGGGGATAATGGTAATAAGCAAACTAAAAGGTGCTATTTCTATAATATTTCCACATACTTTTGAATAGCTTAAGTTGGAGTTGTTGTTTTCCTTTTTCTCTGTATCAGTTTCATAAAAATTACACTTTTCCATCTTATTGATTATCCAAGTAGTTGCTGGTCTGAATTATCCATTTAAGACAATTAATTTGCTTAGTCAAATTATGAAAGCAGTCTGTTTTCCATTTTCCCTTTCTTTGCGCATATTGGATTTGTTATTCTTTCTGTAGAAGCTAAAAGTTTGGACAAGTAATATGCATGGAGTGATCGATGTCACTTTTTTTAAAAAAATAAATAAAATATGTCATTCTAATAGAAGGATTTGTCTTGTTCTTATTTGACTGGTCCTGTCCAGTTATGGTCTCTGTTCTGAGCATGACACGATTAAAAAATAAAAATTGGGATCTTTATGAGAATGAATTCGAAATGGGTTTGAATTATATGCGTGGTTCATTTTGAATCATTGTTTGACACATATTCATGGTTATGAAATTCATCACTAACCTGTTTTCCTTTACTTTCATGTGATTCCGAGCGAGTCCACATTTGGACTTGAAGTCAGCATCTGTGCATTCCCAATTGGGCCATGAAGGCCCAAATCTTGTAACTCGACTCAACCTCGTCAAAATAAAAGAGAAGCTAATATCCCGGACCAAAGGCCGAAGTTCGTAACTACTTGGAATTTCAATGGGTCAAGAACCTAAGGCTTATCTCCTCCGGGCTATTCTAAACTTTGCCTTACTTTTTAGTCATTTATTTCATTTGTTGTTATTTAGTTTAGTTCTACGGTAATTTTTCTATTAATTATTGGTACTTGTTTGAATTCTTATAGTTATAATTTTAATTGAATCCCCATTAAGCATTAAAGTTTCAATACATTGTTTCAATTATCGATTGTTTTAAAATTTCTTCAGCCTTGAACTAGTGTTGATCTTATCATGTCGATCACTTGTTTAATCTTAAAATGAACTCAAGTTTCTTTATGGGTGTGTTTCGTATGAAGGAAAATGTTTTCCAATTTTATCATGTTTGGTTTACTTATGTATTTTCTAAATAATTTATTTTCCTCAAATTTAAGGAAAATGACTTTCCTTAAAAAAGGAAGGAGAACATTTTCCAAAATCATTTTGAACCTCACACCTCAACATTCTATCCTAATTTAAGTATCGAGTATCAATTCCAATACTAATCCTATATCTGACTCCTGATTGTCAATTCGAGATCCGACTCTCGACCTCAATTTGAGACCCAACTCCCAAGTTCCAGATTGAGTTGGGGTCAGATCTCAAGTTAGAATTAAAGGCTAAATTTTGGGCTAGGAGTCGGAGTCAAGTTGTGAATAAGGTAGTGGGATGGGTTTCGAAGCAGGTGTTAGACTCAGGTTTGGATTGGGGGCCAGTAGTTAGAGTCAAGTCATGAATAAGGTGTTAGGATGGGGTTTTGAAGCAAGTGTTAGAGTCGTGTTTTGGATTGAGAGTCAAGGTCGTGTCTCATGTGAGGTGTCAAAGTCAGATTTTAGGTTAAGAGTCGAGATTGGGTCTTATGTCAGGTGTCAGGTTTGGGTATCGAATCGAGCGTCGAGGTCAAATGTCGAAGTTGGATCCCGTTTAAAAAGATGACTCCCGGATCAGGTGTCGTAGTTAGGTCCTAATTCAAAATCGAGTCCTATATTTGATGTAAGGTCTCGAATCGAGTGTTAGTGTCGAATAAGTGTTTAGAAATCAAAGTCGAGGTTGGATCAAGATCAGAAGTCAGGTCACTAGTTGAGTTTCGGTGTTTGGGTTGGGATCGAGGTCGAGTCTCGAGACGGGTGTCGAGGTCGGGTCTCGAGTTCGGGGTTAGAGTCGGGTCTCGAGTCAAGGTTCAAAGTTAGGTCTTAAGCAAGAGTTTGTAGTAGGGGGTGTGCACTATTAGGATTAAACCGAATAACCAAACCGAATTTTTATTTGGATTGGTCTTTTGGTTTTTCGGATTGGTTTTGGATTAATAAATTACTTTATTTGTTTTTTTGGTTTGGTTTGGTTTGGTTTCGGCTTTTAAAAAATAAAAACCGAAAAATCCAAATTTTATATATATATATATATATATATATATATATAAAATGTTTAGGTTTAGAATTAAGTTGGAGTTAACCACTTTTGTCTCTTTTTGGTTATTGTCTTTCATGATGATTACATTTATATTTTATGTTTGAATTACATCTATAATAGGTATATTTATAAGTATTGTGTTTTAAGTTTACTTATGATTTATATTAGAAAGTATATTTAAGGGATTAAATATTATTACTTTGGTTATGTTATTAATTATTGACATAACCGAATAACCAAATCGAAAAAAGCCGAACCGAATAAGGAAAAACCAAACCAAACCATATTTATTTTGGATCGGATTGGGTTACACTTTTACAAAACCAAAAACTGAAAAATACAAACCGAATAGTGCAAAACCAAATCAAAAAACCGAATGCACACCCCTAGTTTGTAGTAAGGTCTCAAGTCGGGGTCTAGTCTCGAGTTGGGGTCGAAGTCGTTTCTCGGGGTCACGATCGGGGTCATTGGTGTGGTCGTACCTCGGGGTTAGGGTCGTTGTTGGGGTCGAATCTCGGGGTTAGGGTCGCGGTTGGGTCTCGGGGTTGGAGTTAGATCTCGGGTCAGGGTTGGGTCGGGTGTCGGGTGTTGGGTTGTGGTCGAGCCAAGGGGAGGAATCTTAGGGTCAGGTCTTGAGGTATGGGGTCGGGGTTATGTTTTGAGGTTAGATATATGGGTTTGGTGTCATGGTCGGATGTTGGGGTCGGGGTCGAGTATTGGGGTAGAATGTCGGGGTTGGAGTTGGATTTCAGGTCAAAGTCGTGTCTCTAATTGGGGTTGGGATCAAGGTTTAGTCTCAAGGTCAGGTATTGGTTGTTAGGGTTGGGTTTCAAGTTAGGTCTTGGGTTGGGTCTCGGGTTAGGGTCGAGTTTAGTTCTAAGGTCTTAGGTTGTGTTTGATTCTTTGGTCTCAAGTCTCGGGTCGGGGCTGAGTATTGGGAACGAGTCTCGAGTCAAGGGAAAAGTCATGGTCGAGACTCGGGGTCAAGTCTAAGAGTTGAAAGTTGGGTATCGGGTCAGGTGCCGGGGTCAGAATTAGATCTTGGGTAATGGTCGGGGTCGAGTGTCGGGATCGAGTATCGGGGTCAGGTCTCAAGGTCGAGTCTCGAGGTTGGATCTAGGGTCGAGTTACGCTTGAGTCGAAGTCGAGTGGAGTCACGAGTGAAGGTTCGAGGTCTCAAGGTTGGGTCTGGGTCGGGTCGGATCTCGGGTGTTGGGTTTTTAGGTTTAAGGGTCGAGGTCTTAAGGTTGGTGTCATGTCTCATGGTTGGGTATCAGGTGTCGAGTCAGGGTCGAATGTCGGCTATCAGGTGTTATGGTCGAGATCTTCGAGTCTGAGGGTTGTATCTCAAGGTCTAGTGTTGGATCTCAATTTCGGGTTGGGGTCAGGGTTGAGAGTTGGGGTCAATGTTGGGTCTCGAGTCAGGTATTGAGTCGGGCTCGGGTCTTTGTTTAGGGTCAGTTAGGTGTCGGGGTCGATGCTCGATGATTGGTCTTGAGGTTGGGTCGTGACTCTCGGGGTCGGGTCTCAGGGTCAGGTGTGGAGTGTTAAAGTCGAGTGTTAGGCTCGAAAAGTCAACTATGAACTTCAGTGATGGATCTAAAAATTTCTTTCAAATTTTGTTTATCCACAACTTAGGAAACACAAACGTCTAGAATCATCTAAATTTGGCCCTTAATTGGCCCCCAAATTAAAAAAAAAAGTCATAGATATCATTGTTCGAGTAAAATTCTCAATTTCTAATTAATTTTATGGTATAATTCAAGAAATCAACGATGAAAAAGCGGGAGAATTGTAAATATACATCACTACCATATATACTAATCATACCTCTGCTTTCAAACAATTATATATATTACCACTAATTAATATTTTATACCATAAAATCATATATTAATAAAGATACATTCAAGTATACATATCCCTTAAAAATAGGCTTGATTAATTATCAACACATTTAAATATCCCCAATTAATGTTGCAATGTCAATCAAATATCTTTCTGTCTCATTAACCTCCCCCACCTCCACGCCCTTCACCATTAGGGGTCGTTTGGTACAAAAATTAATAATGCAGGGTTTATTTTTATCAAGTGTTTGGTTCATTTTTCCAACCTCATCTTGTGTTTGGATTAAAACTCTATAAAAAAACTTATTTCAAATTATATCCTTGAATTATTATGTAATTGGATCAAGGTAGATAATTGTCGGACAATATTTTTTTATAACATTCTAACTAGCTATGAGAAGAACAATTTTTTTGTGATATTTGCTATTTTTTCACTTGAATTATTTGATGATAAATAATTGTCATCTTAATAAATTAATCACTCAAAAAATCATTTTTCAATTTAAAAAAGATAAACCATCTACTTTTAAGATAAAAAAAAATGGTCAACAATGGTAAAATTGAATAAACCATCTACATTTACACATAAAAATTGCGAGTTGTAGTTATAATATGTGTGTAATTTTTTAAATTGTTCAAAATACAAATAATTAGAAAACCATGCATATATATATATATATATATAATCACAAACGTCATATACAAATAAACAACTCACATTTCAAATTTGTATTGGATTTATTTAGTAACAAACAACTCTCTCTAAATAATTTGTAAGCTAATTTATTTAAATAAATTTACTAGTGCAAATATAAATCATAAAATCTAGAAAATAAACAAAATAAATTAAAACGATTTGAGGGATATTTTTGTCTTTACATAGACTTATCCAATGGTATTATATCCTATGTATTACTAATACCATTTGGAGGTATTAGTAATACATCCTATAATACCATGTAGGAGGTGTTACTAATCCATGGATTAGTTATACATAGGCACAAATTCCTACCAAACATAGTACTAAATAATACCTTACACAATACATGGACTATTTCTTCTAATGCGGCCTACCAAACAACCCCTTAGTGTCTCTCTTCCTTCAACCTCTCCAAAACAATTTCTCCATTAAAACTCTCAAAATCGAATTCGGAAATAGCAAACACTAGATTTAGAGGTTTGTAACTATTCAACTATCATTCAAAGTCATGTATCTAGAATAGAGTTTGATTATTTTTTTCACTTCTAATTTTCTAAAGTTATGCAAATCTATTAATTACTTGACATTATTTCGTAGTGTTCATCAACCAAAATAATATTGTTGAGGTTTTGGTGGCTCGCTAGGTTTTTTGATTGCGAGGAGAAGAGTGCAATGAAGAATGGAGGTTTTCACGCTGGTTTGGTGGAGTTCTCGTCGGAGACGATAGTTTCATGATGATGAGGAAACGAGCAACAAAGGTGAATATGGTCTCTGACCGAAGAGGAGAGAGAGATACGAAGGGGAGAGGAGGAGATACAATCAAAATATGTTTGATTAGGAGTACATGTATTTTGACAAAATGTACACATGTATCTAGTTATAAATTGTATATGTATCTAAGTTAAATTTATATGTAAAACTTCTGATGCTAAAAAAATGGGAAGAATTTTGAAAATTTTAATTGTTTTTTTTTTTGGATTAGTGATATGACAAATACACTATAGTTGTGATTTATTCCTAAATTCACGTGTTTTAGTTACATTCCATATTTAAATACATATAATTAGATGTATCTATATAGCATTATCCGAGATTTGTATTTTTTTGATACTAGGATACATGCTTTTGGATATAACGTATGAAATTGATACTTGACACATCAAATTAATATTAAATATATGAATTACTACTAGATACATATAATAGATACATGAAATTAATACTAAATACTTCTATGATACATATGTGTAACACCCGAAAAACTAGTAGGTGAAACTAGAGCCTTACGTGAGAGTTTGAGTTTGATGTGTGGGTTAATATTGTAAAATGGCTTCCCGTACGTAGGATGAGGAGTTTAGGGTTTAAACGTCAAGGTACGACCCCCCCCCCCCCAAGGACCAACCGGTCCTTGAGGAGGACCCTAAAGCCTAACCCCAAATCTGCCCAAGTTGGTGACCTATGGATGGGACCTATTGGGTGTAGGTCCATCCACGCCTTGTGGTACATGGTCGTGGGTCAAAAGCCAACTTTAGGAGCTGCAAACCATGGAACTATGGACCTGCAGGACGGCCAGTAGACCCACCCACGGTCTGTGGGTCATGGGCGTACGTCATCGCCTGCAAATCTGTCCAAAGTCGGCCAAGGTAAGGGTCTTTAGGTAAATTCCTATTTTAGTTAGTTTATTGTAGGGTCGTTTTATATTGTTTTAGTATACCTATATAAGGGTTTTTAAGCTATTAACTAACCCTTTACACTTCATAAATCCCAAATCCAAAATCATAACCAACTTTCCCCCAAATATTTCTCTCTCTAAAACTCCATAGAAGAAGAAGAAGAAGAAGAAGAAGAAGAAGAAGAAGGTGAAGTCTAGGATTGAAGGGGCTGTCTTTTCTACTCAATTTCATGGAGAATCTTCTATAAGGTATGTTAGCTTATTCATCTATGGGTTCTTCCACCCATAGAGCCCCTTAGATTTCCCCCAATTGTGAAGAAAAACCCCAAATTCTAGCTAGGATTTCTTCCTACATTGTGGGTAGTGTTGAAGTATGATTTCAATTAAGTGGATAATACTTAATTATGATTGATTTAGCATTGAATTATGATATTATGATGAATTTATGTGATTTTTCCATGGTTAACCCTAGTCTAATTGATAGAATTGATATTATGTGGGTTTATGCCATAAGAGGTGAAATTGAGGATTCATAGGTGATCTTCTAAAATTAATGTCATGTGTAATTGTTCAAGATTAGGAACATATATACATGAATTGAATTAGAATAATGTGAATATGATGTATCTTGACTAGTCAAGTTGAAGTTGAACTTTATGATGAATTATGACTAGAATCACCTAATAATGAAGTATATGATTAGAATGCCTAGAAATCTAGGTGTGAATGGTGATTGTAAGAAGGTAAAGCTTTAAGTGTATGACTTGTAGTCATGAATGTTAATCACTAGGGTTTTGAGAGTAAAACCAATATGATGAACTAGGTATGTTAAAGCTTTGAGAGTAAAGTCTATATGAGAATAGAAGCTTAATGGATAGAATTATGGTGGAAGACCTTTATCTACCTAATCTACTTCATGAATGCTTAAATGTATGAAGTGGTAGAATCACTTGAGTTATGATGATATCCATGTCTAATGTAGAATTCTAGATATGGTATTATGTATGAATATGATATGACATGAAAGGTTTTCTCACATAGAATGATTCTAGGTTGAAAGTCTATTCTCACCTATAATGAATCTAAGTGTTAGGACTATGAAATGTGATGAGGCTTGTGGTGATTCTCCTAAAAGACCTTTACATGATAGGAATGTGAGGTGAGTTCCCTTGCTCCTAATTAGTTAAACATGAGGTGATTACCCATGTCATGATATGGGGAGTGTGAGGTGATTACCCTTTATGTAAGTATGACTCCCAAGGCAAGCAGTGATTACCCATTAGCCTTTAGTTTGATCATGGAGGCGATTACCTATGATCCTTATGTGATGATGTGGAGGCTAATACCTACATTACACATTAAAGTGAATATAGAGGTGAATACCTATATTCCATTAATAATGAGCATGGAGGCGAATACCTATGATTCATTAGTATGTATGACTAGAGGTGATTACCCTTGTATTTATGATTCCATGATATGTATGACTTGAGGTGATTCCTCTTGTCCTTCATGATGAACTAAACATGCATGCCTTGAGGTGATTCCCCTTGCATTTATGAACATGAGCATGACTAGTTTAGATTGTAGCTTGGTAGGCCCCTCCAATACATGCATGACTGGTTTAGATTGTAGCTTGGTAGGCCCCTCCAATACATGCATGACTAGAGATGATCCCCCCTGTCTTTATGATGTTGAGAGATGATAAACATCAATGATGAACCTAAAGTGTCTAGCTTAGCATGGGTAGGATTATGGGGTCTTGATCACGCATGGCACAAGCTTGCCTTGAGGTAACTCATGAAGTGTTGCTCTTATATGATGTATTCTTAGATAGTATTGTGCTATAGTTGCCTTCCTTGTTATGTTATGATTGACTAAAGGTGAGATATTCCCTTGGTTATGAAGTAAGCTAAGAATGAGACCAAATGAATGGTAAATAAGAATAAGGTGACCTCAAGGTTATGCTTAGTGTGAATGATATTATGGGATGTCATTCATGCATTGCACAAGTATGTTTTGAGGTTACTTAAGAGTATAGTGCTCTTATAATATAGAAGCCTAGGTCTTGACTATGCATATAGACTATGATTAAGATGACCAAAAAGGGATACTTAGCTTGGATGATATTATGGGATGCTATTCATGCATTGCATAAGTATGCCTTGAGGTTATTTGAGAGTGGTCTTATTATGATATGAATGACTAAGAGTGGAATAATGCTTATATGATGCCTATGTTGGAGACTTTGCTTATGATTATAATATTGTCTCTTATGCTTATAGTTTATGTTTCATGAAGTATTTTATATGATTATGGATTATGTTTATATTGACTAACCCTCATATTATGTTCTTATGATGCTAACTAACATATTTTGTACATTTTGTACTAACGCATACTTTGCCTACACTCTAATCAAATGTATGGTTCGGAGATTTGAATTCCAATCTTGAGGCTAGGTTTCTAAGGAGCAAATTAGTTGAAGATTTGGTAAGTCCTTATAGCTTCGAGGACAAAACCCATTATTTCTTTTATGTCTTTTATTTTCATGTCATGAGACTATTGTATGGGCTGTGTCCCAAAGATTTTAATTCAAGTTGAGTTTAGATGGTTTGAGACAAAGTGTAGTAAGACTTCTGCTTGCTTTTATAAAAGACTCTGATTGTATGGTTAAAGTTTTTAAAGTTTTCGCACTTTTCTATTATCTTATGTTATGATATGCTAAGGGCTTGTATGAGACCCCTTCGGGGTCAAGTACACCATGTTACATCTAGGGTATACCCATGGGTCCTGACAATATAAATGTACTTCCGCACCCATGTATCATAGTCTACTTGTGAACACTTTTATTTAGTTAATTATGTATTAACGGCTAGTCGTTGTTGCTGAGTTTGACTACTACAAACAATGTTCATTGAACACTTGGTTAAAAAGAATTTGGAAAGAAAGTCAAGCACACCAAGTGCGTGTGATAACTAAAAATTCACAATTCTAAATGTTTGTGCCGTAATTTTCCTATTTTTGGAAAATTCACTTTTTGAAATGTTCTAAGTTTAAAACAATTTGAGAAAAATACTTAGAAAAGAGTCGCCACTTAATTTTTTAAAGAAATTAAGAAAACGTATAATTTTCAAAGATTTAAACAGAAAAAATCATTTGAAAATACCAAAGAGGGTTCAGGGTTCAATTTACACTTCGAGAAGGGATTAAGCATTTGAAGTACCCGCTAACATGCGGTTGACCTGCGACTTGACTAAAATATATTTGACTATAATATAATTAAGTTAATTAAAAATTATAAAGTCAAATAAGATTAGTCAACACATAATCAAACACTTAGAATAGTAAACGAGATAATGAAATTGGGCCCCTGCTTGGGCCAATTTCGCTGTATTTTTAAGCCTTAATTCAATTCCCGTTTTGCGTATATACCGCATGTATATTAGTGTATATGAGCGTATATATCAGCTCTTTTCATGTATCTCTTGCTTCCAAACGCCTGTATTTCACCTTAGCCTTGTATTCCTGTGTTTTCGACTTTTTTGGGACCTGTAATTTAACTTTCCAGCAACTTGAACAGGATGTGGCCAACTCGATAAAGATCTCAACTCAACGAAATGCATGGATGGAGTCCAAAATGGACTCGAATAATATTACATACAAGAAAAAGAAGTGAACAAATTAGTATCATTTAATTAATCAACTAAACACATTTAAACATTTTAAACTCCCAGATCTATCAGCATACTTCCCGATGGATAAAAAAATCACATTACTCCATTAGCACTCAAATGAATACATATAACAAACTATTTTTTATGATTTAGCATTTATGATTCAACAAGATTAAGAGAAGAATAGAATTGAATACACTTGAACAATTTTTAAAGCTACTGTTAGCCCATAAGAATAAAGCAAAACATTTTTGATAAAGTATGAAAGTGGTTGCATTATATTTAATGAGGTAAGGAATTAGATGCACTTTGCTAATACCTATCTGAAAAAGTAACAATACAATTTCTAGCATTCAAGTGATCCTAAAGCTTTGTAACATAAAGATTCGTAACAAATGTGATATATTAAGAGAAATGATTCAAACCAGTTTGTCGGCATTTGGGAAAATCAATAACAAGATACACAAATCACGCTAGATGCAAATTAATAAGACTTTGCACATGAGATTTAAGGGAAGAAGTAAATAGGAAACAGAGGCATAGTGATATAGTATTCAAACGATAGACATTTGAAATAGGACTCGACCAGACAAACACCGACTAAGCTTAAATCGAGATGACATGAATCAAGGCGATTTTACCGAACTACACACGAATGCATCTAGAAGTTGACACCGGAATGTATTAAAATCATAACCAAAGATACTCGGGACTACACTAGTGTCCAGACATTATAAGTTAAAGACGGGTTTACATATAATATGACCGAAGCAAGAGCTTATGTTGTATTGCTAAATGCAGTAACAAACCATTTGGTGGAAAACAAGTAGCAATACACATTAACTTGGGCCATATCACATCCAGATGCAGATTCATGGTAAAAAATTATTAAGGCAACAATATTTTATCAACATATGAGCTATACTGGAACTAAACAACAATTCCAAGGGAAGGGGGCGAGAAATTAAACATATTCAGAAAGTTCAATATTATAACTAGGGCAAATCAGAGCGTACATAAGAATTTAAACGGGAACAAACTCAAAATCAAAATCATTAAGGCGTAGGCTAAATACACGAGACAAACATGATGATCACAAGAACGTATTAACAATACACTAAAGAGTTCATATAACGCTGAAATGAAATGAACTGAAAGAAAAGAAAAATGAAAAGAATGTTACTAGCTAAAACTCATTAACCAAATCCTAACATATAGAGACCAAAAACAAAGTTAACGTATAAACGGAACACAAGACACAACCAATAACACATCATAGACAGAATAACATAAAAGAACTGGATTTAAATGAAGTCACGAAAGGATTTACCTCTTTTCGGGCAGCGAACTGAGACGGACGAGCAGAGGCGATGATCTTCGCCACGAGAACTCGGTTACAAACATGGTCAAGAGATCTGGGCAAAAAATCGAACCCAAACGTCTAAAATTATTGTATCCCTCTGCTTTCGAAGTATATTTTTTAAAAAAAGAAACCCCCCCCCCCCTCTCCACAGTGAATAAGAAGAGGTTTATATAGATGAAAAAAAAAGGTTTGTTCATGGGGGAAAGGGACGAAAGTTCAAGTGAGAACGAGGGTAGAATCAGAATTTTCCCACTCTATCCTCAATTCGAAATCTTCCAAGAACCAAAGAGCTGCTCCTTTGTACAAGAAATCAACACAAATAACACAAAATCCGGACGACAGGCAGGGTGGGCGGCTGTTGCAGAGAAAGGATGTGGGAGTTGATGGAACGGTTTGGTGAGGGCAACTATTGTTGATGTTTGCAAGCTGTTGTTGACGCTTCTGATTTTTTCAGTGTATTCATGTGTTGGTGAAGAAGAAAGAGAACGCAGGGGTCATTTTGTTTGGGCTGTTGTTCGTATGTTTGGATCATTGTAGTGTATGTAGAATATTGTTGGAATGGGTTTCTTTAGGTGGACTGCTGAGTGGGCTTTGAGAATGGAGTGGAATTTGGGCCAAATTTGATCTTAAATTTGGCCCAATCAAGGAGCAAAGTTTGGTTATATTTGGATTTTAAGAAATAAACAAATGGATCTCCAACTTTGCCAATGGGAATTAAGTAGTTAGCCAAATTAAATTTAATTGGTGAATTCGGTTAAAACTAAATAAGATGAATTAGCATAAATTAATTAATGAGCTTTTTAATCTTAACGAAGCAAAAAAAATAATTAACTTAATTATAAACTAATTAATTCAATTACAAAACTAATTAACTCGAAGTTATAACTATAACTTAAAGTAAATTAATAAAATATTTAACTAATATTTAAAATTTTTTGTGATGATTTTCAAATATTCATAAAATAGCGTGATTGCAAAAAATATACATATTTATTAGTAAAAACTGATAAAATTGCTTTAAAAATAACTTGAAAGTATTTTGAATTTCATAGAACTCATTAATTCAAAATTATAACCATCCCTAATATTTAAAATATAAAATCTTTTTTTTAAATATAGTAATTATATAGATAATTATGTAAAACATATATATCATCTAAAAATTATGAAAAGTGACAAAACTATTCAAAAATCTTGCAAACTATATTATTATTTTTTGGAAATTTTATAAAACTAATTTTTTTTTAAATCGTTTGAAATTGGAGAAGCTCAAAATGATTAATTTATATTGTGGAGGGTCAAAATTGGGTGTCAACAACTGTCCGTCGTTTGACTTGGATTGATGAAAGAAATTCGAGGCAAAGGAAATTGACGAATCTAATTTTGACCGACCACTTATCCATCTCTTTAGAAAAGGGATTTTGGTACGGACTTCAGGAATTATGGCCAAATTCCGGAAATGGGTTTCCTACATATCTCAGGCTATATGAGAATTTAGGCCACTTGTAGTTCTATACGCTTGATTTGATGCACGATTTTGAAAGAATTCAAAAACCATCCTGATACCGTTTTATGGAGGGATTAGAATGCTCGAGAATAAGATTTAAGAGTGAATGTTAGAACACAATCGAGTTTTCAACATTGATTCCGCCTACATATCCCTCAACTTAGGGAATCAGGTTGCTTGTAGTTCAACTCAATCGATTGAAAAGAAGATCTATTATGCTAGATCACCCTTGGTTTTGGAAAAGCGACAAAGTAAGTCGAGTATGATAAAGAGGCTTGCAACCTTTTAGCCATGAATGTGGAGCTCTTCACATCCATAAGCAAGAACTTACACGGACATAATTTTCAAAGCTCTTAGTGCATTGTCACTCAGATTAGAAAGTTGCCTCCGGTGAAAACAAAATTTTCCAGATGCGATACTGAAACTGATAGACCTAAAGAAAAACCCACATGCCTTCTGATAGAAGTGTGGTTTAATTGTGGTGGAAGTTGCTCCTCTGCTCGCGTCCTAAGAGTTTGACATTTCTCTTTGGACTATGTCCCAGTTCGCTGCTAAGAAAAAGTTCCACGTTGTGCTGCATCATTTTTTATGTCGTCCGCACCTGTGGTTTGTTTTGGAGAATTCATCCTTTTGGATGCTCTCAACAAAGACTGAGATAAAACTCATTAGCATAAAAATGCAATTCAAATGGGAGACAGTGTCTTTTACCGTGTTGACACTTAATTGGTCTCCTTGAATATTTGACGTAAACTCTATCGGGTTTGACGTGAAGCAAATAAAGCTTGTATTTTATATTTGTAATATAATCTTCAATGTACTCTTCTTTTGATGACGAAGTAATAAAATAGGCAAATATAATATGTTGATAGTTCTTTTGATGTCGTTGTTGATGGTTCTCTTGATGTTGTTCTTGCAAATGAAAATGATGCCGCCAATGTTGATTTTCTCGTGATACATGATTTCCTTTTATGCGATGCGTAAAGATAATGCTTCCTTGAAAAATACAGGTGATGTTTCCTCGAAAACTGTAGCTGATGGTGATTTTCCCGCGATGCATGAAATTTTTTCTTGTGATGCATGGATCTTTCTCTTGCAATGCATGAATCTTTTTCCTCGATGCATGGTTTTTTCTCTGTGATGCATGGATTTTTCCCACTATGCATGACTTTCTTTCCCGCGATGCATGACTTCTTTCTCGCGATGCATGAATTTTTTTTTCTTGCAAAGCATGATCCTTTCTCTTGCTATGCATGAATTTTTTTTCCGCGATGCATGACTTTTTTTCCCGCGATGCATGACTTATTTCCCTCGATGCATGTATTTTTTTTCTCCACGATGCATGAATACTCTTTTGCAATACATGCATCTTTTTCTCTTGCTATGCATGACTTCCTTCTCTGATGCCGCTATCCCTAGTACCGAACGAAGATTATGCTTCACCGCACAACCTAGGTGATCTTCTAAGTACCTTCTGGGTGGAGGTATCGTCCTAATCAACAATACGAATAAAAATGACCATCAGAGTAATAGTATCATCTCATTCGATAATATGATATAAATGACTCTCTGGGTAGTGGTATCGTCTCAATTGACAATACGATGTGATTAAATCTTAGAGCAGTGGCATCATCTCATTCGACAATGCAATATAAACAACCTTAAGGGTAAGAATATTATCATATCTAATAATGTACTGCAGGTAAAACGTCTTCCAGATATCTTTAGTTGCTGGGAAATAATAATCTTGCTCTCTTTGAGGTTTTCATTTGTTCCATCTTCGAACGTAATTGCATGTTCAATATGGACATCTTCTTACTGAGAATTTGAATGAAATAAAGATACTTGTATTCCTAACTCTCTAGTATAAGAAGCGTAAAATATTTCCTGCATTCACAGAAAAATTTTCAATTTTGGGGAGCTCTTCGCCCTTTTGACTTCTACATATTCATTGGATGGTGGAATATACAAATTTTGAGGTAAACCTATAGACCTGCATCCACGGAAAAATTGTTAGTTTTAAAAATGAAATGATCTGTGTTAATCTCTTCGGTTGTCTGCTTCTTGTCTTGCTATCTCCGGTTGATTTTTCCGATCTCCCGCCTTTTGATAGATAAGACGAAATATTTTTATGCAAAATAATTGAAACATGAAAGAAAAGTTTTAAGAAAAAAATAGATTTTTAAGAAAATAATATTTGGAAAAGGTCACTGCTAAGTGTCATGTCACGTCGAGCTCTAGCGAACATTTTTGAAGTTGGTGCCTCGAGGTCTATCTGATTACTTGTTGGGAAGTATTCAAAGTTGTTTTAAACTGCCGATAAACCCAGTTGAAATTTTTGAGGTCATTCTCAAAAATTTATGTCCCAGTTAACTGTCTTGGTGTATTTTTAACCGTTGGTGATCAAATCACGGAATTTTTGAGATCCCCTCAAAAATTCTGTCCCAGTTGCGAATTTCGAAGTATTCTTCTTGAGAATTTTTGAGTCGCTCTCAAAAATTCTGTCCCAGTTTCTATTGTACAGGAAAAATAGAAATCTTATGGGAGATATGACCGAGCCGTTGTGGCGCCTACGTATCCCATTGAGGCAGGAATCAGGTCAAATGTAGTTCCCTCTTCGGGATTAAGAAAAATTACACAGAAACTAATCGAGGCTGACATAGGCCGCCTACGTATCTCATTCTTGAGAATTCAGGTCGAACGTAGTTCAAGATACAAGAAAATATTAAAAGGGGTAAAAGAGGTGATCGAGGTCGACATAGGCCACCTACATATCTCATTCTTGAGAATTCAGGTGAGACGTAGTTCATTACAAGAGGGATAAAATTCTAAACAAAACAATTACAAGCAAATAGAACGATTACAAGGGAATGACAGGAATACAAACTGAAACTTCACACGTAGTATCTTTTGACAGCATCTGAGTTAATTGGTTTCTGCCATTCGGTGCCATCCATCTCCGATAGGATTAAGGCACCTCCGAAAAACACTTTGCGAACCATGTAGGGCTCTTGCCAATTTGGCACAAATTTTCCTTTATATTCATCTTGATGATGGAAAATGCGCTTAAGAACCAACTGACCAACTTCAAATATCATGGCTCTTACTTTCTTGTGAAAAGCACGAATCATTCTCTGTCGATATAGTTGACCATGACAAACGGCAACCATTCTTTTCTCATCAATCAATGTTAGCTGGCCAATCCGCTTGCGAACCTATTCAGCATCACTTAATTCAGCTTCTTAGATGATTCTCAATGAAGGTATCTCAACTTCGGCAGGTATAACTGTTTCTGTCCCATACACCAACAAATATGAAGTTGCTCCGACTGATGTTCTGACAGTCGTTTTGTAACCCAACAAAGCATACGGAAACATCTCGTGCCAACCTCTGCGATTGTCAATCATCTTCCTTAAAATCTTCTTTATGTTCTTGTTGGCGGCTTCTACAGCTCCGTTCATTTGGGGACGATAAGGGGTGGAATTCCGGTGAGTAATCTTGAATTGTTCACATATCTCTCTCATCAAGTGACTGTTAAGATTCGCTCTGTTATCAGTAATGATGGATTCTGGTACTCCAAACCTACATATCAAGTTGTTGCGAACAAAATCAGCTACAACTTTCTTGGTTACCGACTTGTACGAAGTTGCTTCCACCCACTTGGTGAAGTAGTCAATGGCAACCAAAATGAATATGTGTCTGTTAGAGGCGGCTGGCTCTATTGGACCAATGACATCCATGCCCCAAGCTACAAATGGCCAAGGTGAACTCATAGCATTGAGTTCATGAGGCGGCACTCGAATTAAAACACCATGCACCTGACATTTATGGCATTCTGCACAAACTTGCAACAATCGTGCTCCATAGCCATCCAAAAATAGCCGGCTCGAAGGATCTTCCTCGCCAAAGTGAGTCCATTCATGTGAGTACCACAGGCTCAAGCATGTATTTGTTCCAGAAGCTTTGCAGCTTCACTAGCATCGACACATCTGAGAAGACTTAAATCTGGAGTCCTTCTATAAAAGATTTCCCCACTTGCAAAGAAATTGAGGGTCATACGGCGTATCGACTTCTTCTGGTTGAACGTTGCATTCTCAGGATAAGTCCCGGTCTCTAAATACTTTTTGATGTCAAAATACCAAGGCAAGTCATCTGGTCCTGCTTCGACATGTGAACAATGGACGGGCTACTCTTTTACCTCTATATCCAAGGGATCAATCAAATTTGTATCTGGATGTTTAATCATTGAGGCGATGGTGGCAAGAGCATCGGCTAACTCATTCTATGTCTTGGGAGTGTGCCTGAATTCAATCTTACGAAATCTCTTGCATAATTTTTGTATATATTGCACGTACGGTGTGATCTTTAGGTTCTTCATGGCCCATTCTCCTTGAACTTGGTGAATCAGCAGATCTGAATCTCTAATAACCAACAGTTCATGAACATTCATATCGATGGCTATCTTCAAACCGAGGATGGAAGCTTCATACTCGGCCATATTGTTCGTGCAATTAGATTGGAGTTTAGCCGCCATAGGATAGTGCTGACCAGATTCTGATATTAAGACTGCTCCAATACCTTTTCCTTGGTGATTTTCCGCTCCATCAAAGAACACTCTCCAACCTGGGTACGCTTTAGAAATATCTTCACCCACGAATGCAACTCCTTCATCGGGAAAATAAGTCTCGAGTGGTTCATACTCTTCATCAATCGGATTCTCTGCAAGATGATCAGCATGTGCTTTTATCGCCTTCTGAGTCACATATACAATATCAAACTCACTTAACAGCATTTGCTATTTGGCCAACTTCCCGGTCGGCATTGCTTTCTGGAAAATATACTTCAACGGATCCATTCTAGAAATAAGGTATGTGGTATAAGAAGACAAATAATGTCTCAACTTTTGAGCGATCCAAGTCAAAGCACAACATGTTCTCTCCAAAAGAGTGTAACGAGCCTCATAAGGAGTGAACTTTTTACTCAAGTAATAAATGGCTCGTTCCTTCTTCCTAGTCTCATCATGTTGACCAAGCACGCATCCCAATGCATTATCCAAGACCGACAAATATAGCAATAATGGACTCCTTTCCCGCGGAGGGACCAACACCGGCGGATTGGACAAATAGTTCTTGATAGCATCAAAAACAGTTTGACACTCTTCTGTCCACTTGGTCAAGGCATTTTTTTTCAATAACTTAAAGATGGGCTCACACACCACGGTGGATTGAGCTATGAACCGGCTGATGTAGTTCAACCTTCCCAAACAACTCATCACCTCTTTCTTGGTCTTTGGAGGAGGTAATTATTCGATCGCCTTGATCTTGGAAGGGTCAAGCTCAATGCCCCTTCGACTGACTATAAATCCCAACAACTTGCCGGCTGGCACTCCAAAAGCACATTTGGCGGGATTTAACTTCAAATTGTATCTACGCAAGCGATCAAAGAATTTCCTCAAGTGAGTTAAGTGATTTGAACTCTCACGGGACTTGATTATGACATCATCTACATACACCTCAATCTCCTTGTGAATCATATCATGAAAGATAGTTGTCATGGCTCTCATGTAAGTAGCACCGGCATTTTTGAGACCAAACGGCATCACCCGATAGTGATATACACCCCAAGGCGTAATGAAAGCTGTCTTTTCCGCATCTTCTTCATCCATCAGGATCTAATGATAACCCGCATAATAATTCACAAATGACTGCATCTCATGCTTGGCGCAGTTATCAATGAGAATGTGAATGTTTGGCAATGGAAATTTATCTTTCGGGCTAGCTTTGTTGAGGTCTCTGTAGTCAACACAAATTCTGATTTTTCCATCTTTCTTGGCAACCGGAACAACATTAGCTAACCAAGTCGGATATTACATCACTTCCACTACTTGGGACTCGATTTGCTTTGTAATCTCCTCTTTAATCTTCAAACTCAACTCATGCTTAAACTTCGAGTCTTTTGTTTTACTGCACTGAAATCTCGGTTAATCGGCAACTTATGGGACACCATATTCGTACTCAATCTTGGCATATCTCTATAAGACCAGGCAAACACATCAATGTACTCTCTGAGCAAATGGACTAGGTCTCTTCTTTGAGCTTCAAGCAAATGGACACTGATTCTTATTTCTTTAACACATTCCTCATCTCCGAGATTCACAACTTCAGTTTTTTCCAAATTTGGCTTGTGCTGATTTTTGAATTGTCGAAACTCTTCAGCAACATGTTCGGGCATCTCATTTTCTTCTCTGTATTCCTCGCACTCATCATCACCTGTCTCATTTTGTTCACTCGGTTCATGACATGACATGACATTGGTAGGTTTTAAATTAATATTACTGAAATCATAAACGAACAAAGTTAGGAAAGTAAAATATAAACAAATAAATAAACGAATTTTCGATAAGAGAGGCTTTCATTTAAATAGAAAAATAAGCACAAACTTTGGCCATGACTAAGGGTCATTTCGTCTTTTTTAAACATTACAAGGGAATTTAAAAACTTCAAACAAGTAAAACTGGATAAAGGGTGGGTCTCGGGCCTCTTCCGGACTACCACCAATTTTGAAAATAAACAAAACACATGTCATTTCTATCCAGATGAGCGGGAAATCAAGAGTGGTGTGGAAGTCCAATTTTACAATTGCTCCTCAGCATCTGCATCCCGAATGCCTGGTATCCCAGCCTCTTCTTCAATGACTGCATCGTTCTCCTCAAAAAGGGCCCAGATTCCTTCCCCCAAACAGTTGTCGATGGCATACTCCCGCACTGGGAACGACTGGTACAGATGCGGAATTGGTCTGGCCAATGCTTGATCAACATTTTTGCTCTTCAGCCCTGCTCCATCAGGCTCTGTGGGGACATACCTAAGACCAAACTTTGCTCCTTTAGCGGGGATCTGAATAGGATTGACAATTCCTTGACAATGTTTTCCCAACCCGAAACCCGGTTCGAAACCATTCTGGAGCATGACAGTAGCAACCATCTTGTATATGGCAGGCATAGGGGTGTGTGGAGCCAAGTCATTATAGGTAGCATTTACTAGCTCCACCGTGTAGAAATCACAACCTCGAGAGATATCATCAAAGATCGGTGCATACACATTGGAATGGCTCCCTTCACCATAAATGACCAATTCTTGGTCCTTCCAAACAAATTTTAACAGTTGGTGAAGGGTAGACGGCACAGCCCCAGCCATATGGATAAACGGTCTTCCTAGAAGCAGGTTGTAACTAGTGTTGATATCCAACACCTGGAACTCCACATTAAACTCTACAGGACCCACCTGAATATTCAAGTTTATCGCACCCAATGTGTCTCTTTGCACTCTATCAAAGGCACTCACCTTGACTTGATTCTGGTGGAGCTTTCCCAAATCGGATTTCAGCTGCCTCAGAGTCGAAAGCGGGCAGATGTTGAGACCGGACCCATCATCGACCAATACACGATTGATCATTTTATCTCGATATTTGATGGTGACATGCACAGCCTTGTTGTGTACCTTGCCTTCAAAGGGCAACTCTTCGTCACAAAAGTTGATTCGATGTCCCCGAATGACCTAGTGGATCATGGCTGCTAGATTGTCGCTGTTAGTACCCACAGGCACATAAGTGTCATCCAAAGCTCTCATCAAAGCTTGTCTATGCAACTGTGAACTCATCAATAAAGCCCACACAAAAATCTGAGCTTGTGTCTTCTCCAAATGCTTCACAATTGAATAATCTTTTGGCTGCATCTTCCTCCAAAACTCTTCGGCTTCAGCTTCACTAATTGGCCTTTTAGTCTGATCCTTCTTTTGCACACCCTGGATCAGCTCTTCTGGCGTGTAGCACCTGCCAGATCTGGTCATACCCTGGGTAACAGCCGTTTCAGTCACGAACTTTGGTCGGGCAAGAGTTTCTCTCGACACCAAGGCAACAGCCTTCTCGGGTGTCAGAATCACAAACTCTTTTTTCTCTCTGATGTTTAACGAAGCTACAGCCCTTTCCAAGTCATCAGGACTAATTGGAACTATTGTCTTTGACATGCACCAATCATCATCTGTCTCTATCATATTGATAGTGACGCCTCCATGATTTGGCAGAGGATTACTATTGACATTGGGCGCGACCGTCTAAAGAGAGACCATGTTCCGATCGATCAGGTCTTGGATTTTATGTTTCAGGTTGATACAGTCCTCGGTATCATGTCCAACACTATTGGAGTGATACGTGCACCTCTGGTCGGGTCTGTAAAACTTTGAGCTAGTATCAACCGGCTTGGGCCCCACTGGATGAATATATCCTGCCGCGGTTAATCACTCGAACAACTTTGTTCGGCTTTCAATGAGCGGAGTGAAAATTCTAGCAGGCTTCTTCTCAAGTCTAGGACGGGAGGGATCATAATTTCCTTGTTGCGGAGGAGGCATCTAGCGATAATTTGGAGCATTTGGACGAGGGGCTTGATATCTGGGATATGAGTTGGTTTGGTAATTTGGTTGTGGAGCTTGGTAGTTCGGCGGGGTATTTTGGTAAAGTGGAGCTGGGGTTTGGTACATTGGGGGAGAAGTTTGGTAATTTGTCTGAACATTGGCACAGTTAGGGGCGACGTTCCGATAGTGATGAGGTGAAGTTTGGTAAATTGGAGGGGGAGTTTGGTAACTAGTAGAGGAAGCTTGGTAAATGGGAGGAGGGGTATTTTGATAACTGGGGGGAGGATTATTTTGGTAATCAACCTGTGTATAACAAGCCGAGTACGAACTCTGTGAAGGTCGAGAATGACCTTGGTATGATGAGGTTTTCCTTAGGGTCTTCTTCCCCTCATAGGAGAAAGAGGACACATCCTCTCTTTTCTTCTTCAACAAACCTGAAGATCCGGGCGAGGCAGCAACACGGACAATCTTCCCGGTTCTCAATCCATCTTCGATAGTCTCACATACCTTGATTATCTCAGCAAATTTTGCTCCAACGAGCAACATGATTCTGTCATAATATTCGGGCTCTTGCACCCGCACAAACAGTTCGACGATTTCCTTTTTCGACATAAGAGGTCTAACTCTCGCTGCCTCCTTCCGCCATCTATATGCAAATTCTCTGTAACTTTCGGTTGGCTTCTGCTCCATCTTCTCTAAGGAGTAACGGTCAGGAACGATCTCCACATTGTAGGCGAATCGTTCGATGAAGTCATTTGCCAAAGCATTCCAACAAGACCACTGTCTCGTTTCATGAGACGTAAACCACTCTACAGCCTCTCCGCTTAAACTTCGGCTAAAAAGCCGTATTAACAAAGCTTCGGTTCTCCCAACTCCCACGAGTTGGTCACAATAGGCCCTCAGGTGTGCTAAGGGGTTCCCCATTCCTCCGAAGATGTCAAATTTCGGCACCGTGAACCCTTTCGGGAGGTCCAAATTTGGATGAATGCACAGGTCTTTGTAACTCAACCCGGCGACCTCAGGAATGCAGTTCAACTCCTTCATGGCTTTGCTAATTTCCTCCTTCATATCTATCTTGGAGGTCTCTTTCTTTGACCTTTACTCTCTTTCCCTCTCCTCATAGTAGTCGAGCTCCGAACCATGGGCGTCATGCTCGTTGGGGACAGGTATTTGGAAAGTGGCCTTTTGCGGTAGTGGTGGAGCAATAGAGGGACTCTGGACATTTAAAGAGGCGTGATAGTTGTGGGGGAAAGTCTGGGGGCTGGTATACTGGTTTTGGTGAATGATGGAAGTGTGTGGGTTTTTAGCGTATTGGTTGTGAGGGGGTAGGCCAGTTTGGTGATTTGCATTGGGGGGAGGGAGTGATGCTTGGAGGTTGGTATTTTGAGGAGGGGGTGGTGTTTGATAGGAGGCTGTGGGGTAATGGGGGTTTTGGGTGGTAAGGTCAATGATGGAGGGATTATGAGCAGGACTTGAAGGCGGGTTCTGAGCTTGTTCCACGTTAGGAGGGGGAGTTTGAGCTGGAGGTCTTCCGTCTGGTTGAGCGTTGACAGCAAAAATCGGAGGTGGCAAATCGTGTTTTCTTTGCATCTCGACCCTCACCTCAGTAATTTGTTACATCAGCTGCAAGATCAGTTCATTCTGATCAGCAAGGGCGGGCTGAGCCACCACGACATCAGTAAGGCTGGTTTCTTCGTTGTTATCACCCATTACTGCTTTTTCCTTTTGTGAACTTTGATTGGGGAATGAATCTGTAGGACCTTTAGATCTAGTGAAATAAGGATGATCAGCCAGCTTATCGACACAGAACAGTTCTAACTACCTGTTGAAAAACAACAACTCAAAGGCATTTCTGTTAGTTTTGATTCAACACAAATAATGCGAAATATCACATAGAAAGCAGATAAACCCATAAAAGTTGCTTTGTTTAAGGACATGCTAACCCACGAATAATGGGGACTGATTTTTTGAACAAGCAGGAATTTGCTCGTTTTATTTTAGGGCTAGTGACTCAGAAAGGCTAAATTGCGTTGAGCTAAGGTCTTCTTGCTGCATCTTCTGTCATCTGTTGATCTGAACTCAATGTTTCCTTGTAGAATGAAAGAGGGGGAAAGAAANAAAGTTGCTTTGTTTAAGGACATGCTAACCCACGAATAATGGGGACTGATTTTTTGAACAAGCAGGAATTTGCTCGTTTTATTTTGGGGCTAGTGACTCAGAAAGGCTAAATTGCATTGAGCTAAGGTCTTCTCGCTGCATCTTCTGTCATCTGTTGATCTGAACTCAATGTTTCCTTGTAGAATGAAAGAGGGGGAAAGAAAATTTGAAAAAGATAGGGGTCAGACCTTGAAAGGCTGCCTACGTATCTCCTAAGGAGAATTCAGGCCCTACGTAGTTCGAATACAAAATGAAGTTTCATTTTCATTCATTCATTTCTTGAAGATTACAAGGAAAGTGAAAAATAGACAATAAAGTTCCTAAAAGATAAAATGTGCCTCCACCTAAGCCATTCTTCTTCTGATTATTGCATTAATCACAGGGGGTAAACTCATATGCTTCGATGGTGGTTTTCTCATTCCCTTTCTTCCACCGTCCCTGAAGAGGAGGCCTATAGACAATTTCCTCCCCAGTATCTTCTTCAGTAGCTTCAGGTTCAGTATCTTCGGGACCACTGATGTTGGCCTCTTGGTTAAAGAAAGAGTGTTTTCCAAGTGGCTTTCATAGCATCATGATTATATCTTTGTTGAAGGCATCGCGTTCCTTCCTCACATCAACTATCTCTTTATTCATAACATCACATTTTGTCATCTTTGCTACCAATTCCGCGTCTAGTGCCGCATTTGCAATTCGTGTGATTGCGGTGGTAAACTCCACTTCTATTCTCCTTTTTCTAGTTTCTTAGATCTCTTGTTTGAGCCGTTGTAATTTCATCCTCAAATCCTCCTCAGTTAGCTCTATGTCGATACCCTTCCCTTTTTCCATCTTAGCATCAATTTTACCTTTCCTGAGATAATAGAGCAATGTTTTAGGATTTGGTAATAGGCTTTTATTTTTTGGCTGAGAAACTCAAGACTCATGATATTTTGGTCGGACTTTTGGCAGTGACTTGTATTCAGCATTGTAGAGATTTTCAGAAATTCTTGAAAAGGAGTGGGCTAAAAATGTCCTCATTCAAAGCAACGTACCACAGAAGTAGTTAAAGCACACAAGTAAACAGACAAAATCGCGTCCTAAACATGCATGTGACCATTTTGTGTCAAGGGTAGGCCTAGCGAATTGAAGGATGTATATGTCTTTTTAAGCCAATTCATTATCCCTAAAATATTTCATTAATAGTATTCAAAATGTTTGACAAACATAAAAATTTGGGAAATGAGTTCGAAAAGTAAATTACAAAGCAAAGTACAAATAAAGCAATCCCACGCAGGGGATGATAACAAACTTCAAGCTCATCTTGATCCTTCACCAAGTCTGGTCCTCTTGGCGATGCTGACTTCTTCCCACATAGCATATCTGTTTTCCCATAGGTGATCTCTAGCCAACCGAACCCCTTCTTGGTTCCTGAACATCTCGACCGACTGAATCTGTTGTTCCATGTTGTCGTCTAATTCTGATATGCATTGCCTTGCTCTTTGTAACTCTTTCTTCAACTGAGCTATGACTCTGGCGTCTTCTGAATATCGACGTTGATGATCCAACTCATTCTTGTCATACTTCTCTTGGAGTCGATGAAGCCGAATTTGGTGTTTGGCCCCAACATCTGCAATAACATGGGGAACATTTGGACCAGGCTCGATAGTTTCGGCGAGGCTTTTCTTTAACCACTCAGTGTAGTCCTTAGAACATTCAGGGCAAAACCTGTTTGGTACTGGTTCACCTAATACCCTTCCAGTCTTCCATGCTCTATATATGTCTTCAGCATAAGAGATCCGTCCATTTTCATGATCGGTTGCAAATTTCCTCATGTCCGCAATTTGGGGAATCTTTTGCCTCCCTCTCAATTGTCTAAGTACTCGAGAAGATGCATATGGCCGAGTTCCTCTCAACCCAACAAATATCAAGTAGGGGGCCTTTCCACTTCGGATCACCATTTGTTTTGTTACTACCAAGCATTGGATCGACCACTGCACATTCTCCTCTCTCAAACCCTGAAGTCTCGGGAACCAAAATTCTTGGCCTCCAGTCCTATTGAAATGATTCCGTTGCACCCACAAATCGTGACTTTCGAGTCTGTTTGGTCTTTCCAAAGGGTCTGGTTCTATTGGATTATAAGTTTTGATCAAGCGTCTCATCATCCACCATTAAAGTATCAGGTTGCAACCTTGAAAGAAATGTTCTCCGCTTTGACACTTGTCCAAAGCCCTATAAATGTCGACCAAAATCATGGGCGCCAAAGTGTAGTACTTGGTTGCCGACCCGTAACCTACTCCATAAAAGATAGCATAAGTGACCATTACTACACTTGGATGAATAGTGTAATTTGGCCCTTGGGGAAATACCATTATCCCAAGTAGGCATATTGCGAAGCAAGAGGACGTGTCTCTTTCTATTTTTCTTCTGATACAAACTCTTCTTTGAACTTTTCATAGGCTCTTGCACGTCCGAATCGGTAATAAAGCTTTCGAAGTGTAATGTTTGGCCCGGGCATTCTGTCCATCCAATCAGCTTTGACGAGTGACAGTTTTTCTCTAATTTCGGGAAAATCCCATGTTTTGGGGAAAAGGAGATCCGTATCGGGTTTGAACCTCCTTTTGTTGCACATACTAACACTTTCGTAACTTACAAGGATTTCTTCAATAGTTGGCGTCATTTTCACTTCCCCGAACCGAAATACCATGTTATCGTTGTCCCAAAATTTAACCATTGTCCCAATCAAGTCGTGATAAGCCACCATTTCCATTAATGACGGGAGATGACTTGTGTGTCTTTGAACTATCTTCTTATCTTCTGTGTTCATAAATTTCCACCAAACTTGTAGGTATGGATGTGGTATGGTCACCATTCGGGTTCTCAGAGGCTCATGTACTGGATTCATCCTACAAGTAAGACAGAAAAAGGTAAGTTAACCCCCACCCCCATTTGATAATTGATTTGTTTAAAAATGACATATACATTCTTCAATTAAACGCATAAGCATGATTGTTTTTTATTGGCAAATGAGTCAAATAGACACAAGGTGGGCTTCTAATGGGCCCAACACGCCTTGGGTGTTAGGTCGACTTAGTTCAAAATGCGCTAAAAATTGAGATTTGGTTTCGCTCTACGCTAGTTAACTAAGAGTGGCTTTTGAAAGACCGAGAACCCAAGTGGATAACTTAGGCAGGAATTCACGACAATCATTGGACGCATGACGAACCAATAAATTGCCGATCATTCCGGAAAAGGGTTGAGTATAAAAATGTTTGGTTGCGGTTCCGCAAAACCATCATTTAGTATACTATATATACAAGAGAAGATGTCATGAAATGCAATGACAGTTATAGCAGTTTAAATACGTTAAGCACAAGTAAACAATTTCAACAATTAATAACAATTAGTCAAATAGTCAAATCATATGGTTAAGACCTAATTAATTCCCCAGCAGAGTCATCACTTTTGTTTGTGCCGTAATTTTTCAATCTTTAGAAAAATCACTTTTTGAAATGTTCTAAATTTAAAACAATTTGAGAAAAATACCTAGAAAAGAGTCGTCACTTAATTTTTTAAAGAAATTAAGAAAACTTATAATTTTCAAAGATTTAAACAGAAAAAATCATTTGAAAATACCAAAGAGAGTTCAGGGTTCAATTTACACTTCGAGAAGGGATTAAGTATTCGAAGTGCCTGCTAACATGCGATTGACCTGCGACTTGACTAAAATATATTTGACTATTTTTAGGAAAATAATAATTTAACATAAAAAATAATAACTTACAATAGTTGATTAACTTTGAAGAAATAATTAAATAAATGACATATTTTATTCCATTTTTTATTTTACTTTATTTATTTTAGAGAAATGAATCCAAAATTGAAACATTTTGAATTAAATGCAAGTGATTAGAATGTTAATAAAAATAGATTAATTAAAATTTATTTAATTCATTTTGAAATATTAATTTAAACCAATTTAATAAATTAAAGCATGAAAATCATTTTAAATTAATCGACTAACCTTTTTGAGAAAATGACTTAAGTAAGTGTATATATATATATATATATATATATATTATTTTTTTTAATTAATTGAAAAGGTTTTGACTAACATTTTTTAAAATTATTTGAGAAAAAATATTTTGACTTAAAAATAATTTTAAAATGAATAAAATGTAATTAAGTGAAAAAGCATTAAAGAACATCTCTTTTTAAGAACCAGAGGTTTAACTTCATTAAAGATATAAAATTTTGACCAATATACTTGATTAATAAAATAAATAAACACAAAAACATGAAATGTATTAAATTGAAACCGACACAAAGAAAATAACTCATCTTTTGGGAAATCTAATTAAGTTAATTAAAAATTATAAAGTCAAATAAGATTAGTCAACACATAATCAAACACTTAGAATAGTAAAGGAGATATGAAATTGGGCCCATTTTTGGCCAATTTCGTTGTCTTTTTAAGCCTTAATTCAATTCCCGTTTTGCGTATATACCGGCTGTATATCAGTGTATATGAGCGTATATATCACCTCTTTTCATGTATCTCTTGCTTCCGAATGCCGTATTTCACCATAGCCTTGTATTCCTGCATTTTTGACCTATATATCGATGTATACAGCTGTATACATCTTGTATACGACCCATTTTCGACTTTTTTGGGACCTGTAATTTAACTTTCCAGCAACTTGAACAGGATGTGGCCAACTCGAGAAAGATCTCAACTCAACGAAATGCATGGATGGAGTCCAAAATGGACTCGAATAATATTACATACAAGAAAAAGAAGAAATGAACAAATTAGTATCATTTCATTAATCAACTAAACACAGTTAAACAATTTAAACCCCCAGATCTATCAGCATACTTCCCGATGGATAAAAAAATCACATTACTCCATTAGCACTCAAATGAATACATATAACAAACTATTTTTATGATTTAGCATTTATGATTCAACAAGATTAAGAGAAGAATAGAATTGAATACACTTGAACAATTTTTAAAGCTAGAGTTAGCCCATAAGGATAAAGCCAAACATTTTTGATAAAGTATGAAAGTGGTTGCATTATATCTAATGAGGTAAGGAATTAGATGCACTTTGCTAATACCTATCTGAAAAAGTAACAATACAATTTCTAGCATTCAAGTGATCCTAAAGCTTTGTAACATAAAGATTCGTAACAAATGTGATATATTAAGAGAAATGATTCAAACCAGTTTGTCGGCATTTGGGAAAATCAATAACAAGATACACAAATCACGCTAGATGCAAATTAATAAGACTTTGCACATGAGATTTAAGGGAAGAAGTAAATAGGAAACAGAGGCATAGTGATATAGTATTCAAACGATAGACATTTGAAATAGGACTCGACCAGACAAACACCGACTAAGCTTAAATCGAGATGACATGAATCAAGGCGATTTTACCGAACTACACACGAATGCATCTAGAAGTTGACACCGGAATGTATTAAAATCATAACCAAAGATACTCGGGACTACACTAGTGTCCAGACATTATAAGTTAAAGACGGGTTTACATATAATATGACCGAAGCAAGAGCTTATGTTGTATTGCTAAATGCAGTAACAAACCATTTGGTGGAAAACAAGTAGCAATACACATTAACTTGGGCCATATCACATCCAGATGCAGATTCATGGTAAAAAATTATTAAGGCAACAATATTTTATCAACATATGAGCTATACTGGAACTAAACAACAATTTCAAGGGAAAGGGGCGAGAAATTAAACATATTCAGAAAGTTCAATATTATAACTAGGGCAAATCAGAGCGTACATAAGAATTTAAACGGGAACAAACTCAAAATCAAAATCATTAAGACGTAGGCTAAATACATGAGACAAACATGATGATCACAAGAACGTATTAACAATACACTAAAGAGTTCATATAACGCTGAAATGAAATGAACTGAAAGAAAAGAAAAATGAAAAGAATGTTACTAGCTAAAACTCATTAACCAAATCCTAACATATAGAGACCAAAAACAAAGTTAACGCATAAACGGAACACAAGAAACAACCAATAACACATCATAGACAGAATAACATAGAAGAATTGGATTTAAATGAAGCCAAGAAAAGATTTATCTCTTTTTCGGCAGCGAACTGAGACGAACGAGCAAAGGCGATGATCTTCACCACGAGAACTCGGTTACAAACGATGGTCAAGAGATCTGGGCAGAAAATTGAACCCAAACGTCGAAAATTATTGTATTCCTTTACTTTCGAAGTATATTTTTTTATGTCTTTCTGAACACCAGTCCTCAAGTATATATCTATATTTTAAAAAAAAGAAGGCCTCCCCCCTCTCCACAGTGAATAAGAAGAGGTTTATATAGATGAAAAAAAAGGTTCGTTCTTGGGGGAAAGGGACGAAAGTTCAAGTGAGAATGAGGGTAGAATCGAAATTCTCCCACTCTATCCTCAATTCGAAATCTCCCAAGAACCAAAGAGTTGCTCCTTTGTACAAGAAATCAATCGAAATCCCACAAAAAACGGACGACAGGCAGGGTGGCCGACTGTTGCAGAGAAAGGATGTGGGAGTTGATGGAACGGTTTGGTGAGGGCAACTATTGTTGACGTTTGCAAGCTGTTGTTGACGCTATTGATTTTTTCAGTGTATTCACGTGTTGGTGAAGAAGAAAGAGAACGCAGGGGTCATTTTGTTTGGGTTGTTGTTCGTATGTTTGGATCATTGTAGTGTATGTAGAATATTGTTGGAATGGGTTTCTTTAGGTGGGCTGCTGAGTGGGCTCTGAGAATGGAGTGGAATTTGGGCCAAATTTGATCTTAAATTTGGCCCAATTAAGGAGCAAAGTTTGGTTATATTTGGATTTTAAGAAATAAACAAATGGATCTCCAACTTGGCCAATGGGAATTAAGTAGTTAGCCAAATTAAATTTAATTGGTGAATTCGGTTAAAACTAAATAAGATGAATTAGCATAAATTAATTAATGAGCTTTTTAATCTTAACGAAGCAAAAAAAAATAATTAACTTAATTATAAACTAATTAATTCAATTACAAAACTAATTAACTCGAAGTTATAACTATAACTTAAAGTAAATTAATAAAATATTTAACTAATATGTAAAATCTTTTGTGATGATTTTCAAATATTCATAAAACAGCATGATTGCAAAAAATATACATACTTATTAGTAAAAAATGATAAAATTGCTTTAAATATAACTTGAAAGTATTTTGAATTTCATAGAACTCATTAATTCAAAATTATAACCATCCCTAATATTTAAAATATAAAATCTTTTTTTTAAATATAGTAATTATATAGATAATTATGTAAAACATATATATCATCTAAAAATAATGAAAAGTGACAAAACTATTCAAAAATCTTGCAAATTATATTATTATTTTTTGGAAATTTTATAAAACTAATTTTTTTTTTTAAAATCGTTTGAAATTGGAGAAGCTCAAAATAATTCATTTATATTGTGGAGGGTCAAAATTGAGTGTCAACACTAAATAGTCTCGAATTTCCCATAGAAAGCATAAAAAATCGGGTCCAGACCCANGAGAGAATGACTTTCTGAAATTCTCTCCAACCCTTTCTATCTATCTTCAGAAGTAGGGCAAGAGAAAGTCAATATGATATTTGACTCACTAGCACACTCCTTGTTGTTTTCGTGCTTGATGGCTTCTGATGAACCAATGATAGAGATCCTTTCCTAACAAATGTTATTCAATCCATCCTTGTTCATATGGAATAAGAGTTTAGTATATGTTCATGATACGTCTGAATGCATTTGTATTCATCTATCCATCAAAAAAAAATTATGTATCTAAGAGGTTAGTATGAGTTCATGATACATATGAATATATATGTGCAATTGTACACACATGTAGGTAAGAGTTAGGTTTGTTGAATACATCATATTGATAATATATACATCAAATCAATGAATTTATTAATTTAAGAGAAATAAAATGAAATTAACCAAAATACATAATCAAGATATACCTGTTTTCATTTTTTATTAATTATGTTAATGAATTTATTGTTCTAAAGAGTAATAAAATGAAATTAATTAAACATATATAGATTACATTTCTTGATTTTCACCTTCTATTAAAGGATTTGATTAATTTACATTTCCGTTAATTAAGATCATGAATCTGATAAATGTTGACACCCAATTTTGACTCTCCCCGATAATATTTCATTTTCGAGCTTCTTAATTTCTAAACGTTTCTAGAATAATTAGCTTTATAAAATTCAAATAGTTTCAAAGTTAATTTAAATAATTCTAGTCGATTTTTATAGTACTTTGAATAATAAATATATTTCATATAATTATATACGTAATGAGTATATTTTATAAGTATTTGAAAATCATATCAAAGATTTTTGCTTTGCTAAAATAAATGTTTTATTAATTTAGTTTTAGTTCGAATTATGGTTTTTGATTTTGAATTAATTAGTTTATGTGAAAATCGATTAATTTATAATTAAGCTAATTATTCTATCTCGTTAAGATTAAAAAGATCATAAGTTAATTATGCTAATTTGCCCTATTCGAATTCCGACCGAACCTTCTATAATTAATTCATTTGGCTACCCTTTTAATCCGCTTGGCAAAATTATGAATTATTTCCTATTACAATTTTAGCCAAATCCCACCCGTTTCTTCAAACCCATCAAAGGCCTTAGTTTTGGGCCTTTCTCCCACTCCTTTCAACAGACCCAGCAGCGCATCCTTTCACTTAATACAATTTTGTATTTCCTCATTATCATTTGAACTGACCCAATTCATTTCCAACAACAATTCCCAACTGACCCAACCCAATAATCGCCGACCCGGCCCACTTCTCCTTCCTAGCGATTAAACCCAGCAGCAACGTTAATTCCAGAACTTCACAGCAGCACCAGACACTCACAGAAACGACAACAACAACAATCTCATGGCATCCTCTCCCAACGTTTGCCTTTACACGACGATACACGAAAAAATGCGCAGAAGATAGTACACTGCCTCTTATTGTCTTATTCCTCCTATCCCTTTCAAAATCGCGGTCACAGCAACAAAGAAGGACGCGAAATCGTCCTTGTCAACTCGAGATGAGGCTACGTCAAAGCCCCAAGGACGATTGATCAATCCCAAGCTTTGATTCGCCCTTTTCTCTTTCGAAATGGGTTGAAATCGCAGGAAAAAGGTTGTTTTCCTTAAAGGGTGAAAGATTTTGATTTTTGAAATAAAAATGGGCTTTGTATCATCCGAATTTTCATTCCTTTCCCCCCATTTTCAAACCCTAGTTTCTCCCCTTATAAATATCTTATCCTCTCCACTGTGAAAGGGGCAGAAATTTTGAGTTAGAAAAAAGCTAGAAAGAAAAATAGAGAAATAGAATTTTGAGAGAGGTATACTCAGGCAAAAAACAAATACAAAAAATTAGCCAACATTAATAAGGGAGAAACATACTCAAGCCATAGTTTTCGAAGGCACAAAGAGACGAGAAACCTCGATTTCACTCAGTCTTTGCTACCATTTGTTTTTGCTTGTTCATCCAAGTTCTTGGAATCGCATTTTGGTGGTGTCAAAAGAAGCTCGTTGTCTCTGCCCGTTTGTCTTCAGTTCAATTGCCTGGAGAAAGGTAATAGTTCCTCCTTCACCCATGTTTTATTTAGATTCTAATCGTTATGCAATGAGCTTATCTCTGTTGATTTGAATATGAATATTTGTTGCCTTCACTGTTCGAATCTCTGGTTGACTTTCGTTATATTCATGCTCCGTCTCATCCCAAGTTCCAAATTGGGGCATCGTTTTCTTTTCTGTCTAGAATATTAACTTATATGTCATTTTGAACTATGTATTCGTCCTAATTCAACTCTTGTGTCTCTTTGTTCTTAAACATCAGTGAGGTTTTCATGATAGCTTAGGTTGGTCTTTAGAGTCATTAATTTAATTATTTTTATTAGCAAGCTGAGCCTATCTTTGGTTTTGTTCGAGCAGTTTACTGCCTATCCGATTTTATTTTCGAATTCAATAGGCTGTCTTGAGGCTATTGTTGCAATGCATTATTTTACTAAAGTCCATCCTTTCTTTGTTTTAGTGGTAATATTCTGCCTCTGTCTGATCTGAAAGTATCAACATCTTGGACATGACATTTTTTTTTAGCATAGTTTTGTTGTTACTGCTTAACAATACCCTCACCATGTTTAGTTGTTTGAATATAACAACAATTTCTCCTAAAATGATTAGGCTTGCTGCTATGTTTAAAATTTGTGACCTTCAAGCATGATAAGTTAGCCTTATTAGGCTGTGTCGGCAGGTTTTTTTTTTTTATAGCATGAGATTTGTAACTTGTTGATTATAGAATATGATTTTATGCACATTTTGAATCACTGTTGATTATTGGCTAAGCATTAATTTGTTCTTGTTTTCCCCTTTTAGATTGTGTTGCTCATAAGCGTCTGCTCGTTACCATTAAGTGTCCTAGTACTATTTTGTCCATTTTGCCATCTGTTAGGTTGATTTAGTTGTCTCTCTCTCAAAATCACCTGTTACTTTTGGGTCCAGTAGTTGAAATGGTAGTATTCTCAGTTTGGATTTTTCAAGTGGCTTTCATTTCAATCGAATTACGTCTTATTTAAGTTATACTTGTTTGTTTTACTATTTCTATGCTAACTTCTTGCCATTCTATTGCATGTGAAATCTGTTCGGGTCCTTGCGGACTCTACCCTTGCATTTTTCTTTGGGCCATGGAGGTCCAATTCTATTTTCATCGAGTCGGCTAGCCTACTAAAATCGATGAACATGTCCCCAAGACGAAAAAAAAATATTGAAGCAGATCGGAGAATTGAAAAGATTGGGCACTCTTAATTAAAAAATTGTATTTTGTTACTTTTGGCCCTAAGCCCACTTATCTAATGTCTTGCTCGAATTTAAGACAGGTGAAAAATTGGGCCTAAGGCCCAAATAATATTCTATTTTATGTTAGAGTAGAACATGTGCAGGTGACTCAGATGGGTCAAAAACCCAAAACAAAAATGGGCCCAAGTATTAGTCCAAGCGGACATAAAAACCAAACTTGGGTCCAAGTCTCTTTTCCTCTTTATTTTATTGTATTTGTGTGTGTTAATAATTGCCACTAATCTTAACGTCAAAAAATTGAAATTCCTGAAAGACGCTCATTTTGATTTAACAATTTAACTAAATTAGTCATCATTTAATAAGACTTAAAGAATAAATTTTGCAAATTATTTCACTTAGACAGTATTCCCGTATTTTACCCTTTTTAAAACGATTCTAACTATTAAAATTGCTCGATTCAAATTAAGTTAATTTTTGTAGCCAAATAATTAATTATCGTATAACCGCATTAGCAGTTGTTCTAGATGCTTTAAAACCCTTCTAGAACACTAATAAGAACTCAAACCCTTTTTAAGTTTTCATTAGATTTTTGTTTTAGTCTTTTGAAAATGATAGTTTTCTTAATTTTAATTTAAAATTAAGTGGCGACTCTAAAACCAGTCTAAGTATCTTTTCTAAATAAATAGAATGGTGACTCTGCTGGAGACTTGAATGGGTCTAACCTTAAAATTAATTATTTGGCTATGTGATTAACCGTTTACTTGTTTAAATTATTGTATGTTATATTAATTGTGACATTCATGGTATCTGATTCTTCCAAACGACAAATAGATTGCATTAGGAAAAAAGGCGATTACGTGGCTTATCACGGCTATCCTTCAAAAAAAACACAAGTTGAATATTTGGAAGTGATAAACGAATAGTTGGCTTGTGGTCATCCAACGTCGTTTATTAGAATTCACCCCGTTGTTTATTCGACTCGGGTAACTATCATTTCTAAACCGATTCTAGTTAACTTAGAGTAGAGCGAAACTAAATCCAAATTTAAGCATTAGCCTAAGATGGCTTAATACCCAAGGCGTATTTAGTCCATTAGTAAAACCGCCAAAAATGATGTCCAATGTCCACGACCAAACGACATATCATATTATTTGACATTTAAAAGATGTATGTGTGGAAACCTGATTGTTACTTATTTGGGGGGAACCTTAACCGGGTTTTATTTTGTAGGTATGGATCGATTTCTCAAATTCGACATGGTAGTGGAAGCTCCAGTTCTCACAGGTTATTAAGACAACGAGACAATAGTGTTTCGATTTAGAACCATGAAAATCACCCCAACAATTGAAGAAATTCGGGATGGAATTGACACAGTCGGTACAAGGCTTAAAAGAAAGGTGAGAAAACAGGAAAACATCATAATCCCTAACAAGCCTACCCTCGAGGATATTGTAAACTGGCACGAATTAAGAAAGGATTGAGCCTATTGGGCCGAAGGTTCTAGCGTTTCTTTTATGGATCTCTATGTCAAATTCGGGCATGCGAGCTTCTATGTAAATTACAACCAAGAGTTTATGGTCACTTTCAGAGAATGGGACGAGATCAAACTTTTGACATTTACTATTGCACTATTAGTCACCATGGTTTTTCCACACGACCCGAGCCTCAGTATCAACACCCGAGTGATAATGTTTGCGCACACTCTGTTCTATGGGCATCTGAACCAAGGGCAAGTGAAGTATTATCCTATCGTGCCTGTCATCCTTTTCGACATATACCGTGCTCTGGATAGGTGTAAGAAAGAACATCGTTACTTTCAGGGCTGTAATCTCCTCCTGCAATGGTGGATAATGAGTCACTTGGTGAAGAGACACATAACTCAAGAACTCCATACCCTCGATGAGCATAATGCTCTTAAAAGTTTGAATGACATGTTTTGGGCAGACTTAGAAAAAAGGAGAACCAGAGAAAGATGGGCACAAATTTTCTCTGAGTTGAGAGAATAAGATATCCAGTGGATATTCGACCGTTTCATCTCGAAAGACGTCATAGTACGGGGCGATAGGCAACTTGTGCTTCCTCTACCAAGTATCCGAGGTATCCCCCCGTATGCACCTATCCGGGTCCTAAAGCAGTTCAAAAAAAGACAGACTACACCTCCAAACTCATACTACCGTATCTATGTGTTCGACATCGGGGATGATAGAGTGCATGAGGCTTCAGAGATGTTGAGAGAATGGAAAAAATCAGTGCGAATGAAAGAAGGCACCATCGTCGCGGACCGATTTAATGTTGGGTCCGATGAAACTTACAAAGCTTGGTTGCAAGGCAATATACCGGGTATCTCCTTCTCAGTTCCGAACATTTATCGCAGTGTGGAGGACAAAAGAGTCCAAAGTTTTGATAGAATTAAGAGAGGTTAAAAAGGAAGCTCAGGAAATGCACAATGAATTTCTTCGAAAGCAAGAGGAGGATAAATACCCCCTCGAGAGTGTAACTCGAGAATTAGAAAGCTTGAGAAATGATTTAAGAGAGCTCAACTTATGGATTGGCGATAAGAGAAGTGGAATGTGTTTCGAAGACTGGGAAGAGAAAGGTCGTCGGAGCGACGGATACTTACTAATGAGTCAATATAGGCTTCACGATCTCATGGCACAAAATAAGAGAAGCAGAACAGAAGTGGGGCCGTCAGGAACCTCCTAGTTGATTTTGCCCCTGCGTGGGTTTTTCTATGTGTACTTTTGTTATTTGCCCCTGCGTGGGCTTGCCTTTCTTGTATTTTGGTATTCTTTTCAAATGACCCCTATGTGGGCCTTTTCTTTTGTGTTTCCCGTTTATTCCCTACTTCCCCTGCTTATTTCGCTTCTTGAACATCATTTTGTATGCAAAATTTGCTTTGGGGGTAACAAAACGGTTCAATTCTACACATACATCTTTCAAATACGCTAGGCCTACCCTTGGCACAAAAGGCCCCCCTACTTGTTTAGGACGCGTGTTAGCCACTTGTGTGGTTTAACTGTTTATGTGATATTGTTGCTTTGAATGAGGACATTTTTACCCCATTCGTTTTCGGAAATTCTCTGAAAATCTCCACAATGCCAAATACAAGTCACTACCAAAATGTCCGACCAAATTCCATGAGTCTTGAGTTTCTCAGCCAGAAATAAAATCCTACTACCAAATCCTAAAACATTACTCTGTCATCTTAGGGAAGGAAAAATTACTGCTAAGATGGAAAAGGGCAAGAATGTCGAGGTGGAGACGACTTAGGAGAATTTAAGGGTGAAACTGCGCCGATTCAAACAAGAGATTCGAGAAATGGGAGAAAGAAGAATAGAAGTAAACTAGACACCGCAGCTGTACAAGGCAAAAGTGTCGCACTAGACGCGGAGTTAGCGGCTAAGATGGAAAGATATGCTATCATGAACGAGGAGACGGTTGCTATGCGGAAGTAACATGATGTCTTCAACAATGATATAACCATGAGTTCAACAATGATATAACCATGAGGCTTCAGAAGATACGCGGGAAATGCTCTTTCTTCAATCAAGAACCCAATAGTGGTCTCGAAGACACTCACCCTGGAGCTACTAAAAAAGACACCGATGAGGAAATTGTCTATAGGCCTCCTTTCCAGAGACGGTGGAAAGAAGGGAATGAGACAATCACCCTCGAAGCATATGAGTTTACTCCTCGTGATTAATGCGACAATCGAAAGAAGAATGGCTTGGATGGAGGCACATTTTATCTTTTAGGAGCTTTATTGTCTTTTTTCACTTTCCTTGTAATCGCCAAAAATGAATGAATGAAAATGAAAATTTCCTTTGTATTCTCATTGCGAGATGCGTAGGCAGCCTTTCAAGGTCCGGCCCCTATTTTTTAAAAATGTTCTTTTCCCTCTCTCATGCTACAAGGAAACATTGAATTCACATCAACAGATGCCGAGAGATGCAGCAAGAAGACCTTAGCTCAATGCAATTTAACCTTTCTGAGTCACCAGCCTCAAAATAAAATGAGCAAATTTCTGCTTGTTCAAAAAATCAGTCCCCATTATTCATGGGTTAACATGTTCTCAAACGAAGAAACTTTTATGTGTTTACATGCTTTCTATGTGATATTTTGCATTATTTGTCCTGAATCAAAACTAACAGATTTGCCTTTGAGTTGTTTTCTTCCACAGGTAGTTAGAACTGATATGTGTTGATAAGCTGGTTGAACACCCATATTTTACAAGATCGAAAGGCCCTACAGATTCTTTCCCCAGTCAAAATTCTCAGAAGGGAAAGTCAACAATGGGTCATAACAATGAAGAGATCGGCCTTACCGATGTTGTCATGGCTCAGCCTGTCATTGCTGATCAGAACGAACTAATCATGCAACTGATGCAACAGATCACCGAGATAAGGGTCGAAATGCAGAGAATGCAAGATCTGCCTAATCTAGTTTTTTCTTTCAATGCTCCAGCAGACGGAAGGCCTCCACTCCACTTTCCTCCTTCAAACGCGGAACAAGCCCAAAATCCACCCTCCAATCTGGCTCAGAATCCCTCAATCATCGACTTAACCACTCAAAATCCCCATTATGTCTCCACCTCTTACCAAACACCACCTCCTCCTCAAAGTACCAACCTCCAAGTGCCACTTCCTCCCCAAAATGCTAACCTCCAAACTGGTCCACCCCCTCAAAACCAAAACGTTAACAACCCGCAAACTTTTCTCCATCATCAAAATCAACATACCAACCCTTAGACTTTCCCTCAAAACTACCAAGCCACTAAAAATGCCCAGAGTCCCTCCATTGCTCCACGTCCAAATCCTGGTCCCCAACGAGCATGATGTCAATGGTTCTGAGCTCGACCACTATGAGGAGCGAGAGAGAGAGTGAAAGTCAAAGGAAGAGACCGCCAAATTAGATATGAAGGAAGAGATCTGAAGGGCCATGAAAGAGTTGTAGAGTATTCCTGAAGTAGCCGGTTTGAGTTATGAAGATCTATGCATTCATCTGAATTTGGACCTCCCAAAAGAATTCAAGGTGCCAAAATTCGACCTTTTTGGAGGAATAGGAACCCCTTAGCACACCTAAGGGCCTACTCTGACCAGCTCGTGGGAGTTGGAAGATATGAAGCTTTATTGATGTGACTTTTTAGCCGAAGTTTGAGTGGAGAGGCTCTGGAATGGTTGACATCTCATGAAACAAGACAATGGCCTAGCTAGAATGCTTTGGCTAAGGACTTTATCGAACGATTCGCCTACAATGTGGAGATCGTTCCTGATCGTTATTCCTTGGAAAAACTAAAGCAGAAATCAAATGAAAGTTCAGAGAATTTGCATACAGATGGAGAAAGGAGGCAACTAGAGTCCGGCCTCCTATGTCTGAGAAGGGAATTGTCGAAGTATTTGTGCGGGTTCAAGAGCCTGAATATTGATAGAATCATGTTGCTCGTTGGAGTAAAAGTTTGCTGAGATAGTCAAAGCAGGTGAGACTATCGAAGATAGATTGAGAACCGGGAAGATTGTCCGTGCTGCTGCCTCCCCTGGATCCTCGGGTTTGTTGAAGAAGAAAAGAGAAGATGTGTCTTCTATCTGTTATGAGGGGAAGAAGACCCCAAGGAAATCCTCATCATACCAAGGTCGTTCTCGACCTTCACAGAGTTCGTACCCGGCTCGTTATGCACCGAATGATTACCAAAATACCCATCCCCCCAGTTATCAAAATACCCCTCCCCCCAGTTATGAAAATACTCCCACTCTTAGCTACCAAACTCCCCACCAAATTCCCCCTCCAGTTTACCAAACTCTGNCCCCCCCCCCCCCCCCCCCCCGAACTACCAAGCTCCACATCCAAATTACCAAACCAATCCATACCCAAGATATCAAACCCTCCATCCAAACGCTCCAAATTATCATCAAATGCCTTCTCCTCCACAAGGCACTTACGATCCCCCCCCGTCCTAGATTTAAGAAGAAGCCCACTGGAATTTTCACTCTGCTCATTGAAAGTCAAATAAAGATGTTCAAGCGAATAACTGTGGCAGGATATATTCATCCAGTGGGGCCTAAGCTGGTTGACACTAGCTCAAAGTTTTACAGACCTGATCAGAGATGCGCATATCACTCCAACGGTGTTGGACATGATACGGAGGACTGTATCAACCTAAAGCATAAGATCCAAGATCTGAAGTATTAGCCAGGCCAATTCCTCATCTATACCAATCATTCCCGATGCGAGAATATGTCGACAATGGTGGTCTCGAGAAAGGAATCTGGGGCCTATTTGAGGAGATTGATGCGGTCATCGAGGAAGAGGCTGGGATGTCGGGCATCCGTGATGCCGAACCTGAGGATCAATTGCAAAATTGGACCTCCACACCGCTCCTGATTTCCCGTGCAGCTTGGTAGAAAAGACATGTGCTTATGTTTGTTTTTAAATTCGGTGGTAGTCCGGTAGAGGCCTGAGACCCACCCTTTATGCAGGTTTTTATTTGTTTGAAATTTTTAAATTCCCTTGTGATGTTTAGAAAGGTAAAATGTCTCTTGGCCGTGGCCAAAGTTTGTTCTTGTTTTTCAATTTAACTGAAAGCCTCTTTTATCAAAATTTGTTTACTTATCTATTTATATTTTATTTTCCTAACTTTGTTTGTTTATAATTTTAGTAATATTAATTTAAAACCTGCCAATGTCATGTCATGTCATGAACTGAGTGAACAAAATGAGGCAGGTGGTGATGAGTGCGAGGAATATGAAGAAGAAAATGAGGTACCCGAACATGTTGCCGAAGAGTTTCGACAATTTGAGAATCAACACAAGCCGAATTTGAAAGAAACTGAGACTGTGAATCTCGGAGATGAGGAGTGTGTCAAAGAAGTAAGAATTAGTGTCCATCTGACTGAAGCTCAAAGAAGGGACCTGGTTCGCTTGCTCAGATAATACATCGATGTATTTTCCTGGTCTTACAGAGATATGTCGGGGCTATTTACAAATATGGTGTCTCATAAATTGCCTATTAATCCAGAATTCCAGTAAAATAAAAGACTCGGATGTTTAAGCCTGAGTTGAGTTTGAAGATCAAAGAGGAGATTACCAAACAAATCGAGTCTCAAGTAGTGGAAGTGATGCAATATCTGACCTGGTTAGCCAACATTGTTCGGATTGCCAAGAAGGATGGAAAAATTAGAATTATTGTTGACTACACAGATCTCAACAAAGCTAGCCCGAAAGATAATTTTCCATTGCTAAACATTTACATTCTAATTGATAACTGCGCCAAGGATAAAATACAGTCATTTGTGGATTGTTATGCGGATTATCATCAGATCTTAATGGACGAAGAGGATGCAAAAAAGACAGCCTTTATCACGCCCTTGGGTGTATATCATTATCGAGTGATGCCTTTTGGTCTCAAAAATATCGGCGCTACTTACATGAGGGCTATGACGACCATCTTTCATGATATGATTCACAAGGAGATCGAGGTGTATGTAGATGATGTCATAATCAAGTCCTGCGAGAGTTCGGATCACTTGACTCACTTGAGGAAATTATTTGATCGTCTACGCTGATACAATTTGAAGTTAAATCCCGCCAAATGTGCTTTTGGAGTGCCAGCCGGCAAGTTGTTGGATTTATAGTCAGCAGGAGGGGCATTGAGCTTTACCCTTCAAAGATCAAGGCGATTCAAGAATTACCTCCTCCGAAGACCAAGAAAGAGGTGGTGAGTTTTCTGGAAAGGTTGAACTACATTAGCCGGTTCATAGCTCAATCCACCGTGGTGTGTGATCCCATCTTCAAGTTGTTGAAAAAAGATGTCTTGACCAAGTAGACCGGAGAATGTCAAACCATTTTTTATGTCATCAAGAATTATTTATCCAATCCGTCGGTGTTGGTTCCTCCACAAGAAGAAAGTTCGTTGTTGCTATATTTATCGGTCTCGAATAACGTATTTGGATGCGTGCTTGGTCAACATGATGAGACTTGGAAGAAAGAGCGAGCCATTTATTACTTGAGCAAGAAATTCACTCAATATGAGGCTCGTTACACTCTTTTGAAGAGGACATATTGTGCTTTGACTTGGATTGCTCAGAAGTTGAGACATTATTTGTCTTCTTATACCACATACCTTATTTCCAGAATGGACCCGTTGAAGTATATTTTCTAAAAAGCAATGCCGACCGAAAAGTTAGTTAAATGGCAAATGCTTTTGAGCTAGTTTGATATTGTGTATGTGACTTAGAAGGTGATAAAAGCACAAGCCTTGGCTGATCATTTCGCGAAGAATCCAGTTGATGAAGAGTATGAACTGCTCAAGACTTATTTTCCCGATAAAGAAGTTACATTTGTGGGTGAAGATATTTCTTAAGCATACCATGGTTAAAGAGTATTCTTTGATGGAGCGGAGAATCACCAAGGAAGAGGTATCGGAGCGGTCTTAGTATCAGAATCTGGTCATCACTATCCTATGACAGCTAACCTCCGATTTTATTGTACGAACAACATGGCAGAATACGAAGCTTGTATCCTCGGTTTGAAGATGGCCATTGACATGAATGTTCATAAGTTGTTGGTCACTGGAGATTCAGATTTGCTAATTCACCAGGTCCAAAGAGAATATGCAGTGAAGAACCCAAAGATCACACCGTACGTGCAGTATATACAGAAGTTGTGCAAAAGGTTTCGCAAGATTGAGTTCATACACACTCCCAGGACATAAAATGAGTTGGCCGATGCTTTCGCCACCATTGCCTCGATGATTAAACATCCAGTTACAAGTTATATTGATCATTTGGATATATAGGTAAAAGAGCAGTCTGTCCATTGTTCACATGTTGAAGCAGAACCAGATGGTTTACCTTGGTATTTTGACATCAAGAAGTATTTGGAGACTGGACTTATCCTGAGAATGCAACGTTCAACCAGAAGAAGTCGATGTGTCGTATAGCCCTCAATTTCTTTGCAAGTGGGGAAATCCTTTATAGGAGGACTCCAGATTTAGGTTTTCTCAGATGCGTTGATGCTAGTGAAGCCACAAAGCTTCTAGAACAAATACATGTCGGAGTCTGTGGTACTCACATGAATGGACTCACTTTGGCGAGGAAGATCCTCCGGACCGGTTATTTCTAGATGACAATGGAGCAAGATTGTTGCAAGTTTGTGCAGAAATGTCAAGTGCATGATGATTTGATTCAAGTCCCGCCTCACAAACTCAATGCTATGAGTTCGCCATGGCTGTTTGTAGCTTGGGACATGGATGTCATTGGTCCAATAGAGTCAGATGCCTCCAACGGACACAGATTTATTTTGGTTGCCATTGACTACTTCACCAAGTGGGTGGAAGAAACTTCGTATAAGTCGGTAACTAAGAAAGTTGTACTTGATTTTTTTCGCAACAATTTGATATGTAGGTTTGGGGTACCAGAATTCATCATTACTGATAATGGAGCGAATCTCAACAGTCATCTGATGAGAGAGATATGTGAACAATTCAAGATTACTCACTGGAACTCAACCGCCTATCGTCCCCAAATGAATGGAGTTGTAGAAGCCACCAATAAGAACATCAAGAAGATTTTGAGGAAAATGATTGATAATTATCGAGATTTGCATGAGATGTTGCCATATGCTTTGTTGGGTTACCGAACGACTGTCAGAACATCAGTTGGATCTACTCTATATTTGTTAGTATATGAAACAGAAGCAGTTATACCTGCAGAAGTTGAAATACCTTTATTGAGAATCATCCAAGAAGCTAAATTGAATGATGTTGAATGGGTTCGCAAACGGATTGATCAATTAACATTGATTGATGAGAAGAGAATGATTGATGTTTGTCATGGACAACTGTATCGACAAAGAATGATTCGTGTTTTCCACAATAAACTAAGAGCCAGGATATTTGAAATCGGCCAGTTGGTTTTCACACGTATTTTCCCTCATCGGCATGAGTACAAAGGGAAATTCGCACCAAATTGGCAAGGACCCTACATGGTTCGCAAAGTGTTATCTAGAGGTGCCTTGGTCCTGTCGAAGATGGATGACACCGGATGGTCGAAACCGATCAACTCAGATGTTGTCAAGAGATATTATCTGTGAAGTTTCAGTTTGTATTTCTGTCGTTCCCTTGTAATCATTTATTTGCTTGTGATTGCTTTGTTTAGAATTTAATCTCTCTTGTAATAAACTATGTCTGACCTGAATTCTCAAGAATGGGATACGTAGGCGGCCTATGTCGACCTCGGTCGGTTTCTTTGTAAATTTCCTATTTTGTTAATCCTCAAGAGGGGAAACTACGTTTGACCTGATTGCTGCCTCAACGGGATACGTAGGCACCACAAGGGCTCGGTCATGTCTCCCGTAAGATTTCTACATTTCCTTATAATAGAAACTGGGACAGAATTTTGAGAGGGACTCAAAAATTCTCAAGAAGAAGATTTACTCCAACAAGTCAAGACTGAAGATACTTTGAAATTTGCGATTGGGACAGAATTTTTGAGAGGATATCAAAAATTTCGTGACTTGATCACCAACGGTTAAAGATAAGCCAAAACAGTTAACTGGGACAGAATTTTTTAGGATGACCTCAAAAATTTCAATAGGATTTATCGGCAGTTTAGAGCAACTTTGAATATTTCCCAACAAGTAATCAGTTAAACCTCGAGACATCAACTCTAAATGGCATTCATCAAGTTTGACGCGACATGACACTTGGCAATGACCTTTTCCAAACATTACTTTTGAAAATCTATTTTTCTTAAAAACTTTTCCCTCATGTTTCAATTATTTTTGCATAAAAATGTTTTGTCTTATCTATCAAGAAGCGGGGATCGAAGAAATCAACCGGAGATAACCAGATAAGGAGCAGATAACCCAAGGAATCGACACAGATCAGTTCACTTTAAACTAACAATTTTTCTGTGGATGCCAGAAAATTTTTGTGCTTCTTATACCAAAGAATTGAGAATATGAGTAGCATTATTTCATTCAAATTCTCAGCAAAGCGAGGATCATAATGAACATTGCAACTATGTTCAGAGATGGAACAAATGAAAATCGCGAAAAGAGCAATATTATTATTTTCCAACAACTAAAGATACATGAAAGACGTTTATCTACATTATATTATCAGATATGATAATATTCTTACCCGGAGAGTCATTTATATCGTATTGTCAAATGAGATAATACCACTATCCCGAGGGTCATTATTTATAATGTCGATTGAGACGATACCGTCATTCAAAAGATACCCGGGAGATCACCTATATTGCTCGGTGAAGCATTATCTTCGTTCGGTATCAGGGAGGCATCATCAAAGGAAATTATGCATAGCAAGAGAAAAAAGTCATGCATAGCAAGAGAAGGAAATCATGCATCGCGGGAAGAGATTCATGCGTCGTGGGGAAAAGATCATGCCTTGCAGGAAAGAGATTCATGCATTGCAAGAGAAAGAATTTATGCATTGCAGAATAGATTCATGCATTGCGGGAAAAAGATCATGCATCGCGGGAAAGAGATTTATGCATCACTAGAGAAAGAAGTCATGCATTGCAAGAGAAATAAATCATGCATTGCAAAAGAAAGAAGTCATGCACTACAAGAAGATAAATCATGCATCGCAAGAGAAAGAATGTCATGCATTGCAAGAGAAAAAAGTCATGTATTGCAAGAAGATAAATCATGCATCACAAGAGAAAGAATGTCATGCATTGCAAGAGAAAGAAGTCAAGCATTGCAAGAAGAAAGAAATCAGGCACCGCAAGAGAAAGAAGTCATGCATTGAAAGAGAAAGAGTCATGCATCGCAAGAGAAAGAGGTCATGCATCGCAAGAGAAAAGATTCACGCATCGCAAGGAAGGAAACCATGCATTGTGAGAAAATCAACATCGACTGCATCATTATATTTTGCAAGAATATTTTAAGAGAACCGTCAACAACAACGTCAAGAGAAACTATCAACATATTACATCAGCCTACTTTATTGCTTCGACGTCAAAAGAAGAGTGCCTTGAAGTTTATATTACAAATATAATGTACAAGCTTTATTTGCTCTACGTCAAATTCGATAAAGTTGACGTCAATGTTCAAAGAGAGAAATTAAGTGTCGACACGGTAAAAGACACTATATCTCCATTTGAATTGCATTTTTATGCTAATGAGTTTTATCTCAGTCTTTGTTAAGAGCATCCGAGTGGATGAATTCTCAAAACAAACCACAGGTGCGGACAACATCAAAAAGGATGCAGCACAACGTGGAACTTTTTCTTACCAGCGAACTGGGATATAGTTCAAAGAGGAGTGCCAAACTCTTAGAACATGAGCAGAGGATCGACTTCCACCAAAATCAAATAACACCCCTATCAGAAGGCATATGGGTTTATCTTTGGGTTTATCGGTTCCAGTTTCGCATTTGGAAATTTTTGGTCTCTACCGGAAGCAGCTTTCCGATCTGAGTGACAATGCACCAAGAGATTTGGAAATTATGTCCGTGTAAATTCTTAATTATGGGTGTGGAACGCGCCACATTCATGGTTAAGAGGTTGCAAGTCTCCTTTTCATACTCAATTTATTTCTGTTACTCTTCTCGAACCGAATGATATCTTAGCATAAGAGATTTCCTTTTCAACCGATTGAGTCGAACTACAAGCAGCTTGATTCCTTAAGTTAAGGGATATGTAGGCGGGATCAATGTTGAAACTCGGCTGTATTCCAACATTCGCTCTTAAATCTTATTACTGAGCATTCTGATGCCTTCATAATTCGGTATCATGATGGTGTTTGAATTCTTTCAAAATCGTGCGTAAAAATCAAGTGTATCGAACTACAAGTGGCCCAAATTCTCATATAGCCTGAGATATGTAGGAAATCCATTTTTTGGGATTCGGTCATAATTCTTAAAGTCCATACCAAATCCCTTTCCAAAGACGGAGATGTGGTCGATCAAAATTGGATCAGTCAATTTCATTTTTCTCAAATTTCTTGCATCAATCCAAGTAAAATGAGGGACAATTGTTGACACCCAATTTTGACTCTCCCCGATAATAATTAATTTTCGAGCTTCTTAATTTCTAAACATTTCAAGAATAATTAGCTTTATAAAATCCAAATAGTTTCAAGGTTAGTTTAAATAATTCCAGTCGATTTTTATAGTACTTTGAATAATAAATATATTTCATATAATTATATACGTAATGAGTATATTTTATAAGTGTTTGAAAATCATATCAAAGATTTTTGCTTTGCTAAAATAGATGTTTTATTAATTTAGTTTTAGTTTGAATTATGGTTTTTGATTTTTAATTAATTAGTTTATGTGAAAATCGATTAATTTATAATTAAGCTAATTATTCTATCTCGTTAAGATTAAAAAGCTCATAAGTTATAATTAAGCTAATTATTCTATACACGACGATACACGAAAAAGCGCTCAGAAGGCAGTACACTGCCTCTTATTGTCTTCTTCCTCCTATCCCTTTCAAAATCTCAATCGCAGCAGCAAAGGGGGAAGCGGAATCGTCCTTGTCAACTCGAGATGAGGCCACGTTAAAGCCCTAAGGACGATTGATCAATCCCAAGCGTTGATTCGCCGTTTCCTCTTTCGGAATGGGTTGAAATCGCAGGAAAGAGGTTGTCTTCCTTAAAGGGTGAAAGATTTTGAATTTTCAAATAAAAATGGGCTTCGTATCATCCGAATTTCCATTCCTTTCCCCCCATTTTCGAACCCTAGTTTCTCCCCCTATAAATATCTCGTCCTCTACACTGTGAAAGGGGCGGAAATTTTGAGTTAGAAAAAAGCTAGAAAGAAAAGTTGAGAAATAGAGTTTTGAGAGAGGTATACTAGGGTATAAAACAAATACAAAAAATTAGCCAACATTAAAAGGGGAGAAACATACTCAAACCATAGTTTTCGAAGGCACAAAGAGACGAGAAACCTCGATTTCACTCCGTCTTTGATACCATATGTTTTTGCATGTTCATCCAAGTTCTTGGAACCACATTTTGGTGGTGTCGGAAGAAGCTCGTTGTCTCTGCCCATTTGTCTTCAGTTCAGCTGCCTTGAGAAAGGTAATAGTTCCTCCTTCACCCATGTTTTATTTCGATTCTAATCGTTATGCAATGAGCCTATCTCTGTTGATTTGAATATGAATATTCGTTGTCTTTACTGTTAGAATCTCTGGCTGGCTTTCGTTATATTCATGCTTTGTCTCATCCCAAGTTCCAAATCGGGTCATCGTTTTCTTTTCTATCTAGAGTATTAACCTATATGTCATTTTGAACTATGTATTCACCCTGGTTCAACTCTTATGTCTCTTTGTTCTTAAACATCAGTGAGGTCTTCATGATAGCTTAGGTTGGTCTTTAGAGTCATAAATTTGATTTTATTTTTATTTATTTATTTTAGCAAGCTGAGCCTATCTTTGGTTTTGTTCGAGTAGTTTACTGCCTATCCGATTTTATTTTTGAATTCGACAGGCTGTCTTGAGGCTATTGTTGCAATGCATTATTTTACTAAAGTTCATCCTTTCTTTGTTTTAGTGGTAATCTTCTACCTCTGTCTGATCTGAAAGTATTAACATCTTGGGCATGACATTTTGTTTTAGCATAGTTTTGTTGTTACTGCTTAACAATACCCTCACCTAGTTATTTGAATATAACGACAATTTCTCCTAAAATGATTTGGCCTACTGCTATCTTTAAAATTTGTGACCTTCAAGCATGATAAGTTAGCCTCATTAGGCTGTATCGGCATATTTTTATTTTATTTTATTTTATTTTTATAGCATGAAGTGTGTAACTTGTTGATTATGGAATATGATTTTTCTATGGACATTTTGAATCATTGTTGATTATTGGCTAAGCATTAATTTGTTCTTGTTTTTCCCTTTTAGATTTTGTTGCTCATAAGCGTTTGCTCGTTACCATTACGTGTCCTAGTACTGTTTTGTCCATTTTGTCATCTGTTAGATTGATTTAGTTGTGTCTCTCTCAAAATCATCTGTTACTTTTGGGTCTAGTAGTTGAAATGGTAGTATTCTCAGTTTTGATTTTTCAAGTGGCTTTCATTTCAATCGAATTACGTCTTATTTAAGTTATACTTGTTTGTTTTACTATTTTGTATGCTAACTTCTTGCCATTCTATTGCATGTGAAATCTGTCTGAGTCCTCGCGGACTCTACCCTTGCATTTTTCTTTGGGCCATGGAGGCCCAATTCTATTTTCATCAAGTCGGCCAGCCTATTAAAATCGACGAACAGGTCCCGAAGACAAAAAATAAAATATTCAAGCAGATCGGAGAATTGAAAAGATTGGGCCAAAGGCCCATTCTTAATTACAAAATTGTATTTTGTTACTTTTGGGCCTAAGCCCACTTATCTAATGTCTTGCTAGAATTTAGGACAGGTGAAAAATTGGGCCTAAGGCCCAAATAATATTATATTTTATGTTAGACTAGGACAGGTGCAGGTGACTCAGATGGGCCAAGAGTCCAAAACGAAAATGGGCCCAAGTATTGGTCCAGGCGAACAGAAAAATCAAACTTGGGCCCAAGTCTCTTTCCCTCTTTATTTTATTGTGTTTGTGTGTTTGTTAATATTGCCGCTAATCTTAAGGTCAAAAAATTTAAATCCCCGAAAGACGTCCATTTTGATTTAACAATTTAACTAAATCAGTCATCGTTTAATAAGACTTAAAAAATAAATTTTGCAAATTATCCCACTTAGATAGTATTCCCGTATTTCCCCCTTTTTTTTCCCTTTTTAAAACGGTTCTAACTATAAAAATTGCTCGATTCAAATTAAGTTAATTTTTTTAACCAAATAATTAATTGCCGGATAACCACATTAGCGGGTGTTCTAGATGGTTTAAAACCCTTCCTAGAACACTAATAAGAACCCCGAACCCCTTTTAAGTTTTCATTAGATTTTTGTTTTAGTCTTTTGAAAACGATAGTTTTCTTAATTTTACTTTAAAATTAAGTGGCGAATCTAAAACCAGTCTAAGTATATTTCCTAAATAAACAATAAAGACTTTCATACGTATCACCATTCCATTATTTATGAGATTTGAGAAAAAAAAAAGTAATTAACTTCTAACGTTATAGAATATGTGCAAATAATATTCAACTTATTACAGTAGGTTGTCTTTTCAAAATATAATCTCTTATTTCAATTATTTCACCACATATACACCCTAAATGTTTTGTTTTACTATATACATATGAATAGTTTGTACTTAAAAAGATGAAAATAATTTTTATTTTTCATATTGAAAATAATTGGAAGAACATACCATGTCCCGGATGAAGAAAAAGATTTATACTGCCATCTCTGCCACTAACCTTAATATAAATATTACATATTACTTCATTAAAATAAGTAATATATATTACATATATATGAAGAATGAAAATATATAAAATTATTGATTTTGCGCAGATAATTTCATTGATATATATGCCTTACCCCAAGTGTGATATAGTTGTTCACAATGGACCATGGCCTTGTATTTTGATCCTCTCAATCATTAGCAAAATTTGTTAGAAACTCCAAAAAGTATGCATAAAAATCATCTTTGATAACAACCCTCAATTATGAGATACATATACGTGTGTCACAAAGTGCATTAGATTTCTTTGAATCATAATTTGGCATTTTTTACCTAACCATAAGTTTTATCTTTATTGTTAAGCCCATGTTCTTTTAATAATTGATTAGATTTGTTAGGAAATGTTGAAAGGGACTTAACTAAGATTTTGTTTAGGCTTTCTATGGTTATTTATAGATGATGAAAGACTAGACCTTTCTCGTTCACAACATGCATGTTAGATGAAATTTCAATTTTTTTGGGTCATGAATAGTTCTTTTTAATTTATAAGGT
>NC_064288.1:44265586-44287415 GCF_019186545.1 Solanum stenotomum
TAGAATGATAACTATTATTGTATGCAAACTCAATAAGAGGCAAGTGGTCATCCCAACTTCCCTTGAAGTCTAGCGCGCACGCCCGTAACATATCTTCGAGTGTCAAAATTGTTCGCTCAGCCTGGCCATCTGTCTGAGGGTGAAAGTCGGTACTAAGATTAACTTGTGTCCCTAATCCTTTCTGGAAGGACTTCCAGAAATTGGCGGTAAATTGTGCTCCTCTATCAGAGATAATAGATACTGGGACACCGTGTAGCCTAACAATCTCTCTAATATAGAGCCCTGCATAGTTTTCGGCCGAAAAAGTAGCCTTGACTGGAAAGAAATGGGCTAATTTTGTTCGTCTATCAACAATTACCCAAATAGAGTCAAACTTGCGATGAGATCGAGGTAGTCCTGTAATAAAATCCATATTAATTGCTTCCCACTTCCACAAAGGAATGGCTATCTCCTGAACTAGCCCAGCGGGCTTTTGGTGCTCAACCTTCACCTGTTGGCAGTTAGGACACTACACCACAAACTCAGCAACGTCCTTCTTCATCCCCTGCCACCAATAGATCTCCTTAATATCATGGTACATCTTCGTCGAACCAGGGTGAATAGAATAACGGGAATGATGTGCCTCTTCCATAATTCGATGTCGAAGCCCTGCAACATTCGGAACACACAATCAACCGCTATATCTGAGGACTCCATCTTTTGCTATATCAAATGTTAAAGACTGTTGATCCTGAGCCTTAGCTCTAAGCTGCTCTAAGCTAGGATCCTCTTGTTGTCGTGATTTTACTTCTACAACTAGAGATGATACGGCTGTATCCTGAATTGTGACCCCACTATCGTCTGCCTCTAATAATCTAACTCTCAAACTAGCCAACTGATGAAGCTCTCGCACTAGCTCCCGCTTCTCAACACCTAAATGGGATAAACTACCCATAGATCTTCGACTGAGGGCATCGGCTACTACATTTGCCTTTCCTGGATGATATAAAATATCCACGTCGTAGTCTTTCAGTAACTCAAGCCATCGACGTTGTCTAAGATTTAACTCCTTCTGTCTAAATATATATTGAAGGCTTTTATGATCTGTGAAGATGTCAACATGAACACCATACAAATAGTGTCTCCAGATTTTTAATGCATGCACAACTGCAGCTCACTCTAAATCATAGGTCGGATAGTTCTTCCCATGTTTCCTCAACTGTCTTGAAGCATATGCGATAACCTTACCATGTTGCATTAGAACACATCCCAACCCAACCCCAGAAGCATCACAGTACACCGTATAGCCTTCTGAACCCTCTGGCAATGCTAGAACTGGTGCTGATGTCAACCTGTCCTTTAGCTCCTGGAAACTATGCTCGCAAGCCTCAGTCCACTGGAACTTAGCTGCTTTTTGAGTCAGCTTCGTTAATGGTGCTGAAAGTGAAGAAAACCCCTCTACAAACCTTCTGTAGTACCCAGCTAACCCCAAGAAACTACGAACCTTAGTTGGAGTCATAGGTCTGGGCCAAGTTTTTACGGCCTCAATCTTTTGTGTATCAACCGCAATACCTGCATCTGATACAATATGGCCTAAGAAAGCGACAAAGTTCAACCAGAACTCACACTTAGAAAACTTTGCATAAAGTTCTTGATCTCGAAGAACCTAAAGGACTGCTCGCAGATGATTTGCATGCTCAACTTTTGAACGTGAATACACCAAAATATCATCAATAAAAACAATCACAAACAAGTCTAAATACGGCCTGAATATACTATTCATCAGGTCCATGAACACTGCTGGGGCATTAGTTAATCCAAAAGACATCACCAAGAACTCAAAGTGTCCATATCTAATTCTAAAAGTTGTCTTTGGAATGTCTTTCTCCCGAACTCGTATCTGGTGGTAACCTGATCTTAAATCAATCTTCGAGAAGCACTCAGCACCTTGTAACTGATCAAACAAGTCATCGATCCTCGGAAGGGGATACTTATTCTTTATAGTCGCCTTATTCAGCTGTCGATAATCGATACACATTCTTAGTAAGCCATTTTTCTTCCTCACGAATAACACTGGTGCACCCCATGGTTAAGCAGTAGGTCTGATAAAGTATTTATCTAGTAAGTTTTTCAGCTGACCCTTCAACTCTTTTAGTTCAGTAGGAGCCATTCTATAAGGAGGGATAGATATGGGTTGTGTACCTGGTAGCATATCGATAGCAAAATCAATTTCTCGTTCTAGAGGGATACTAGGAAGTTCATCTAGAAATACATCTAGAAACTCATTAACTACCGGAATAGACAGAAGCGTCGGTGGTTCTGCATCTATATTATGAACACGAACAAGATGATAAATACAACCCTTAGTAATCATCCTCCTCGCCTTAAGATAGGAAATAAACCTACCTTTTGGCGTTGCTGTAACGCCTTTCCATTCCCGAACTGCCTCTCCTGGAAAGTGGAATCTAACAATCTTTGTTCGACACTCAACATTAGCATAACAAGACGCTAACCAGTCCATACCCATAATGACGTCGAAATCGACCATCTCTAACTCTACGAGATCTACAGAGGTCTGACGGTCTATAATTTCTACCGTACAACCTCGATAAACTCTCTTGGCAACAATAGACTCACCAACTGGGGTAGATACAATAAAGGGTCGATCTAATGACTCTTCTACTATACATAACTTCCCCGCAATAAATGGAGTCACATAAGACAGAGTAGATCCAGGATCTATCAAAGCATAAACACAATGGGAGCAAACAATCAATGTACCTGTCATAACATCTGGTGATGACTCTGAGTCCTGTCGGCTGGCTAGTGAATATGTACGATTTTGGCCACTACTAGAACTAGATGCTCCCTCTCTGCCTCTGCCTCTACCTCTACATGCTGAAGTCTGGGGTCCACGCCCTGTAGACTGTGCTGATGAAGAGGAACCTACTATTAACCTGGTCGACTGACCTATACCACCCTGACCTATGGTCGGACAGTTTCCCCACACATGCCCCTCCTGTCCACAAGAATAACAACCTGTGGAACCCTGTTTACACCTCCCGAAATGCAGCCTACCACAAGTTGCGCAACGCGGCGGTGCTGTCCTAGCCTGGCCTGAGCCTCTCTGCTGATGAGAGTCTGATGCTCATGAGCCCTCACCTAGGCCTGACTGTCCCTGACTATAAAATCTACTACCCTGAAACTGCTATGGTGGAGGTCTAGGTGGCCTAATAAAATATCGGGGTTTGGGACCACCCTGAAAATCTCCCTGCGAACCAGCGGGCCTAGCCCTCTTCTGTCTCTCTCTCTCGTATACTGTAGATGTCGGCGATCCTCTATGCCCTGTACGAAGGCCTGAATCCGCGAGATATCCATATTATCATTTAGCGCAGCGGTAGAACAAGCCTCGACATAGTCTGAGTCAAGCCCTCCTACAAATCTACGCACCCTGTCATGCATCATATCAACAAATGCTGGTGCATATCTAGCCAATGAATCAAATCTCAGCCCGTACTCTCGGACACTCATGCCACCCTGTCGGAGGTTCAGAAACTGGTCCACCCGGCTATCCCTAATCTCTCGAGGCAAATAGTGATCTATGAAAGCTTCTGTAAAGCTATCCCAAGTGGGTAGAGATGTATCTTTTTCCCTAGATCTCTCCCAACTTTCATACCACAATACTGCAATATCACACAATCGAAATGCTGCTAACTCAACTTACTCAGTCGCTGAGGCATGCATGACTCTGAAGATCCTATGAAGCTGATCAACAAAGTGTTGAGGGTCTTCTCTGCGATCTGTTCCTGTAAACTGTGGAGGATTCAAGGCAAGAAATTTATGAACTCTCGAACTTCCGGGCCCTTCAGAAGGTCCGGCAATATCTGGCGCAACTGGTTGGCACTGTGCAGCTACTAACTGTGCTAACATATATACTGCACTCTTGAAATCCTGATCAGATGGAATAGGAGGAACTAGAGGTGGTACTGCTGGTGGAGCCGGAAGTCCTGTAGCCCTCGGAGGCTCCTGAAGCTGTGGAAAAGCTATAAGGGGCTGAGAAGATGTCTCCCCCCGAGTCTCACAATGGGCCACCTCCACTTGTGGTACTTTGTCGGTACCCTCACTTGCAGTTGTATCTAGCCCCTGACTAGTTGTGGTCTGTCTAGTGTCAGTCATCTCTATCTGCATACAAGTATCAATTATAAGCCAGAAACCTCAAACCTTAAGACACCGCTCTATAGCACGAGGTGAGCAAAAGAAGGATAGTCATTGACACTCAGAAACTACCCTCTCATGCTAAGATCAATTTCAGGCGTTCTACTCGCCCGAATTAAATTTCGTAAAGTCGTACGGGTTTCTTAATGTCTTAGCTATCTATTCATATGATCGAATTCATCATTAAATCTCCCAATTGTTACCAGATTTATCTAGACCTCACTGACTCCGACTTCGTCCAAATCTAGACTAGGTTGGGAAATTCCGAGTTACTACGAAAAAGTTTTCCGGCCCAAAAATTTTCCCCGATGGCTTTTCTATAACAACGGAATCCAGTCGTTACACATATCTTTTCCTATGGTTTCCCCATTGTGCATACACAGGCTAAGTACTACTACAGGCAATAACATGCATACCTATACCTATTAATGGACAACACAAACTATCTTAATAAGGAAACTCAAGGCTAAACAAGAACTAGAACACCACCCCCTAGTCATTATCTCGTCTCCCACCTTAACAACAATGAATAACAACCTATAATCCTACAGACTCCGTGCCCGAAGGCCTACGCATGAAACTCCGAACATCTATAAGATATAATGTGGAAAAAATGGTCTGACTTTTAGTTGAAGGAAAGCTAGCCAACCTGGACGTCAAGCATCAACTGATGAACCTTACCCATGAACTTCTAACTGCGTGAGAGCATACCATGATGAATGAGCACAAAATTTCTTAGGTTTTCACCTTCCTTGCGCTGTAATCCTTCACCCTCATTGCTCCCTTGCCTTAGATGTCTTTAGAGGGTTTTTGGAGCAGCCTTCGTCTATTTTTTTTCTTTTGAAAATGCGAGAAATGTGTAAATACAATTTGATTTTTGACCATATGGGAAAAATCAAATTGAGCCAAAATCATCGGGTGCTCAAATTTAATTTAAATTCTTGCACCGTATTTCCATAACTTCGGAACTCCGCAGGAGATGCATTTTAGTAATGACTGATCGGATCGTTACAATCACCTATTGTTCTCTTTTATATTATCTTATTGCGTAAATTATTTTTCCTAGCAAGTGTATGTATGCATGGAAGTTCAACTCATTAACCAATAAATATTCATCGATGCTCAATGGTGTATGTTTTTTAATAATAAAAGCTATATTTACCTGTTATAATAGATAAATTGTCTTACTTTTAAAATTACAAATCTTACTTTGATGAAGTTTTACTTGTAAATATCTTTCAAATAATTTAGTACGTGTATATAAGTTAAACTTTGCAAAATATGTAGTCTACTTGTTTTAGAATTTTGCATTTTCACATGTATATAAAATGTGTTTTCTTTTTCTATTTGAAACGACTGATTAATTTGGAAATTTTGATTCATCAGTAATAATATTCAACATATAATTTAATTAGTTGATAAACAACTTGGAGATCAAAACCATATAATGCCACCGAACCTTTTCCTATAGTCCAATTGCATGATTAAATGAATTTATTTGGTATGTTCATGTCCCTATTGTCATTAATTTGAAAGTGAGTGACCACCAACCTTGCTATGGACACTAAATATACTCAAATAATTCTTCTATATAAGGATCTTCCTTTAGCCAAACTATAGTATATCTCCACTAAATTTTTTGAGTTCCCAAAGTTTGTGAATACATATATCTTTTCCCTTCCTATTTCCTTGGCTCCTTCCATTTACATAGATTCCAAACCAAACATGAATTCCGAAAGAGAAAACAATAATAAGGCCATAGTGAAAACTCTTTATAAGGCATTAGCATGTACATGTGGTGACACTAATAAAAAAGTTACCGGTATTATTGTTGATGACTTAGAATGGTGGTTTCATGGACCACAAAATTGTCACTATATGATGAAACTTCTCACTGGAGAACTATCTAATAATAATAATTCTTTCAAGTTTGAGCCAAGAAGTGTAGATGCTATCGATGATCGTGTTATTGTTGAAGGATGGGAAGGTGCAAAAGCTTATTGGGTACATGTTTGGACATTTAAAGATGGTATTATTACTCAATTTAGGGAGTATTTCAATACTTGGCTTACTGTGACGGAGTTGAGGCCTATGGGTTGGCTGCGCTCCACCACACTGTGGCAGAGCCACCCTCGAGACCTCGCGAAACGCTCACTTCCGGGGCTTATGCTCGCAATTTGAAAGTGGTGAACGGATGTGTCATGTCCTGTAGTACTATATATATAATCCGTTAGGGAAAAGAAAGCAAGGAGTGTTTGCCTTCTTCCTTACCTAAGTGTGAAAAAATGTTAATGTTCAAAGTTTGGTTACATATCCAACGGACAATTTGATGAAATATTGTCCCATTTTAATGTAGGAGTGTTTGACTTGGCATGGTGTTTAAGAAAAGAAGGGAGACTTTTGAAAATTGTGGTTTAAAATAATTGTTATTATTTATTTGATTGTAAATCATTTGTTTTAAAGTTAAACGGTTTCTAACTATTGTAAGGTGACATTCTTTTTGGGGCGAACTAAAAAAGAAATTAAAGGGTGCCACATGAAACGAGATGGAGGAAGTACTTTTTTTTTTACAACAAACCAAGAAAATCTAGTCCTGATATAATAGCCAACTAGCTAGCCCAACAGACGAGTATGTCCTAAACAAATTTCATGCGATAAGCTTGATCAAAAAAATATATATAAAGTTTTGAACCTTAAATCCTTAGATAGGAGATCTCTGCTCAACTAATTCAATCATTCCATTGTTAATGAAATATTGTACTTATGAATGGCTGGTTAAAGATGTTGTATTCAAATTTCATGGCAGGACAGACCATGTGGAATGATATTTTTTGGCAGCTTTCTTTGGCAATCACTTTGGACTTTGGTCTCCACAAAAGTTGAGCATTTCGTGATTAATGAAGTCAATCGTTAATCCGTGTAACATTATTGTGACGATTATATTTAGGTATCTACAAATTTGTACAAATTTGCCTTTCCCTCCCTATGGACATAATACGATCGGTGGTGACGTGGTGTCTTTTAGTGTCTCCACGTAAGTTTTAAGTGGGCATTGATCATGTCTATTGTGAAATTTAAAATGAGATATTTTTATTTTTAAAGTGAAAAATAATATTGAAATCTAAGTTATGTTTGATCATAAATACAAATTAAAGTTGTCATTCTTAAAAAGAAATTTTTCTCAGTGAAAATAAATTTTGTTATATTTCAAATTCATAAAAATTCAAAACTTTAACTTCGAGTTAAATCTTGAAATTTTATACCCAAACATATTTAAAAGTAAAAATTAGGCAAATGACATAGTATAAGAAAGAAATTACTTCCTTTCCCTACTTTTTCATTAATTACCAAAAATCCCTTTTTTTAGTGTTTTTCGGATACATAATATAGCAGTGTGGATACTTAATATAGCAGCGCGGATACTTTAATTAATAACGGGCAGATACTTAAATTATTAAGTTGTTAGCAGCACGGATACTTAATTAACGGGCGGATGCATAATATAGCAGCGCAGATACTTTAATTAATAACGGGCGAATACTTAAATTATTAAGTTGTTAGCAGCACGAATACTTAATTAACGGGCGGATGCATAATATAGCAGCGCAGATACTTTAATTAATAACGGGCGGATACTTAAACTAATAAAGTATCCGGTTAAGTTGAATTGGGGAAAAATAAGGGATTTTTGTATTTTAGTAAAAAAGTAGGGAAATATTGAGAATAGGTAAAGAAGTGTTGTGTATTTAAGTAAATTTTCCTATTTAAAATTCGGGAAAAGTTTAGGGGTGGCGACTTTTCCACTTATTATTTTCACCAAAAGTCGTTTCTTGTTGTTACACTTTGCTTTACAGTGAAACTCCTTCCGTCCACTTTTAATTATCATGGTTTTCCTTTTTAGAATCAAACTATAAGAATTTTGACTAACATCTTATCAACGTATTTTTTCATCATATTGATATGCAAGAAAATGCAATGTATAGTACATTTCATGTAGTTTTTGAATACCTAAGTTTTTTGTTTAAAATATCGAATAAATATAATCTAATTTAACTTTGAAAATTAGTTAAATTGACTTTCGAAAAATGCAATATAACAAATAAAAGTGGACGTAGGTAGTACTGTATATTCGACTAATTATTTATTGCCATAATAAACCACAAGTTTGCACTCCATTTAAAATTCATGATAAGTGCTTTTAGTTATAAAATTCTGAGTAAAAATTTATATCGGATATTATGTATCTTTCCCTAACTTATAATATTCTTTGATAAAAAAATAATTATCAGCATTGAATTTTCAATCAAATATTTATTTTACTATTTTCTTTCAAAATTGTTATACCCTTAACTGAAAGTTGGAATATCTTAAAGTTACCATAATTAATTATAATTATATTTAAATAGTTTAAGAATATTTTTGACGATTATAGTAATATTCATTGGACATTTGGACTGGTCGTATATGTGATAGAAGGGGTCCTTATCTAAATAAAGGGTCCTTTGCTATTGAGGCAACAAGAAAAGTGCATATTGCAATTCAAAAGGATTATTAATACATGCATATTACTATATATCTTTTGATTATGAGTATGGTCCATTAATTATTTGGTTCAATGAATTAGGGATTACGAACTAATCATGTGTTTAGTTTAGGACCAGATTAATTAAATTTTCTATTACTGTCAAATCATAAAACTTCGTCCTATTCTCTCTCAGAATACACTCAGGTTAAAGTAGCTTAAGATACAGAGTAAATATTTCAAAAAGTCATTTAATTATAAAAGCTATGTAGTAAAATCATTGAATATTATTTTGTATGTATAAAATTATTCAACTTAGGATTTTCCTCTTATAAAATCATCCAATTAAATTTATTATTAAAAAACAAACACATTTTAACCCCTTTAACATTTTGGATTTGGAAAAAACCCTTTTTATATTTTGAATGAGACAATAAACTACCTTAAATCTTAAATCAATTACTAAAAATAAATTAAATTATTACATTTATTTTTAAAATGTAAAAAGCAATCCTCGAGTTAATTATTACCATGAACAAGAATACAAGGAGATTGGAAGAAGGAACAGATCAACAGAATATGAAAATTGAACGTGGAATCTTTTAGTATTTGGGTAAACAAAGTCATAATTTGTAATTTTAGTAGATTAAATGTAAAGTCCAAATTACCTTCTATTTTTATTTTTCCTATTTATGTAGATACCTAAATTTTATTGGAGTAAAATTCATAAGAAATTTGAATTAAATCTATGTAATTTGGGTTAAACAAATAATTTGGGCTTTACAAATGATTAAGTCCATTTTATTGAGTTCAAATTCAAGATCCATTCTATCTTAAAGCCCAAACTTATGCCACATGTCACAGAGGCTAGGCATCCAAGACAAACAAGGTGACGCCACATGTCCAATTGAGGCAGTAGTCCTAGTCAAATTCAAGAACCAATCATAATTCGTCAAGTGTCAAACTGACATCCTTTGACCAATCACAAGCAACCTTGTTCACCCTACAACTATAATAGGGGATATACATGACACTCTAGAGGGGATTATGAAAACACTTCAACAAGCATTCTGCAAGTATTGAAAAAAGTTACAACATCAATTGCATAGTTCTTCAAAGTATTGGTCATCAGAGTTCTTCTCGGAGATCGACTTGAAATGATGAAGTGCTTTCCGGCGTTCCCATAGATCAAATACATTTCAAGGAGGTCTACATCATCCTACATTCGAGAAATACGATAATAAAAACTCTCAAATTAGAAGAGAAGAATTAAGAGAATAACATAATTGTACTCACAAGATTCATCAATACAAATCACATATTCTTTTTATATTCATTTTGATTGCAGTTAATTTTCAGCGCTACGAAATTTTGTTGTGAACAAATTTGGTATGCTAGCAGGATAAATTCTGCTATTCATCTCTTTCTCTTGCAAATCAGAAACTATAAAGTCAACAACTACAATGACCTTCAAAAAGAGTATGGATGTTTCATGCAAGGACTCTACTAATGTCGTATCTGCTGATCTCAGTCAAGTTGACCCGATTATTCGACGTAAGTTCAAGAACAGTGGGTTAGATCAATCTGAATACTTCACTTCTGTTGACACCCAGTTTTGACCGACCTATAACCCTTTTCGAATTGCCATTTGATTAAATATGTATTTTTTAAAATTATTTCTCTTTACTGGTTTGAAATTCTAGTTAATTTTATCTAAATAATTATATATTTTAATATTCATAATTTACAAATATTATTGTTATTATTATTATTATTATTTTATTTATCGATTGTCGAATTTGAAATAATTATTTTACTTATTTATTCAAACATCTTTAATATTCAAGTGTGTTTATTTTATATGAAAATTACTTATAAATTAAATAGCCAACTTATTTAAATATTAACCTCTTCCACGGAATTCATTGCAACTCTAGCCTCTTTTACTCAATTCCTATGTCAATTCTGACCTTCATTCCAATTGCATTTCGATTATAGCCATTTGTTTATTTCAATTATAGCCTATTTTATTCTGAGTCGTCCATCATCTTGATGTTTATTCAAAATTAAATCAGTCATTCATCCATTTAAATCCAACGGCTGAGATTTATTAATCACATTTATTTTCCTATTTTAATCTCAAAAAAGACCCCAAAGCTCACTCTTTCTCCTTCCCTAAGGCAGAAGGAACGCCCACCATCTCTCTCGATCTCCTATTTGTGGTAATTGATCGTTTTCTTTTCTTAATGAGTATTTTAAAAAAAAACAATTGTGACTAATCTTTGGCATTACTTCATGATTTATTTCCTTATAAGTATTATTACTGATTAACTTATGGTAATTTTCTGATGTGAATAATTAGTTTTCTCGTTTCTTTCTATTATTATTAAATATTTGTCATAACTTTCGAATTAACATTATTGTTATGGTCTGTTTGGATTTAATTGGTTATAATTTACTTGACTTTAGGGATTTTTTTTTTCATATAGCTTATCTGAAATCATGTGATAATTGTGGTACTTGTTTAATTTTGGTATAGTCTGATTGCTTACCGTTAGTTGATTAATTTTGCCTTAGTTAAGGAAAATCTTATTATTAATTACTATTTCCTTAGATTAAGCAAAACACTTTCTTCTACTTGTCACTTGACACGCTTTTTGACTCTAGAAAAACACTCTAAAAGAAAAAAGGGAAAAACTATTCAAGCTTTCTCTGTTTTGTTGTTTTGGCTCATAGCAAGTTTATCTGCTTAGCCGGTTAGTAACCTTTATTAGCATTATTTTATTCTTGCATTCATCATTATTTACTTTAAGCTTATGATATGCAAAATCTTTGTTTGAGAATCTAGATGATTAATCTTGATTGGTGTATTCTGTGGGGTTTCGAACTAGGTGAATATAACATGTTTAGAATATCTTAGAGTTAGCCTTATGAGTTAACTATTCGTACATAGCATTTAAAATCATGTTCTATTATCTTAATGTCTAAATCTAAGTCTGAATGTTTTTTAAGTAAAGTTTTCTCACATTTTTTGTTTTAATTCCCTTTTAAAAAAACAGACCTGCCTATTGTTAGAATATTAATATCTGAATCTGAATTTTGCCTAATCATCTATCATTACTGTGCATTTAAAATCAATCATCTAATTCAATATTTTTAAATACTTGTAGTATATATTAATAATTCGCTTTCAATTTCTCCTTTTGTAGTTTTTTTTCGTACAGAATTGCTAATAAATCAAATTTAATCAGTCTCACTTGTCAATATGTTGCTAAAGACTAGAAGCTCTACAATTAACTTGTATTGTGTTGTATTCTTAGAAACCTTGTTTATAGGACCATTCAATGTTGAATAGGAACTCTGTTCCTAATTTATTTAGAAGTCGTGTCTTTTTAATAAATTTTCAATATCTAATTAGAAATGATTTTATAAATATTTTCAGCCTGCTAATAACTAATTATCAGCTACGGATGTGTCTTTCCATATATTCACTAGCCAGTCTTTTTTTTATATATACATTTTGATTGTTTTAAAAAATAAATAAAAAGGCGCGTTAATTTAATTTGTGTATGTAATTATTTATATATAAATGTATATGCAGAATGTGTATATAAATGTTTATATGAGTATATAATGAGAATATGTATATATGTGAATAACTGAAGTTGCTAGAATTTGTATAAATATATGTTATGTTTGTTGTTGAAATTCTTAATCGTATAAATGTATATGTATATATAACTTATTTTTTTATACAAAAATTTTGAAAATGGCTTCATTAGCTATTTTGGTTATGCATTCCGGTAGATGGGACAATGACAATTGTTACATTGATTATACAATTGAGGGGGTGATTTTTAAAGAAAGTTCATCGTATAAGGAGTTGTATAATGTTATTGCAATGCAACTCGGTGTTGATACAAATGTGATTAAGCTGAAAATTGAGTATAAGGTTAAAGAAAGCAAAACGCCAATGTTGATTCACATATTAAAATAGACACAAGTGTATAAGTGTGAGCAAATATATATGTTTAAAGGAACATTATACAATAACTACTAATAGTATACATTTATACAACCACAATTGTATAAGCAAACAGTAGAAGACATGAATCAACACAAAAAATATAAAAATAATGATTATACAGTCCAATCACCCACATGATTATACAGTCCAATGACCCACATAATTATATAATCCAATGACCCACAAACAACAACTTTAGTTTTATCATTGTGATCAATATAAACGTCAGTTTTATCTTTCCTTTTTTTACTTGACCCAGAAATAAGTGTATAAGTGTGAGAAAATGTGTATGTTTAAAGGAACATTATACAATAACTACTAATATTATACATTTATACAACCACTATTGTATAACCAAACAGTATAAGACATGAATCAACACAAAAAATGTAAAAATAATGATTATACAGTAAATGATTGAAAAAAATAAGTTATATATACATATACATTTTGAAAAAAATTAACAAAAATTAATAGAATGAGATGAGTTTTGACAGTACCAGAAATTTTTGAAGTAATGTTTCTCTTTTGAAAACGAGACGAGGACGTGCTGGAGAAATTTGTAATTTGAAATTGTATTTGGGGAGAAGATTTGGGAGAATTTGAAGGAAATAGGAGAAGAGATTGTATAAAAGAAAGGGAAAAGGAAAAACGTCTGTTTTATTTTTTTAATAAATTATACAAATCGGTGGGGCCCTATAATAGCAAAGTGACCGAGATTTTGCTTATTAAAGGAAATAACTGAAACGTTAGTTAGTGCATTTAATTAACATTATTAGTTTGCCATTCTGTACAATTATCCCTAATTAAAATTGTCCTCATACTAATAATTACACTTTGCCTCCATCCATGTTATTCAAGCTTTGTGTTATGACTTATATGTTTGATTATGTATGCTCACACATGTTTTTTTCATGATCCTTCACAACTTATTTTTATTTTCAAGCATGCTAATAAATAATTTAGAGGTCAACTTGAGATCTTATGTGCTAACTGCTCGTCCTATATGTTTTGTTTGACGCGTACGTAAGGGCGTAATTAGGAACCTTACATTTTGTTTAGTCTAAAACCTACCATCTAATTGGGTCCAATGCCTCTTGGACATTAAGATGGGACGTTAGGCAACTCTTAGGATGTTAAATTTTGTTTCTTTTAGTCCGCTTTAGGCCTCAATAATAAATGAATTTAGAAAGGGGGTACGAGTAGATAGACCCTTATTGAAAATGATGCAAGTTGACTCGAGCAGAAAATGACAAACATTGATTTGTCTCCCGATTAATAAGCCGAGCGATGATCCGAGAAGGATGATATAGTTTTAGTTGGCTCGTTCTTTTTCTCTTCATTTTTATTGTTTTACATTTATTTGGGGTAGTTTAAATAATTAAAATGAATTACTTTTTTTATATTAAATGTGTACTTTCTATCTTCTTGCTTATCTCTCTTTTTAATTGTTCATATATAAATGAATAAACAATAGACTTTATTTGGTTACCTGCTTAACCCCACATAAACATATGAGATACGACTGAGGCATACATTTGTGGACCTTGAGGGGTGCTTAACACCTTCCTCTTGAGGTAACTTGAACCCTTACCCGGATCTTGGTTTCGTTGATTGTTTAGTTTAAAATTAGTTAGCTTAGAATGGTATCCTAACACACCTTTAATTCGTTAGCGGCGACTCTTCTTTTAATCAATCCTAAAAGAATAGTCAAGTTGTTGCACAAACCCGTTTTGCGAAAAATGGGTTGCACCAACTTTCTTGGAGAAGATGAAAAACAACAACTCTCATACGATTGACGTAACTGCAACACTTGGGGGTAATCTTACATCCGTGTACTTTGAAGAACTTTCTCAAATTGGCTCGAACTTTGGTGAATCTGATGATTTAATGAATTCTCCAACTTCAATGAATGTCAATGCCTTAGTGGCTGACTCAACTGACATAGATGAGAAGTTTGCAATGATGGAGCAAACCATTGAAGACTTGAAGAAATCTGTTTACGACAAAAATCTTCATATTGCTCAACTTATGAACAAGTTGGAGGCCTTCACACCTGGAGATTTAAGTCACATCCTCACTTGTCCACCTGATTTTGATCCATGAAACAAGGACGTTGAAGAATCTCTTGTGAAGTTCAAATTTCAAAAGGAGAAACAATCTGCTTCAGTTGAAACATTATATGTCTAATAGGTGCAAGACATGATAAGAAACACTATTAGGGCTTAATATGGCGGAACACCACAAAGTTCATTATATTACTCCAAGACTAACAAGGTGATGCCACGTGCCCAAATGAGGTAGTAGTCACAGTAAAATTCAAGAACTAATCACAATTCACCAAGTGTCAAGATAACATCTTTTGGTCAATCATAAGCAACCTTTTCCACCTTTTACAACTATAAATAAAGGATAGACTTGACATTCAAGGGGACATTCAAGGGAACACTGGAGAAAGTCACAACATAAACTACATAGTTCTTCGAAGGGAACACTCAACAAGAAGTGCTTCCCGGTGTTTCCAGAGATCAAATACATCTCAAAGAGGTCTACATCATCCTACATTCGAGAAATACACTACTAAGGCCCTCAAATCACAGAGAAGTTTAGAAGAGAATAATCAAGAAAGTAGCAGAATTGTACTCACAAATTCATCAATAAAAATCACAATTTTTTTCTTTTATTTATTTTGATTGTAGTTAATTTTCAACGGTACAAAAATTTGTTGCAAACAAATTTAGCTCTGAAAAGTAACTGCAATCAAAATAAATAAGAAAAAAATGTGACTTTCATTGATGAATTTGTGAGTAAAATTGTGTTACTTTCTTGATTCTTGTCTCTTAAACTTCTCTGTGATTCGAGGTTGATATAGGCTTTGAGATGTATTTGATCTCTGAAAATGTTGGAAAAAATTCGTTGCTTCAAGTCAATCTCCGGGAAGAACTTCACTGAGCACTCCTTCGAAGAACTATCTAGTTGATGTTCAAGCCTTTCTCCAATGCTAGTTGAATGTTTGTTGAAGTCTTTTTCGAATTGTCTTCAAAATTGTTTCCCCCCTTTTTGATTGTCAAGTCTCTCCCCTATTTATAATTGTAGGGGGTGGACAAGGTTTCTTATGATTGGCCAAAAGATGTCATTTTGACCTTTGGAGGATTGTGATTCATTCTTGAATTTGATCCGGAGTACCACCTCATTTGGACATGTGACATCGCCTTATTGGTCTTGGATGCTTAGTCACTATGACACGTGACATGAGTTTGGACTTCAAGGTAGAATGAACCTTGGACTTGAACTCAATAAAGTGGACTTAATAATTTGTAAAGCCCAAATTATTCATTCAACCCAAATGCACATGAATTTAATTCAAATTTAGTATGAATTTTAACCCAATAAAATTTATGTGTCTACAAATGCCTCTTACTTCGAGACTTGTCGGTCTGTAATCTTGACGATGAGACTTGAAGCATTCATGAATGTGTTTTCATTTTTTGAGACTTGTCGACGTGTAGGCTTGCCAAAACTTGACGGCAAAAGTTGAAATCTTCATGAATGTATTTTTTGAGACTTCAAAATTATTTGTTTTTTGTCGTCACATTCTAACTAGGCCACTACAAATGATTTGTGCGCATTCGTTCTGATTATTTTTAAAAAAAAATTGTTCTTGCTCAACAACAAAGTGGTCCCGCTATATTGATTTGAATTAGATGGGTCTAATGAGTGATAACATTCTTTTTCATGTGATGTTTATCGCAAGGAATCAGAAAACAAGAAAATTGATTAGACTTTTAAACCAAATAAATAGAATACTAACTTTCCTTTTGTATTCAAGACAATTAATTAATCTAAATTAAGGTATTCTTCTTTTCCTTAATTCTTTGGTTCATCCTTTCCATATTTGTTCGGTTTCAAAAATGGATGGTGAATCGATCAACTCAAATCAGATTTTCTTCTTTCAAATTCACCTTAACATTCCTTGTGGAAGGATTAAAAATCTTTCACAAAAATCTCTCTCTCTCTATATATAAAATCTTCTCTAATGCACAAAGGATTTTCATCACACAAAATGTTAGATGCTGCAAAGACAAGTTGTCCGAGTGTGTTTAGTTGTGACGCCGCTTGGTTTTATCAAATCGAGAGATGTAGCCTCCATCATATATCAAATACGCCGAGCAAAAGTACTTTGTACTTTCTCTGGTAACTTTAAAGCTTTTTTTAGCAATAATCCGTTTTTGATGGTTTAGATTTGCACATCTATAGTGTAAAATTCATATCTAATTTTAGTAAAATACAAATCGCAAGCCGTTTGATTGTTTCAAAACTAGAAACATGAACAACAAAATAACAAAAAATTGTAGTCAAACTCCTCTTGCATTGCTATAATTTTGAATTTCAATATTGAACCCGTTTCTAATGGTCAGATTTGTGTGTCTGTAGTGTAAAATTCATATCTCACAGTAGAAATATTAAAATCACAAGCCGTTTGATTTTTTCAAAACTAGAAACATAAAACTATAACATAGAAAAGATTTGCAGCCAAATTCTTCTTCCAATTCTACCGTTTTAATCTTCAATATAAAACCAAATTCTGATAGTCAGATTTACGCATTTGCAGTGTAAAATTCATATCTCATTGTAGAAAAATCAAAATAGAGAGTTATTTGATTTTTTAGGAACTAGAAACATGGAACTATAATGTAGCAAAGATTTGAAGCCAAAAATCTCTTTCATTGCTACATTTTTATTTTTTAATGTTGAACTTAACTTCAGATTTTTTTGTTAATTGATTTCTCCAATTAGGTTTTCACCAAAGTAANCCCCCCCCCCCCCCCCCCCTCCGTTCATTTTTTCCAGAGCCACATTTTGCAATCTTGATTTCCAATAGTGACAATGGATTTTAGTGACCGAGAGGTGTCATGTCCTTGCCTTGATATCATGGAGAATAAGCAATCTTCGCGTGCCAAAGTTTTCATCTTGAAAGCTCATCTTCCGATGATTGGTGCCTTCCCACTTATTAGAAAGTTGTTGCATGCTTCTCATCAACCATCTCCCAAAGTGGTCGTCAACAGAAACAAAGGACGTCATGGACAACTTCTCTGGCAAAGTCACAACTGAAAAAGTTCTCCTCTTGAAGTCTTCCTCTCATCAAAATGTTGTTGTTTCCTTCCCTCTTCATTGTGATGAGAATCTTAGTAGTTGGCGTGTTCCTCCTTCTGGATTTGGTGAGGTTCGCTATACATTTGGTTATTAGGAGTGGGTAGAAGATGTGCTTGTCCGTTGCAAGGAGACTTTGGACAACATCAAGACTATGATGCTATCTTTGTGTTAATGTTCATATATGACCATAACAAAAATGTTCTCCAGGCCTTTTGCAAGAATTGTCATCCATCCACCAATACAGTATCTACCTTCGTCAAAGAGTTATTTATATCTTTATGGGATTTGAGAACCATTGGAGGCCTTCCTGTTCATGGATCCTTTTATGATGAATATATACCCTCGGCTAAGGAGTTGACACATGTATATGACCAAGGGAAGTCTTTTCTCCCAGAAAGTTGTTCGTATTTGTTTTCAGCGTTCTACCAAATTACCAAAGGTGTCACCGACGAAGTCTCCTTTTGAGAATGGACACAATTTTGATTTAGAGGACCGAGAAAATATGTTAAGCCTTCACCAAGGGCGTCTAAGAATAGTACGAAGCCAAGAATGAATTATGATCCTTCTGAAAATATTGACATGAGTTTTTTTTACCACAAACAGAAGAGGAGATTACTCCTTTTGTCAAACTAGGCGTGGAAGAATCACTGAAAGATGATACTTATCTAGTAGCTTTTCTAACAAGTGGGAAGGTGTCAATCATCAAAAAATGAACTTTTTAAGTGAGAACTTTGGCAAGCGAATGTTGCTTATTCTCCATGATCTCAAGGCAAGGGTATGACACCTCTCGATTACTAAAATTCATTGTCACTGGTGGAAATCAAGATTGCACAATGTTGTTCTGAAAGGGGGGGGGTTACTTTTGTGATAACAGAATTGGAGAAATCAAAAGATAAATATTTTTGAAGTTGAGTTCAATATTAAAAATCACAACTGTAGTAATGGAAGAGGAATTTGGTAGCAAATCTTTGCTACGTTGTAGTTCTATGTTTCTAGTTTTGAAAAAATCAAACAACTTGCAATTTTAATTTTTCTACAATGAGATATGAATTTTACACTACAAATGCGCAAATTTGACCATAAAAAGTGGGTTCAATGTTAAACATCAAAATGATAACAATGGAAGAGGAATTTGGTTGCGGATCTTTGCTACGTTGTAGTTCTATGTTTATAGTTTCAGAAAAATTGATTTTGATTTTTTTATAATGAGGTATGAATTTTACGCTACAGACGCACAAATCTGACCATCAAAAATGGGTTTAGTATTAAAAATCAAAACTGTAGCAATTGAATTGGAATTTTGCTGCAAATCTTTGCTATATTGTAGTTCCATATTTCTAGTTTTGGAAAAATCAAACATCTTGCAATTTTGATTTTTCTACAATGAGATATGAATTTTACACTATAGACGCATAAAGCTGAACCATCCCAAACGGGTTACTGCTAAACAAGCTTTAAAGTTACCTAAGAAAGTACAGAGAATACTTTTGTTCTAAGTATTTGAGATATGATGGAGACTACGTCTCTCGACTTGATAAAATCAAGCGATGTTATAGCTCAACAGTTAAACACACTCGAACAACTTGTCTTTGCAGCGTCTGAAATTTTGATACGAAAATTCTTTGTGCATTGGAGAGGATTATATAGAGATTCTAGTGAAATCTAATCCTTGCACAAGGACTGTTAAGGTGGAATTGGAAGAAGAAAATCTGATTTAGGTTGATTAATTCACCGCCCATTTTTGAAACCACACCAGTATGAAAATGATGAACCAAAAAATTAAGGAAAGAAGAACACCTTAATTTAAATTCATTAATTGACTTGGTTACCAAAGGAAAGTTAATTTTTTTTTTATTTGGTTCAAAAGCTCTAATAAATTTTCTTGTCTTGTGATTTCTTCCGACAAATGTCACATGAAAAAAATGTTATAACTATAGACCCATCTATTTCAAATCATTATAGAGGGGTCATTTGTCAAGCAAGAAAGTTATTTTTTCAAGAAAAAAAATTGAGATTACGGCAAACGAATCATTTGTAGTGGCCTAACTAGAATGCAGCGACAAGAAACAATATTTTGAAGTCTCAAAAATGAAAACACATTCATAGAGACTTGAACTCTCGTCGTCAAGTTTCCATATGCCTACACATTGAAAAGCCTCAGAAATGAAAACACATTTATAAAGACTTAAACTCTTGCCGTCAAGTGTAGGCAAGCCTACACGTCTACAATTATTAAAAAATAAAAACACATTCATGAATACTTCAAGTCTCGTCTTCAAGTTTTGGCAAGCCTACACGTCGACAATTCTCGAACTAAGGGTCATTTGTAGACACCTAAATATTATTGTATTACAATTAATACGAAATTTGAATTAAATGAATAATTTGGGTTTAAATGATTAAGTCTATTTTATTGAGTTCAAGTCCAAGGTCCATTCTACCTTGAAGCCTACTAAGCATCCAAGATCAATAAGGTGATGTCATGTGTCCAAATGAGGTGGTAGTCCCAGTCAAATTCAAGAACCAATCACAATCGGCCAAGTGTCAAAATAACATCCTTTGGCCAATCACCAGCAACTTTGTCCACCCCTACAACTACAAATAGAGGATAGACATGATATTCTGGGGGAGGGGGGGGGGGGATTGAAGAAAGCTACAACATCATCTACATAGTTCTTCAAAGCAATGGTCAGCAGCCTTCTTCTTAGAGATAGACTTGAAACGACGAAGTGCTTTTCGACGTTTCCAGAGATCAAATACATCTCAAGGAGGTCTACATCATCCTACATTCGAAAAATACGCTTCCAAAGGCCCTTAAATCACGAAGAAGTTTAGGAGAGAATAATCAAGAGAACAACAGAATTGTACTCACAAGATTCATCAATAAAAATGACATCTTCTTTATTTATTTTGATTGCAATTAATTTTCAGCGCTACGAAAAATTGTTGCAAACAATTTATAATTTAAATGCACAAAATTTAAAAACATTACAACTTACCTGCAATACTGTAAGTATTAAATTTTTATTGGATTTAAATTATAAATTAAATTGGACATATTATTCAAGAAAATAGTCCAAATAATGTGGCAATTCAAATTAAATAAATGAGCCACTAGAATCGTGTCACGTGTCAAAGTTATGTAGTAATCCAAGTCAAATTAAATGAGTCGCTATAATCATGCCACATGTCAAAGTTATGTGGCAATCCAAGTAAACTTAAATGAGTCATTACAATCATGCCAAGTGTATATGTGACATGTTCTGCCAAATCAAATTAAGGCTTTTCACTAAAGAATTGTGATTGGTCAGTTCAAACCGACCAATCAAATCACACAGGTACACCACTTCCTATAACTATAAATATAGGCCCTCATAATTCTCAAAGGGAGGAGTTTTCAAGAACAAGAAGCAAGAAGAGAGTTCATGGTACAAATGCTGCAAATTCTCTACAAGTTCAAGCAATTAAGTTTGAGTTCAACTCCAAGATCAAGAACAAAGGAAATACACTACTAAAAAAACAGTGAATACCGACCTAAAAATTTCCGACCTCAAATGGAGGTCGGTAATTTCCGACCTCCGGAGGTCGGTATTTACAACTAGTCGGTTTTTATGCAAAATAAAGAGGGAAAACCAAATTCCGACCTCCGGAGGTCGGAATTTTCCCGGAAAAAATAAATTACAATAAAAATACCGACCTCATGAGGTCGGTATTTTTTATATTTAATTGAGAAAATAATACCGACATCAAGAGGTCGGTTTTTATTATAATTCATTAAAAATTCCGACCTCCTGAGGTCGAAATTTTTTCTCAATTAAATATTTTATAATTCCGACTTCCGAATGTCGGTAGTATGTAATTAAAATACCGACCTCATGAGGTCGGTATTTTTTATATTTAATTGAGAAAATAATACCGACATCAAGAGGTCG